>NC_056731.1:68911998-69211998 GCF_019279795.1 Protopterus annectens
AATTTTCTCCTGGCAGCTACACTGACAATCATTACCAGGCCAGTGGCACAGAAGCACGTGTGTCACACAGCACTGGGATGACTTAAACAACTTCATCTGCCTGCATCAGATTAAAGTACAAGTGTATCGCAGTGCTTGTTTCCTAAGCATTTTACAGTTCAATGATTTTTTTTGTCTATAAAATGTGAGTAACCTCTTTAATAGTTTTAATATGTTGTAAGCATGTAGGCCATTTTAGCATTAAAAGTTATTGAACACATCTTTTTCTCATTTTCAGTGTTCATTACGAAAAATGTTTTGCTTTTGCACACCAGAGGAACCTTCTATCTTTTGGGATCCTTTGGTGGATCCCTTATCTAGTAATATTATTACACCTAGGTTATCAAAGGCTCAGCTATTGTTGCATTTGTAGCAGCTATTGTTAAGTAGCTGTAAATTAAGGTTTGTTTATGAGCAGCATGACCTGGTGTTAGTGTTGTATCTAACTGTATAGAACAGACTTGGGTCAACACTAATACCTATCAGAAGCCCAAAGTATGGCATTTTGTATTGAAATAAATGTAATATTCAACACACGCTTTTGATTTGTTGATCTTTACAAAATATTTATCCAGATGTCAAAAACCATTGCCCTGGATCATGTCTCTTTTGACCAATCTGGGCTTCTAGGTAAATATTACAAAATCCTCCTGTCTCACAGGATTGTGTTAATGTGATGTCTTATAGATCATTCTCTTCAAAAGGCTTTCTTGACACAAGACAAGGTGGATCTTTGTTTGGATTTTTTCCTGAACTTCTCCAATCAGTCTCAGACTTCTGCAGGAAAATTTCTCAAGATCCGAGGGTTAAAAGCTGCTATAATTCCTATGATATCTCTCTAGTCAGATCACACACAGGAAAGATACACTGGTTTCTAAAAATGATATAGACCCATCATTTGTATTCTCTAGAGGATCAAATTCCAGTTTGGGGCTTTATAGAAAGGGAACTGCATTGGTGGAGACAAATTCAACTGAACCCCAGGTCTCCCCATCACAGACACAAGTTACACAACAGATTTTGCTTGTGGAGCAGTTCCCAGATGCATAGAAGTGCAAGGCTTGTGGAATCCTTCAGACAGACCAAATGGTTTGCTGTGATCCATATGTTGGAATCTTTTCATCACCTTTGGTCCCCAGAACCTCTTCGTGTGATTACAGACAATACCACAGTCCAGTTATATGGCCTATCAGCAAGCAGGAAAAGTACCTTCCCAGATGGCTGCACACTGACAGACAGCTTAATTTAAGCTCTCCCAGTGTGAAAACAGAAACTCATAAAAGAGATCCAGTGAATTTGTTATTTTGGATACATTTCAGTTACTGGCTAGAAAGTGCACTGCCTAGATGCCAGCAATTTTGGAGAACTTGAATGAAAATCGGCCACAAAAAAGCGAGGAGAAAACACTGGCTAGGAAGAATCTTGCTGCTGTACAACAAAAAGCAATTAAAGCTCCTGCTTTATTACAAGACGCGACTTCCAGTAATCTAGAGGAAAAATTAAAATGTGCTCGGAGCTGATTAAAATAAACAACACACTGAATGAGTACATCTCTTTCATTGTGTAGTTATTTGAGGTGTATATCATCTCAAATAAAAGGCTGTAAAAAATGGAAGAAACTTAAAAAAGGTATTCAGATGAGCTCGATAAAACTGTAAAAATCGGGGGTTGGAATGAAAAAAATCTGGTTGAGTATGAAACTGCTCAAGAAGAGAGGTTTCAAAAAATGGCAGAATTAGAGCATGTGGGGAAAACCTGAGATTTTCTGCTGTACCAGGGAAACTGGAAGGAGCCGACTGTATTAATTTTATGAAAGCACAGATAAGCAGCTGGACTGGAATTTCTCATCAGAAGTTGTTAACTGGAAGGGCACATTGTGTGCATCCTCCAACCTGGCCATGAGAAAGCAGACAAAACCTTTAATTGTTAAAATGCAATCCTACCAGCAGAAAGAGTTGATTCTAACAAAACTGGCAGAAGGACAATGTACTAAAAGTGGGAGATAGTGCTTGTGGAAAATGAGAGGAGTAAATTTATTCCAACAGGGTGAGGTTCAAGCTGCTGTATCTAGCTACCTTCAGAATATTTTTTTCCTGAAGAGTCAAAGACATTTTTGATGCAGAACATGCCAAGGAAGAAGTACAAAATTTTGTCCAACAAAACGTGAGCTATCAAGCAGGAAGGACCCTGTTTCTTACCCTTCTGATTATAAAGATCATACGGAGATTGACAGCAAAACATTTTCCAGTGTTCCAAAGAAAAATGCTTGAGAGACTGAGAAAAGCACATGAGTTGAATAGAAGAACCAGGAGCACGTTGGAATGAACCAGAAACTGGAGTTGGAGATGGACATCAACATTAAGAAAACCAGCAGCTCAGAAATTAATGAATAAAACATGGGGACTACAAAGCGCCAACCAGATTTAGGAGATATGATTGAATAAGAAAACCTGAAATATTGGACTTTCTTGGCTTTAACTTTGTATTCCTTACTTGATGCCTTTAATGTTTGGAAGAACATTAAGGAGAGGGGAAGAGAAAGGAAAGATGTAATGGTAAGTAAAACAGTTTTTGTTCTTAACAGTATGTTTATAAAAATGGAATATACTGCATGTTCTACAGTAAAACATTTCCAGTTACTTTTGTGTGATATAGGAACGCTAAAATAGAGCTGCCCTCTTTTTTCCTTCTTTCTTTCTTGTTTAGTGTTAAGAAATGTAAACACTGCAATGCAAAAAGAGAATAAAACCTGGGCAAACACATGTTTAAGATAATAATAGACTGTAATATAGGGTTATTGAGGTGAGGGACTGGTTGTAAAAATACATAGATCATGATATAAGCAAAACTGATTTCTTGCTTTTTCATAGGGGATAACTGGATTAAGGCCTTTGGCATGATCTAACAAGTTTTAAGTAGAAACTAGTAAATATAAAATACTGAGTGTAATGAAAAGGTTTTCTTTAGCAAACAGATGTTCACAGTGCAACATAAGAAGCTAGTAGCTGAAGGCAACTGTGCATCTGGTTCTTGTGTTTCTGTGGAGACAGACTGAGTAGAAAAGGGTCATAAAACCAGACTACTTTTTCTTTTAATGGCTAGGAGATCATATTTTCTGAAAGCATTCATTTGTTTTCTACATATGGGAGAGGAATAAAGATGAGACAAAAACAGACAGCAGTTAGTGTTAGAAGTGCAGGCTGTACCATGCATCTTAACATGGATAACCTTAGTTATAAGTTAACTAAAGCCTGTGAGTGTGGCTGTCAGAGTAGGATACTTGTTCCTGTTAAGAGGGTTAAACTTTATTATGTGAACATGTATATAATTTTGTGTGTTTGTACTAAGTTAATAAGTTCTGAGGGGTTCTTTTTTGTTGGAGGGTTTTCATTAAAATAAGTGTTCTAAGATGTAAAATAGATTGAAATGGATATAACACAAAACAACTGTATAAAAGAGCAACTTGCCAAACATTAGTGTATGCATTTAACACAAAAGCTGAAAACTCTAGGCATTAGGAAAAAATGTTATACATAATGGGTGGAAATAACTTCTTATCATAATGGCAGCACTTTCCATATTATCCTTGAATGTGAATGGTCTCTCAGGCATATACAACAAAGAATGTGCAGTGAACTATATTAAGAAATTAGGAGTGCAAATAGCTGTGCTATGGTAGACACATTTGGAAAGAACTAAGTATGTGAATGTGATAAAGAAAGGATTTTAGGATGGTTATTCAGTGGAATATCTGGGACAAATGAAAAGGGGAGTACTTGTGTTAATTGGAGGAGTTCCAATAATTGTAGAAGAGAGGAAAAAAGATAATGGAGGATTTGTAGTAGTAAGTGGCAGCTGGCAAGGAGGGGATTACTCTAGCATGTGTTTATATTCCACCTGAAACTGCTACAATGGAACTTAAAATTCTGGGAGAAGTAATCTTTCAGCAGGGAATATTACTTATAGTTGGGGACTAGAATTTGATTTGCTGCAGACAGAATGTATCTAGGGAGGTCTAAAAGGGAAAATATAACAAAAGGGGGTAGACTTTTGAAGAAATTTGTGAAAATATTTGGTATGGAAATGTGAATTCGGTATTAGGAGCTCAGAGAGACTTTTTATGCCCCAAGGTACAAAATCTGGACTAGGCTGGACAGAACTATTTCACAGGAGCACATGCATTTAATTGAAGGTTTTGATACACATCCAGTAACTATTAGATCACACGTCAATAATTAAAATAAAATGTAAAATAATCAGAAATGAGACATTGGCACTTCTCCACGTGTTTTAAACAGAGAGTAATTTAAGGAATAGGTCGCGGAAGGAAATTTGTGAGTTATTAGGGAAGATAGACATGTTTTTAGAAAATATAGTTAGAGAGTGGGATAAATGAAAGTGGAGTTTAAAAATAGGGTATAAATAAAAGAAAAAAGAGATATGGTTAAGAATAATAGGAATTATTTAGATGGACTGAGAAATAAAACCTTTTAGAATAGGGTGATTCTTGTAGAACAAGATGAGGCACAACTGCTGCTCTGAAAGGGTGTGCTAAAGAGAAAATAAGGGACTAACTGGATAATATGCATGAGTTTAGAATGACTGCCGTTAAGCAACTGTTTTTTGATAACTCCAGAGCACAAAAGCTTTTAGCACAACACTGCAGGCTACAGAAAGTAGAAAGGGTTGTTGCCAAGCTTAGGGAGCCTACAAAGAAGGTAACCAGAAATCATGTAGTGGTATTCAAGTATTTTGGAAGTTTTATGAAAGTCTATGTAAAGCAGAAACATTCGTAAATCAAGAAAAAGTAAAACTGGAAATGTTTATTGAAGAGTTAAATGCACAGAGTTTAAAGGCAGATGTGGCTTAATTATTAGCAATTAGGATAGGAGAAGATTAGATAAAAATAATGATATATAACCAGTCTACATGAGAGTCTCAGGAATAGATGATATTCCTATGGAAGTTTAGAAACTAGGAGGGAAGAAAGTGATAAAGATCTGGAAAGTTTTGTTTAACAGTATTTTAAAAGGAGGAAAAGCACCAACATCCTGGAAGAAAGCTGCGGCAGTGGTAATACCCAAAAATGGTAAAGACCCATCAGATCCAGTGTCATGCACACCCATTTTGATTCTAAATCATGACTGTAAAGTGTTTGCATAATGGGTAAAAGAATGGCAGAGGTCATGCCAAAATTAATAGATATGTATCAGTATGGTTTTGTAAAGGGCGATAAACATTTGACAACATTAATAGAACGATGATCCAGTTGGAAGCAGAATACAAGAAAATGCTAGTGTTGGTGGGTCTTGACATTCATCAGAGTAAACTGAGATTTTGTGAGTAGGACAAGGGAAGCATTTGCATTTCCTGACCTTAATAATAAGGTTAATTAGGTGGATATATGAGGAACCAGAGGTTAAAACTAAAGTTGTGGGGGATCCTGTCTGATAACTTATGTTTGAACAGAGGAACCAAGCAGGGATGTCCTATTTCCCTTTGTTATTTGGGTTATATTCAGAACCATTGGCAAAGAAAGTAAAAGTCTCAGAAATTCAAGGATCTCATGTTGTCCTTTTCATTCTTCCTCAGTGAATGGGTTACAGATCTGATCTTGGATCCGACTCTGCCACATAATTCAGACTTTTGATCCAACTTTTGAGCTTCTCCCTCTACCCATAATGCTTGTGTCCATCCCCAGTACCCCAGGTCTCATTTGACGCAATCACACACAGACATGGGATCCTTCTCTCTCAGCATTCATTATTATTGGTACTTCTGAAAGTAAGAAAAGTTTAATTTCCTGTATATAAATTCCTTTCTTTTCTTTGTTAAACCTCCCTATTAGTTCGTACTTTCTGTGTCAGGCTTTCTACTATTTTAACTAGTAATTGTTTTCCAGTTACCATTGCTGGTATTTTGTCTTTCTCTCTTTCCTCTATCACTCTTACCCTATTCAGTAGGGTAGTTTATTTTACCAATGATGATATTGTACCCTTCTAAAAAAATAAATACATAAAACCTGTTCTTACTTTTCTACACTTCTCCATTCCTACAGTTTTTTGTACTGTTATGACCCAATAAGCTGACGGGTTTTAAAAATGCACTTATTGTGGCCATAAAATCTCTAACTCGGATACCAACAAGGAGTCCGTTTACTGCTTGGGACCAGCTCACTTAAATACAAGCTGCTCAATCTGTGCAGCCTTTAATTCTCAAGCCATAGCTGACAGGAGAAACAATCTGGTTCTCAAGGGTTTGCTTCCTCCCTCATTTTCCACATGTTCAGGGGCTTAAATCCCCAGTAAGCCTTCACCTTCAAAATCTCCATTGTAGCATAGGAAGCAGTCACATCTGAAGTCTCCCAAGACTCCGTTAGAGCAAACCTTGAAAGTTGCCAATTTGTCAGCTCCAAAAAGACATAGCATTAGATCCCACTGTGATTTCCGCTAGTCCAACCACTCAAGTTACAGATCCTAAGTCTTCATATCTGAAGTCTAGCACTTTCTACACTCCAAGGACTCATTCCCTGAGTTTCTCATTGATCCGAGCTCCCGTAGGCTCCATTCCCCATTTATGCAGACTCCAAAAAAGCAGTCCAGACCTCATCAACCACTTCATCCATCAGGTCCTCCAGGAGTGTATCTGAAATGGATGTGAATGGGATAATGCGAAAGTTTCTCAGATCTCATCTACATCCTCTATTTAATCCATGTGTTTTCCTGCCAAAAATTCTACATTCTTGTCTCCTTCTCCAGTCCATCCTTCGATTATAGAGCACCAGGATCTGACAACCCTGAGAGTCCCGGAGTCAGATCTGAAGAGAATTCCTTGTTCGACTCTGACAGCATCTCTGACCAGTTCTGTTCCTACTATGCCTTTGGATCGGAATGAGACCCAGAGCCGAGACATCAAATCCGTGGGGCAGGGAACTACTCTGATGATATCAGATCCATCCCTGCCCCTTGGATCCTCAGTCAGGTCAGTTTCTCTTCTCCAGGCATGGAATAGGTCAGAGCTGTGATCTACCCATTTTGGAACACTCAGCTCTAGTGCTGGTGGCCATGCCTTCTCCAGGTCTGTCTCTTTTCAAGTTTGTGGAAAGGGCCTTTTCTCATTCTAGAGATCCATTCTCTCGCCCCTTCGATCCTCCCCCTATTCCCTCTTCAGTTTCAAGCTCTGAGTTCATCAGACTTATTCCACCTAGCTTCCAGTTGGTTCCTATGGAGGAACTCCCATTCTCTTCTAATACCTCCGCCGAACATCCTCCTTTGGAGGTCCATCAGAAGAGGAAGTGCCAGAGGAAGCACATAGATTCCCTATTGTAATCTCTCACTGGAGGTACTGATCTGGAGGAAGGAGAAGTTCCCCAAGAGCACCACCTAATGATGTCTCCTTTGGAGGCATATTAGAGTTCCTTAAACATAAAGGTGGTTGGTCTTCTGAAAATCATCCTCCAGAGGAGTCCATGTTTCTGGAGGCTTTTGGTTCTGGTCCATCTACATTTTGGCTGACTCCCTCTCTATGGCAGATGAGCTAATCGATTTGGTCTTTTTCTGGGCATGGAAAGAGCCAGATTCCATTGAGCCAGTCCTGTATCATCCGGGCAAGTTCTTAGATCCACCAATGAATAAACCCTACTGGAGCCAAGGAGTCCCTGTGGATGCAATGGTAGTGGCAGCATCCACTAAAAAGGAGCTAGCAGAACAGAGCTTCTCTGTCCACTCACCAAACAGAGTCTAGGGCGCTGGACAGGTTTGGAAATCATGTTTTTGTTTGGAACTTCGCTCTGAGATCCTTGAACTGTCTAGTGCACTTTACAAGGCTACAGAGAGATTTGACTGAAGAACTGTCCAACTCTGTGATTCCATGTCTGCAGAGGATTTCAAAAAATCATCTACTCAGCTGGCCACTCTTTTGTCAGTTTCCAGTGTGTCCTTGAGGTTGATCTTTCACACATCAGAACGTGCCTCATGGGCAACTGGTTCAGGCATTACTGTAAGGAAACGTGCCTGGATACAGCTATGCAACTTTGCAAAGCCTTTCAGATAATGTTTCATCATTGCTCCCATTGATGGAACATCTTTGTTAGGTCTCTCTGTGAAAGAAATGCTTACTTGCAGTGAACAAGAAGGAAAGACTGTCTGCAGTGGTATTCATGTTTTCTACCGCTCAATGAACTTTCTCTAGAAATCAGAGAGGGGTTAAGAAAATGTGGTTCCACAAATCTCAGGGACTTTTCTAGGATTCAGTCTGAGACAACTCCTCCAGAGGCAGAGGAGGCAGTTCTAAAGGAAGATGTTCGCCGCTAGGCAGAGGAGGCCCACAAAATCAGGGTTTCCAAGATTTGTTCCAGATAGACCCTTTCAGTGCTCCTAAAGTGCTGCCTGACTGCCCACCTCTGGAGGTAGTTGGGGGACGCTTGTCTTTGTATGCAGATGCCTGGGCTGCTATAACGAAAAATACCTGGCTGTTAAAAATAAAATCCAGAGGTTACTTCATTCCATTTTCCCAGCCCCAATCTCCAAGAGAGAAAAAAGCTTGTTAAAAATAAAATCCAGAGGTTACTTCATGCCATTTTTTCAGCCCCCAATCTCCAAGAGAAAGAAGCTTCCCAACATTCCATCCAGTCAGAGGCAGGCTGCAGTACAAGAAATTCAAAAGCTGCTAGACAAGAGTCATCCCATTTCTTTTTAGTGCCTAAAAAGATAGCTGACCTGAGACCACGTTTGGACCTAAGAAAACTAAATCACTTTGTGAAAAAGTCAAAAGATCTGAATGATCACGGTTCAGTCCATTCTGCAGTTTCTATGCAAAGATGATTGGATATGCTCTATAGATCTCAGAATGGGTACTTTCACATCAAAATAGACAGGCAGTCTTGGAAACACTTGCGCTTTCAGCTAGGAGCCAGTCACAGCCAATTCAGAGCCCTGCCCTTTGGACTTACCACAGCCCCCAGGGTGTTCACCAAATGTATGGCAGTGGTGGCAGCTCAGATAACCTCTCTGCCTCCACAGTACATCTCCTACAACATTCCTGGACCTATTTGCTCCAGATTTGTCACTCATTAGGTATCACATTCAAGTATGCCAAATCAAACCTGACACCAGTACAGAGCCTGGAGTTTATTAGTGCACATCTGATCAAAACAATGCAAATTGCCTCTTTGCCTACTCATAGCATAGATATACTCAGATCTCAGGTTCATCAAATTCTATCTCATCCCACTCCTCCAGCCAGACTAATTCTCCAGGCTTTGGAGTCTGTGACAACAGCAATAGTTCTACTTCCTTTAGCACACTACTTTATGCCTGTCCTTCATTGGACTCCAGTTGTTCAGTGGTCTGTTCCTTAACAACCCCTGTCTTTTCCACTCAGTCTTACAGAAATTTGCAGACACCATGTTCACTGGCAGATCCACTCAGACAACATTTTCCTAGGCCAGTCCAATGTTTTTCCTCCCCTGTTGGCCACAGCGACCACGTACGTCTCCCAGTTGGGGGTGGGGGCATTACTTGGGAAGGATAATCCAAGGCATGTAGTCCCCCAAGAGACCAGTTCACATATCAACATCATAGGGATGAGAGCAGTCCTTTAAACATTGCAGGCATTTCAAGATACTCTTCATCTAGGGACTATTGTGATACAAACCAACAGCATATCTGTAGTCTGGTGCATCAGTAAGCAAGGGGGAACGTGGTCTTAACCTGTCTGCTGGGAGGCTATGAGTGTGTGACAGTGGGTGATCTCCTCCTATCACTTTCTAGTAGAAGCGCACATTCTGGGGAAATTCAGTGT
The DNA here is from genome assembly GCF_019279795.1 of Protopterus annectens. Lineage (NCBI taxonomy): Eukaryota > Metazoa > Chordata > Ceratodontiformes > Protopteridae > Protopterus > Protopterus annectens. The sequence goes on from NC_056731.1 coordinate 68,921,839, forward strand.
ACTAGTGGCATACTGGACAGCAGGCCCATTATGATGCCTCATGAGTGGTCTCAATCAGTCAGTGGTGGAGAAAGGTTTCCTTCATTACGGCCACCCTTGCTGCGACCTCTTTGCACCTCCCCCACAAGTGCACCAGGTGTTTTGCCCTGATCCCTCTTCAGGGGAAGTCAAAGAGAGATGCTCTAGTCCATGTTTGGCCACTGGATCTCCTTTACACTTCTCCCCTACTTTTTTATCCAAAATTTTCTACAGAAAGGAATTTGGTTGATGAGCTTGGTCATCTCATTGCTCCTTTCTGGCTTTGCCAGGTGTGGTTCCCCTTCCTTTGGTCTCATCTTCGTTATCCTCCTTGGATACTGGACCCAACTCCAGATCTTTTCTCACACCACATGGTTTCTCCAGTTCCAACAATAAACACCACATGGTTTTTCCAGTTCCAACAATAGCCAGACAGTCCAGGCATTCTTCCCAGTATGTACCATTTTATTATCCTCACAAAAAGTCTCCACCAAAAAGATCTAAAAGAGCAAATGGAAAAGATTTTTCCTTCGGGCCTTAAACAATGTTGAACCTTTTACTGCCAGTGTCTCTGCTGTTCATGATTTTCTGGCTGCTCTTGTCAAAGAAGGAGCTAGTTTTTCTATGATTAAGCTACAGTTGGCAGCCATATGAAATTTTCGTACAGAGGATGAACGTCATTATTTGGCTGCTTATAGGTTATGTCAAGCTTCCTCCTTAGACCCCACAGTAAAGGATCCTTCACCTCCCTGGGACTTGACAGTGGTACTACAGGGTCTGTCTCAAAAACCCTTAGAACCTTCATCAAAAAATTATTTAAAATATCTGTCTTGGAAACCTTTTTAGTGGCCATCACTTCTGCCAAAAGGATTTCTGAACTCCAGGCTCTTACATTAACTGAAGTTATATTGACTAAATGGATAAATAATTGTATTTCTTGGCTCTGTTGCCAACAAAGCGTTTCTCCATCAAGACCGCCTAAAGTCCACTCATTTATATCATGGCCACTTCATCTGTGTTTTGGTCATGAACTTCTAATGATATTTGCACAGCAGTCATATAGTCCAATTCTCATACCTTTGTTACTCATTACAAATTGGACCTTATCTCCAGAAGCAGAGTTGCCTTTGATTCAGTGGTTCTCCGGAATATCCTTCCATGAAGGCCACCCAAAATTCATGTAGCCGGGGACTCTGTCCCATTTGTTGAGGAAGAATGAAAAAGACATTAGATGTAAAAGTTATGTGCTCACCATAACTAGGCATATGTGTTGTCCATTTTCATTCTTTCCCCTCCATCCCCCTTTCTATAATCTTCTGGAGTGACTTGGTTTCTTGTTGGAACCTATAGTTCTGAGTTTGAGCCCTATTCTATTATCTCTCCTTTTCTTTAACTACATAATGTGGACTTTATGACAACAAACTTGATTTGTGGTGCTGGGGATGGACTAGGGCATTATGTGTAGAGGGTGCTTGAGAGTTGAATCCAAAGTCTGAAGTATGTGGCCGAGTCAGATCTGAGGATCGGATCCATAACCCATTTGTTAAGGAAGAATAAAAATGGATAACAGATGTCTAGTTATGGTGAGTACATAACTTTTAAATATAATTTGTATAGTAACCAAGAAAAAGTTGCTTTGTTTTACAGATGATATTTTTTGTACCTGACAAAACCAAAAATGGATATTTCAATGTAATAGAACATTCTGAAACAGTTTCAACTTTTCTGGGTACAAAATTAATGAAGGTAAAACAAAGGCAATAACTTTAGACTACATATCACACAGGTACTGATTCAGCAATGTCCATATTTGTGGTGACATAATAAAATGAAGTACTTGGGAGTATGGGTTAAAAAGGACTCTGTTATGGCAGCTAAGGATGTGTGGGAAGAGACTAAACAAAAGATAATACAAAATCTGAGGAACTGGAAGCTCTATTTTATGGGTATGGATAGCAAGATACAAGCAGTGAAAATGTTTTTAGTCAAAGCACCTGTTAAATATTTCAACAGCAGTGATACAAAATCCCTGCTGGATCCCTGGAAACTAGAAAATCTCTTTCTAATAGCAGGCTTCCTTTCCTCCTTTAGTACCTGCTGCACATCCTCATGAAATAAGTGCCTAAAAGTTTTTAAAATTTAATCATCCAGGCAGGCAGTTGAAGTTGATTGATGGGATGCGTCAGACTCCCCATGTCTTGTGTGAGTAGATCTAGTCTATGAGGAAGCTTGCAGTGATTGCCTTTAGCCAATTCCATAATAAGGTAGGAGCAGTGGCCAAAAGGGGTTGTCACAGTTATTTATGAGATATCCTTCTGAATAGTCAGCATTACCCTGGATATCAGTGGAAATGAATAAAGGAGCATTCTTTCCAAGGAAATGATCCGTCTTCCAGGCAACCTTTTTCCTCCTTGTTTTTTTTTTTTTTAACAAGAAACATCTTTATTGACTTTATCATTTACGACATAAGCATTCATACATTTATACAAATGAAAACAAATCATATTGACATATTTTTAGTTGCAAACATTATACATCACACGTAATCTTGTATAGTTATTGACATTCGACCATTACATAGCTCATTCAGTTCTTACCGTCCTTTAAACCTTATTCCTCCTCCAGAACATTATTCTGTATGTTTTTCCCACGATTCCTGTTTTTTTTTCTATGTAATTTGTTTCTACCCTTTTCTAAAGAAGCCAATTTCAGTTCTTTTATCTCATTACTATATTCACTACTTCTAGTACGGTTGGTTTAGACTGTGATTTCCTTTTCTAGCAATTGCCTTTTTTGGCAGCCACCAGAATTAAACTCATCAGGGCCTTACTATGTCTAGGCAGTTCTGATTCTATGTCATACCTCAAAAAAATAATTTCCTTATCTACACCAGTTTGCTCACCTAATATTTATGACAGTAGTCTGTAAGGAATGTTTAAAGTCTGTGAACTTGTAAAATCCCAAAAATGTGTTCCCTGTTAACTTTCTTCCCTATCACACTTCCAACATTTGTAATCTACCCAAGGAAAATTCCTTGGAGTGTATGTGGGGTATAAAATACCTATGCAAATACTTCCAAGCAAAAATCCTAAGTTATCTAGACTTTGTTGCATTGTCCTGTTGCTTCTGTGTGAATTGCTTATCCAGTCTGTCTTCCCAGTCCTTTCTAACTTCATCTGATTGAGTCCTATAGTTATAATTCAGTATTATATATGCCCTACTAAATATCCCTTTTAACAGCAGCTTCCATTATAGATTCTACTAAAAAGTTTACAAGTGCTGGTCTTTCACTTAGTATCCCCCTATTCCTTTCACTTTGACAATACTCTAATATCAGCCCTTGACAGGGAAGGCAATCTCTGAGTGCAGTCCAAATGCATTCTTAGCCTCCTCCCATTCTGTTACCTTGCTTCCAATACCTTGGTTCCTTTCCCAATTTTCTCCAGTAAATTCAAACCCCCTCTTGCCTATTCTCTGTAACCATAATTTCAGTCATCTCTATCAGCAGACTCTCCTTTCTCCATTCCCTTGTTGGCTTATTTCTTAAAATACTTTCTGCTGCTTTACAAATATAATATTCGCTATGGTTAGAGTTATTCTCCATAAGGATCTACATATAAATTCCAGTGTCCCCTTGTTTCTTGAGCTTCCCCCATTTCATCATTATCCCGTTCTACTCTGAATTACAGCTTTCTGCTTGTGCTATGTATAGGAGCCTTAACTGTGTAACTGTGCAATATCCCTTCAGGTAAGGTAATCCCAAACCACCTTGTTTTATTGGAAGGATCACCTTATTGCACTTGACTCTTGCCCTCTTCCCCTCCCAGATAAAATTCATCTTTCTATTCATTACTGTCCACAACTCCTCCTCTAACAATATGTGTGACCTGTGTATAAAACTAAAGGGACTAAACATATTTTTACTGTTTGTATCTTGCTGTCTATATCCATAGGCAAGAGCTTCCAGGTTCTCATTTTTTGGTACTATGTATTGTTTAATCTCTTCCCATATATCCTTAGTTGCCATAACAGAATCCTTTTTAACCTATATGCCTAAATACTTCATTTTATCATGTCCCCATAAATATGGGTATTGTTGAACCAATTCTTATGGATACCTAGTTTACAGCTATAGCTTTTGTTTTATCTTCATTAATTTGATATCCCGAAAAAAAGCGTGGAACTGTCTCAGAATCTTCATAACACTGATGTGTCCCATTTCTGGTTCCATCAAGTATAAAATAATATGTGCAAATAAAGCCAACTTTTCTTGAATACCATGCCAATAAAATCTTTGAATTTCTCAGTCCCTTATTTTCTTTGCTAGTGGCTCTAAATATAATGCAAATAACAAAGGGAAAGAGAACAACCCAACTTAGTTCCTCTTTTCAGATACAACTTGTGAGAAAGGAATCCTTACACTTTGATTTTTGCCTCTAATCCCTCATATATTTCCCTAATTAACCTTACTAAATCAGGAAATGTAAATGCTTCCATTGCCTTACTCATAAAATCTCAGCATACTCTGTTGAAAGCTTTGTCTGCATCAAGACCTACCAACAACAGTCATATTTTCTTAACGTTCTGCATCTGTCTGGGTCATCATCATTCTATTAATGTTATCAAATGTTTGCCTCCTCTCCACAAAACTGCATTAACCCATATCTATCAATTTGCCCAACATCTTTGTCACTCTTAGTCATTATAGACATAACACTTTATAATAATGGTTTAAAATTGAAGTAGGCGTATATAAAGTGAATCTGATGAGTCTTTACTGTCTTTAGGTATTGCAGCCATCACAGCTTTTTTTTCCAGGATGGTGGGTGTTTCCCTTCCTTTTAAAATGCTGTTAAACAAAACTTTCCAGATCTGTATCACTTCCTTCCCTCTTGGCATCCAAACCTCCAACAGAAATACTATTTATTACTGCCTGTTGGTTATATATCACCATTTTTGCCTAATCATCTCTTGTCTTAACTGTTAATTGTTGAGCCTTATGTCTTAACTGTTAATTGTTGAGCCTTATGTCTTAACTGTTAATTGTTGAGCCTTATCTGCCTCTAACCTTAGCATATTTAAGTGTTCCAGAAAAATGTTCATTTCTGCTTTTTCTTGACTTCTCCACTTATTTGCTTTATACAAATTTTCATAAGGTTCCAAAATAACTCTTAATACCTCTACAGGATCTCTGGTTATTTCCTGTTGTTATAGATTCGTTAAGGGTGGCAACAACTCTTTATACTTTCTGTTGCTTAAGTTGTTATGCCAAAAGTTTTCTTTCTAAACTCATGCATATTATCCAGGTAATCCTTTATTTTCTCTGTAGTACTGTGCGATTGCACATCATGTTAAGTTGTCAATCTCGCCTTCATTCTTGCTTGATCCAACTCGAGTCACTTTTACCAGCTCGAGGCAGCCCCATATCCCATGATGCAAGGCACCCAGATCTCGCTTTGCCGCGCTGATGAGGTCCTCCTTTACCAGCTCCTGGTAAGTGATTTATACACTACTGTTTTTGCCCCTTTTCATTTAAACTTTATTTTAATAGTTTTAGACTAGTTTTAGTCCTTCTGACTAGAATTCTCTCCTTAAAAATTTTTAGTCAGGCCTTCTCCCATCCCATCCCCCTTGTTAGGTGTGTGTGTGTATGTGAGAGATTAGTGTTTCTTTAATTTTGGGATAATATTTCTTGGACAGGTGTTGTGTGTGTGTTTGTTTTTACACCATGTCTAAGGAAAGTGTGACTCGTGCTGTCAGAAGATGTCTCTGACAGACGGTCACACTTTGCTTATACTGCCTGGGACCTCCACCTGCAGGAATCCTGTGCATTAGTCATTCTTTTAGCCAGAGAGTCCTGCAGGAAAGGAGAAACAAGCTTATTTTGAGGGGCTACTTAAACCGGAGGGCTCTCCGCTAAGTCGGCTCCAACCAAGACTTTCAAGTCTTCCAAGGCCCAGGCTTGTGTCCAAGCCTGCTTCAGAGTCGAGATCGGAGCCGATCCTGGTTTGCATTACCTTCGCGGCAATTGGCTATCGGTGCCGATTCTGGTTCGGCCACTTCGGGTGCGGGTAGCGATGTTCCATCACCATGTGGCTCAGGCTTCGCGTATCGCACCGCATCAAACTTTCTGTCGGTGCCGAAAGTTGTCGCAGCTTCCATAGTTGATGGTTCTTCGAGGAAGAGGTCCAGGTCCCCTTCCTTGGAAGCATCTCCTCTCCTCTCGCAACGGAGCCATCAGAGCCGATCATCCAGGTCATCCAGGCTTTCTGACCATGATTTAGAGAGGGTGGTCAGTAGATTATTAAAATCACAGGCACTGGCCCAGATGCTACATAGTCCGTCTCAACAGAAGACTATTAGTCCACACCCCATTGCAGTTCCTCCTTCGACTCTACCCCAGAGTTTGGAGTTGGAGTCTTCGGGAATGGTTTCTGCTAGGGCTGAGGGACAGATACCCCCTCCTTCTGCTCCTTCAGCCTCTACTCTTATCTCCTCTTCGAGACCTTCCTTAGAGGGATTCGGTGGTCGGGCTTCCCTGGTCTCCTCCGAGGGGGTGAGTGGCATTGGACCCTTGTCCTTGGTGAGCTTGGCTCACATCTGCCTCGAGCCTGGGCCCTGGAGTTCCTGGTTCTTCGGAACGGGTTCTCTCGGACCTCCCTGGGTGGGGAGCCTTCGAGGTGATAAAGAGTGTGCTGGCCACTGGACTCAGCCAGCAGTCTGCTCCCTTAGCTCCTCCCTCTATGGTGCCTGTCGATATCTCTGCCATTTCTCTTGCTCCCGGACCCAGAGATCCTCCGCCTCAGGTTTCCCCACTGGGAAGAACCCCCTCTTCCGAGGATTCTCCTGATCAGTCAGGGATCCTCCGAAGAGGACCTGTAAGAGGAAACACGAGACTCCCGAGTCTATCACTTCTGATACCGACTTAGATGAGTCAGAGGGATCCCCAAGATCCCCTCTGAGGATGTCTCCTTTCAGACATCCTAGAACTCCTTAAACAGAGGGGAAACTGGCCTCCAATAATCCCTCTGAGGATGAGTCGGTATACCTGAGGGATCTCGGCCCTCCACCTCCTGGGTGTCTCCGCCCTTATGCAGGTTATTGCTCGAAGGCTTGGGCTGCTCCTGACTCTGTAGAGCCAGTCCCTAGGAGGCCTTCTAAATTTATTACTGCCCCGTCGGACAAGCAATTCCTCACGAAAGGTGTCCCTGTTGATGCCATGGTGGTGGCGGCTGCCACTCAGAAGGAACTTGCAGATCCTTCCGTGTCCATCCTCCTAATAAGGACTCTAGGACCATGGATAGGTATGGTAAGCGGATGTTCTCTTCAGCGACCTTTGCTATGCGTTCGCTGAACTACCTATGTCACTTCACCAGACTCCAGAGGGATATCCTTAAGGAGCTAGGTGAAGTAGTACAGGATCCGACAGCTGCAGAGGCTCAAGAAAAAATTGCTTCGCAGCTAGGAACCCTTAATTCTATTGCTAACTCCTCCATGCGACTGATATCATATGCTGCAGATGGAGCGAGTAGGGCTGCAGGTACAGGTGTGGCTCTTAGACGCCAAGCTTGGATGCGGCTCTGTAATTTTGTAGATCCCTTTAAGGCGTCCTTCACAAACTCTCCATTTGATGGCTCAGCTTTGTTTGGCCCTCAAGTGAAGGAAACGTTGACCAGGTGTGAGCAGGACGGCAAGACTCTTTCTGCCGTGGTCCGTTCCACCCCTTCTAGACCTTACCCCAAAGGGCAGAAGGGTGGCAAAATGTGGTTCTGCAAATCCCAAGGAGTCACACCGGATTCACGTGGTCAGTTTACCCCTAGAGGCAGAGGGGGTAATAATAACAGACGCTGCTCTAGAGGCAGAGGGGGTCCACAAAACCAGGGAAGCAGAGAGTCTCTCTCTGACAAGCCCTTTCAGCATCCCTGAGATGTTGCCCGACTGTCCATCCTTGGAGGCAGTCGGGGGAAGACTATCGCTGTACCCAGAAGCCTCCTCACTCAAGACAGATGGGTACAGTCGATCATATCCGAGGGTTACAAAATTCCTTTCGAGGAAAGTCCTTTCTATCACTCAAATTCCCTTCCAGATGTACCACCCGGTCTAAGGAAATTGCAGAGTTAGAAGTTTTAAAACTTCTGCAAAAGAGCCATTCAGCCAGTTACAACAGATCATTCAGAGCCCGGAATCTACTCAAGGTTCTTTTGGTCCCCAAAAGACGGGAGACTGGAGACCAATATTGGATCTCAGCAGACTCAACAAGTCTGTGAGGAAGACAAGATTCGAATGGTCACTCTTCAGTCAATTCTGCCCTTCTTACAGAAGGACAACTGGATGTGCTCAATAGATCTTCAGGATGTACTATCACATAAAATTCACAGACGCTCCAGGAGATTTCTCCGCCGGCTGGGGTCTAGTCATTTCCAGTTCAGAGCCCTGCCCTTTGGTCTCACTACAGCCCCAGAGTGTTCACCAAATGTATGGCAGTGGTAACGGCTCACCTGAGACGTCAAGGATTCCAGGTGTTTCCGTATCTCGACGACTGGCTCCTTTCAGCCACCACCAGGCATCAGCTTCTTCAAGCCAGGGATTATACAATAAATCTTTGCTCTCAATTAGGCATCTCGATCAACTCAGGAAAATCCTCCTTATTGCCCTGCCAGTATATTACTTTCATAGGCGCAAACTTAAACACTGTTCGGATGTCAGCTACCCTTACAGATCAAAGAATCTCAGACATTCAAAGTCACGTCAGGATCATTCTAGCCAGCAAGAAGGTACAGGCCAGAATGGTTCTAAAGGTGTTGGGCCTCATGGCTGCGGCCATTACCCTTCTTCCCCTGGCTCGCTTCCATATGCGCCTTCTTCAGTGGATGTTGTTCACTCAGTGGTCTTACCAACAACTTCTGGTGACACCGATATGCAAGAATCACCTTGCTTGGTGGATTACTTCTCCTCAGATTCACCAAGGCAGACCCTTTGTACCCCCATCCCCGGTAGCCACTGTCACTACGGATGCCTCCCTGATCGGGTGGGGGCATTATCAGGGCAGGATGGTTCATGGGACGTGGCAACCTTCAATACCACCTGCACATAAATGTCCTAGAGATGAGAGCAGTGCTTTTAACGTTGCAAGCCCTCAACGACTTTCTTCCCTTGGGGACAATTGCAGTCCACAAAGACAACATGTCTGTAGTTTGGTATATCAACAAACAGGGCGGAACCAAGTCCTACCCCTTGTGTCGAGAAGCGCTCAGACTTTGGCAATGGGCGCTCCTCTCATCGGTTTCTGGTAGCAACGCATATCCCTGGGAAAACCAACATTTTAGCAGACAGATTGAGCAGAGCTATTCTCATGCCTCACGAGTGGTCTCTCAAACAATCTATAGTGGAAGAAATTTTTCTGGAATGGGGTCCATGTTGTTTGCTACTCCCCAAAACAGCAAATGCCCAGACTTCTTCTCTCTCTTCCCACTGCCAGGCCATCCCCCCAGAGACGCTCTGACCCAGGATTGGCCCCAGGGACTTCTTTATGCCTTTCCTCCTTTTCCTCTGATCCCTCAAGTTATCCAGAAAGCAACCGTTTTGAGAGCCAAAATGATTCTCATTGCTCCTTATTGGCCTCGACAGATTTGGTTTCCGTTCCTCCAGCGTCACCTTTTGGTGCAGCCGTGGCATCTGGACCCAGTGCCAGATCTTCTGATTCACCAATCCGGTCAGCTGCACCAGTCTATCCCTTCTCTCAACCTCACAGCATGGTTGCTCCACTTCCTTCCTTAACCAGGCTTCCTATGATCTCTAACCCTGTTAGAGACATCATAGTAGCTTCCTTAAAATCCTCTACCAGGAGGATTTATACTAGCAAATGGAAACGTTTTTCTTATTGGGCTAAAGCCAAAAATATTGATCCCTTCACTGCTCCAGTACAAGCAGTTTTGGATTTCTTAGCGGAGATTTTTCACGCGGGCTCCTCTTCTTCCACATTCAAAGTTCAGTTAGCCGCTATCTCGAACTTTCATGTCGGGTTCGCAGATCACAACATTATGTCCCACAGGCTTTGTAGAGCCTTCTTGAAAGGAATTTTCCTCCTGAAACCTCCAGTCAGGAGTCCTCCTCCTCAATGGGACCTAAATTTAGTGCTGACATCCTTGATTCTTCCTCCTTCGAGCCAGCTGTTTTTTCCTGAAATTTCTTTCATGGAAAACTTTATTCCTGGTTGCTATTACTTCGGCTAGGAGGGTGTCTGAACTTCATGCTCTATCTGTTCGCCCCCCCTATTTGGTCTTCCACAAAGACAGAGTATCATTGAGAACTAATCCACCTTTTGCCTAAGGTCGCCTCAAAGACTAATTTGAATCAGGCTATTGATCTCCTGTATTTTTTCCAAACTATGCAAACAGATCGAACAAAATTGCATTATCTTGATGTCCACCGTCAACTCGGATATTATTTGGACAGAACAAAACAATTCAGGAAATCCGATCAACTTTTTGTTTCCTATGCTGATAACAAGAAAGGCCTTCCTGTCTCAAAAGTGACCTTGTCTAGATGGCTTTCTTCTGTCATCTCTGAAATTTATCAGCTCAGGGGAAAACAGCTGTGCTCGAAACCTAAAGCGCATTCAACCAGAAGCTTAGCCACTTCCACAGCTTTTCAAGCTAGACTTCCATTAGACACTATTTGTGCAGCAGCCACTTGGGCCACTCCTCATACATTTGTTTCCCATTACAAATTGGATTTGGCCTCCAGGGACAGAGCCAGTTTTGGCTCTACAGTTCTCAAGAGTCTGTTCCATTGAGCCACCCAGGATAGAGGTGCTAGGTCCCATCAAGCAAGAATGAAGGCGAGATTGACAATTTAACATTGAGAAGTTATGTACCTACCATAACGTTCCATGTTAGTTGTCTTCTCTCGCCTTAACCTCCTTCCCCAGGTCTGGACAGACCTTTCTCTAAAAGGAATTATGCTTCTGAAGACCATACAAAGCTGGTCCTTCTACCATCCTTCAGGTTTTTTTTTTCTCTCCTTCTTTCTTCCTTTGGGAAGTTTTTATGCTAGGTGCTATTGCCTTTTGTCATCAAACGAGATCTGGGTACTTACCGCCTTGCATCATGGGATATGGGGCTGCCTCGAGCTGGTAAAAGTGACACTCGAGCTTAGCAGTGGGATCGGCTCCGAACCCATCAAGCAAGAAAGAAGGCGAGAGAAGACAACTAACATGGAACGTTATGGTAGGTACATAACTTCTCATTCTTGTTCTGTGAGATTCCCCTTATTCTGTAGTACTTTAACCTTCGTCAACCCTTCTGTGTAATTTTGTTACTTCTGAACCATATCTGTTTTTCTTTTGTTCCTACCAAATTTTTAAACTCCACTTTCATTTTATTCCACTCAATAGCTATGACTTCTGTGGTACTTTCTGTCTTCCCTTACAACGCCCAAATAATTTCCATTACCCATTCCTTAAATTTGTCTTTTTTAACAGGTAGGTGGGGAAGTGCCAGTGTCTAATCTTTACTTCATTACCCTGCATTTTTTTCTAAATAATTATTGGCTCATTATATGTAATGGTTATTAGATATGTGTGGAAGTTCTCAATTAAATGGACATGCTTCTGTGAAATATAATTTCTGTCTAGTTTTGTAGCTTGGGGAACAATATGCAAGTTCCTACCACTGAATTTATGTCTTCCTTACTAAATATTTTGTTTAATTTCGTAAGAAGTCTACCTTCTTTTTTATATTTTCTCTCTAGGTCCCCAGATACATCCTCATTGTTAAAAATCAAATTCCAATTTCCACCGGTAAGTACTATTCCCTGCTAAAAGCTGATTATTTCTCCTACATTTTTTAAGCTCCATAATATCAGTTTTAAGTAAAATATAAATATATGCCAGTGTAGTCCTCATCCCTTGCCAATAGCCCCCTTACTGCTACAGATCTGCTGTTATTATTTTTTTCTTCTTCTATCACTATTGGAGCTTCTCTAGCAATTATAAGTACTACTCTTTTCTTTTGTCCATGATATTCTGCTGAGTATTTATTCTGAAATCCTTTCTTTATCAAATCCACATGCTTAGTTCTCTCCAAATGTGTTTCCTGTAGCATTGCTATTTGCAATCTGCATTTCTTAATGTAATTAAACATTCTTTCCTTTCTGTTTATACCTATTTGCAATCCGCATTTCTTAATGTAATTAAACATTCTTTCTCTTCTGTTTATACCTGAGACCATTCACATTCCAGGATGATATGGAAAGTGTTGCCATTATGATGAGAAGTCATTATTCCCATATGTTATGCCAGCTTTTATAAATGTTTATTTACAGCTTTTGTGATACATGCACCCACTAATATTTTGCAGGTTAATCCTTTATACAGCTTTGTCTTAACATTTTATATAACTTTTTGTTTTAATGAAAACCCTAAAAAACACTCCCAAAACACCACTCAGAACCTGTGTGTACATCATCAAATAATGAAGTTTAATCCTCCTAGTAGAAACACGTGCCTTAATTTACCTAAACTTGAGGTTATCCATATTAAGACGCATGCTCTTGCCTGTACTTCTACTTACATTAATTGGTGTCTGTTCTTTTTTATCTTTATTCCCCTCTAAAATGTGAAACAAAAAAACAACTTGAATGCTTTCAGAAAACATTAACTTTAGCGGTGAAGAAACTAATGATCTGATATTGTTAGTCCTCGTTCATTCCTTATGTATGGGTATCGGTTCTGACCTCGGAACCGAGCCGGCCATTTTCTAAGCTCGCATCAGCTTCAAACTCTCAAGCTAAACTCTTACCTACAATCCTCCTCTCCCTGTTAACTCAGATTTCGTTTGCCGTGTTGCCATTCGATCGTGTCAAGCTACTTCACTTGCACTAAGTACATTTATTTGTTGTTTAATATTCTTTCAGATTACTTTTCTGTCAGAAAAGTTTATATTTCATTTTCTCTTACCCTATCGCATCTAGCGTACATATTTTCTTCAGGTTTTTCTGCTCTTTTCTTTACCCTTTTACCACGAGTTATTCTCTCTTTACCATCGTTGGTAATCCTTCCCTTTTTTCTCTCATACCGTCGGGTATTCTTTTGTACCATTGCTGGTAACTTTTTCTATTAATTAATTTGCTGTCATGGCAGATAAGAAAGGTAGTCCGGGGTTTAAGTGCTGTTCTGATTGTGGACACAAACTACCTACTTCTAATGCACACTCTTTGTGCTATTATTGTTTGGGGGTGTCCCACTTGTCTGTTAACCTGCCCTGTCTTATTTGTGTGAACTTTTCGAATAGAACCTTGTTGGAAAGGAAAAACAAGCTGTTACTGAAGGGACTTCTTAAATCTACCTTTTCATAGGCTGTTTCTGGGTCGGAGGCCTCAACCCCTCCTAGAGCCCATAAGAAAATCTTGGATGTTCCTACCAAGGCTAAATCTTTGCCTTCATCCCTGGCTGGGGACTCCCGACAACCAAAACCTAAAATGGCTAAAGTTTCGGCTCCGGAGCTCACTCAGTCAGCCCCAGTGCTTTCAGTGCCTAGACCTTCGGCTCCATTAGTGATCGCGGCTCCGTCTTCTCCTGCAGCCTTCACTATATCGGCACCAAGGGGGTCCTCTGTTCAAACTATTACCACTGTATCGGCACCGACCGTTCAGTCGGCTCCGAGATCTTCCTCTGAACCGATGCCCTTATTGTTGACTCCAGTTTTGTCAGTTCCTGCTTCGGTACCGACAACCACTTTGGGAACCGATCCCTGTGTCGGTGCAGACCATGACCTCTGCACCGATGACTTTGGTGCAGATGCCCATAGTCCAGTCTCTTTTGGTGCCGTTGTCCTTGGTGCTGACGGGTGAGATGGGCACTGAGTTTGCCTCTTCTGTGGACAGGCCTGTTTCTCCCTCAGTCTCCGTGAGGTCTACTAGCAGCCTTTCCAAGCATGATGTGTTGCATCTTGTGGATCAGGTGCTCTTGGCCAGAGGTATCCCACTCCTCGGGAACTATCCTTCCTTAGGAGGTGATCACCCGTCTCCAAAGACCCCTTCTTATTCTCCTCCTTCATTGCCTTTGAAGGCCGTGGATATAGCACAGTCTTCCCCTTCTGCGGTCCCCTTTATGGATCTCACTAAGGAACCGCAGTTGCCTTTGTGGCAGGAAAGTTTTGCTATGACCCAGGATGTTAGTTGTGACATGCATAGTTTGCTGCTCCACAGCCATCCAGGGACTCCGGGGCAGCAGGCTGAGCTACTTAGGGGAGGGGTGACCCCTGTCCTAGACATGCACTCCTCTTCAGGTGGAACAGCCTTCCAACTGATGGAGAAGGCTTTCGCTGCTGCTGCGATACTGAACTGTCTATACCTCCGCCCTCCTCTGGTACACTGGTTTCACAAGTTGCACCTAGAGGACACCGGGTGCAAGGGCCTCAGGACATATTCCCACAGGAATCCCCATTTCCGCGGTCTTCTCCAACTTCTGCCGCTGAGGAGGTCCACCAGAAAAGTTTGTGTAAGAGGAAGCACATGGACTCCACAGAGGAGTCCCTCACTGAAGACACAGATTTCGATGAGGGTAAGGATCCCCTCGGTCACCCTGTGAGGTATCCTTTGGTGATATCCTCAAAATCCTGAAACAGAGAAGTGACTGGCAGTCCTCTAACCCAACCCCCGAGGAATCTGTGTTCCTGCATGCCTTTCATGCCCGGCCCCCTACCTCCTGGGTTACGCCACCTGCCGATACTTGTCCAGCTTATCGTGCAGCGTGCTTGGAAGGCTTCTGATACTGTCAAAGCTATTCCCCGGAGGCCAGATAAGATTTTGTCCCCTCCTGCTTTGGATCCCCATTGGTCCAAAGGTCTTCCTGTGGATGCTTTGGTGGTGGCAGCCGCAACAAAAAAGGATCTGGCAGAAGAAGAAGAAAGCCAGACTGTCCGTCCGCCTAACGGAGAGTCATGGGCCCTGGACAGGATAGGGAAGCGCACCTTTGCTTCAGCAACCTTTACTATCGGGTCCCTGAATTATATGGCACACTTTGCCCAGGCTTCAAAGGGATCTGATTTCTGAGCTCTTTGAAACCTTGGCTGGTGCCATGTCTGATGAGGTCCATGACAAAGTGGCCTCTCAGCTGGCCACCATTGAATCAATATCTAACTCCTCTATGTGACTGATATCTCACTTATCAGAAGGAGCAGCGGGTTCAGCTTCGGTCTTGAGACGACACACCTGGATGCGCTTGTGCAATTTCGCAGAACCCTTTAAGGCCTCCTTTCTTAACGCTCCCATTGAGGCCTCCTTGTTGTTTGGGCCCAAAGTTAAAAGCACACTGGTCAGATGTGAACAGGACAGTAAGACCCTTTCTTCCATAGGTGTCCGTTATTCTTCCCCTCAACGTGCTTTCTCCTGAAACCAAAAGAGTGGGAAGATATGGTTCAAGAAATCTCAGGGTCCTTTCCATGACACACAGGCCGAGTTCTCCCCTAGAGGCAGAGAGGGAACTCACAGGGAAGACGCTCCTTTCGGGGCAGAGGGGATCTGCTTAACCAGGGTTCCAGGGATTCCTTCCCTGGTCAGTCCTACCAGTGCTGCCGAAGAGCGGCCCAACTCCTTTCCTCTGGAGGTGGTTGGGGGACGTTTCTCCTTGTACCCTTCTGCGTGGCTAACCATCGCCACCAATTCTTGGGTACAAAGGATCATAACCAGAGGTTATCATATCCCCTTCGATCTTTGTCCCGTCCCTTCAAAAAAACTTCCCTATGTTCCATCCAGTCAAAGGGAAGAAGCAGCACTAGAGATAGAAAAGCTGCTAAGAAAGAGAGTCATCCAAATAGTCCCTCCAGACCAGATAGGATCTGGATTCTACTCAAGACTATTTTTGGTGCCAAAGAAAACCGGGGACTGGAGACCAATTTTGGATCTCAGTGTATTGAGCAAGTTTGTGAGAGTACAAAAATTCCGGATGGTCACAATACAGTCTATCCTCCTGCTTTTGGAAAAAGACAATTGGGTGTGCTCGATAGATCTTCAAGATGCGTACTACCACATAAAAGTGGATAGGCCATTAAGAAGATTTCTGCACTTCCGTGCGGGATCCAGTCACTACCAGTTCAGAGTACTGCCCTTCAGACTCTCTACAGCCCCCAGAGTGTTCACAAAGTGCATGGCAGTTGTCACAGCTCACTTGTGACTTCAAGGATTCCAGGTGTTTCCATACCTAGACGACTGGCTCATTTCCGCCCCCACCAGACATCTACTGGAAAAAGCCCTGGCATACTCTCTCCTCACTGCTCAAAGGCTAGGCATAACAATAAACTGGCAAAAATCCAATCTCACTTCATCTCAGTCGACAAAATTCATAGGGGTTATCTTGGACACAAAGAACTGCAGAGCTGCTATTCCAGAGCACAGAATTCTAAGGATAAAGCAGCAACTGATTCCAATCCTTTCAAGGGAGAAATCCACGGCTCACTCGGTTCTACAGCTGTTGGGTTCCATGGCAGTCTCCATCACCATTGTTCCCCTGGCCAGGTTTCACATGAGGCTTCGACAATGGCTGCTGCTTACCCAATGGTGTCCTTTTCAACATCCTCTTTCAGCCATGATTCGAGTAACCCACAGGTGCTAACTGGATTTAAATTGGTGGATGACACACAATCTGTCACAATGGTCTCGCCCCTTCTCTCCCTAGCAACCCAAGGCCACAGTGACCACGGACGCCTCCCTGATGGGGTGGGGGGGCTATGTCAGGGACAGACAGTCCAAGGCACTTGGTCCGAACTGGAGGCCCATCTGCATATTAACGTTCTAGAGCTGAGGGTGGTGCTTCTGGCGTTGTAAGCATCCCATCCCCTGCTGCCGTCTGAGACAATTGCAATTCAATCAGACAACATGGCGGTGGTCTGGTACATCAACAAGCAAGGTGGAATCAAATCTTACCCCTTTTGTTGAGAGGCCATGAGGATATGGCAATTTGCGATGGCTACCAACCGCTTTCTTCTAGCAACTCATTTTCCCGGGAGTTCCAACGTGATAGCAGACAGACTCGGCAGGTGCATTCTTTAACCTCACGAGTGGTCCATGAATCCCTTGATGGCGGCTGAGATCTTCCACCACTGGGGCCATCCTTGCTGCGACCTCTTTGCATCCCCGACCAACTACAAATGCAGCAACTACTTTGCCCTGATTCCCCCTCTGGGACAGTCACCCAGGGATGCTCTAGTCCACGATTGGCCCTCGGGTCTTCTTTATGCATTTACACCCTTTCCCCTCATTCCCCAGTTTCTGAAGAAAGCCCGTCGGTTGAAGAGCAAGGTAGTCCTCATAACACCATATTGGCCTCAACAGATCTGGTTCCCCTTCCTTTGGCCTCACCTACTAGATCGACCATGGATTCTCCATCCAGTCCCAGAGTTGATCTCACATCCACAGAACCTGATTCATCCCAACTTAAACAGCCTGAAACTCATGACTTGGCTACTCCAATTTCCTTGATTGCCAGGCAGAATGATCTTTCTTTACCAGTACGTGATATTCTCATTGCATCTCATAAGTCTTCTACTAGAATTACTTATCTGAGCAAGTGGAAAAGATTTACCTGTTGGCTGAAAGATAAACAAGTAGATCCCTTCTCAGCACCAGTGTCGATAATACTAGGCTATCTGGCCGACCTTTTTCAGTTGGGTCCATCGGCCTCTACCATTAGAGTTCATTTGGCTGCAATTTCTAATTTTTATGAGGGTGTCCAAGATTCCTCTCTTATGTCCCACAAATTGTGCAAGACCTTCGTAAAAGGTGTAAATCATCTGAAGCCACCTTTTAGAGAACCTATTCAACTGTGGGATTTATCATTAGTTCTACAAGCTCTGACAATGCTACCTTTCGAACCTGCCTCTTCTTGCAACCTCAAGTATTTGTCATGGAAAACTTGTTTTTGGTCGCCATTACTTCTGCCAGACGTATTTCTGAACTTCAAGCTCTATGTATCAAGAGTCCATACTTGATTTTTCATAGAGATAGAGTGTCTCTGAGAACTAATCCAACTTTTCTGCCTAAAGTGATCTCTGAAATGTCCATTAATCAAGCCATTGAATTGCCAGTTTTCTTTCCCAATCATTCAGAGGAGAGTATTGCCTACATACCCTAGATTATCCACAGGCAAATTTGCTTTTACTTAAACAGGACTAGGTCCTTTTGTAAATCTGACCAGTTATTTTTGGCTTTTTCTGGACCTAGATTAGGATCTGCTGTTGCTAAGGTCACATTAGCTAAACGGTTGAAGGACTGTGTGACCTTCATTTGTACACAACGCAATATCTCGTTGCCTACTACCATGAAAGCTCATTCAACAAGGTCGGTGGCAACTTCTGCTGCCTTCCATGCCAGAGCTTCCTTACATGACATCTGTGCAGCTGTAACTTGGGCTACGCCTCATAACCTTCATCAATCATTACAAATTTGACTTGGCCTCCAGGGGAAGAGCATCTTTTGGATGTCCTTCAAGGATGCATCTGCAGTCCTAACATATGGGTTGTCCTGCCTCAGGCAGCCCTTCAGTCGGCCGGATTCCAAAGTCTGGGTCTGGCCTCGGCTGATGTCGCACTTCACCCGACGTCATATATGCTGGGGTATAAAGGCATCAGCCGACGCCATTTTCCTCAGTCTTTCTTGCCGCGCGGTGCCCAAAGCAGAAGCTGTTCGCAAGTGCCGGTCGGTCAGATCCAGAGATTTCTACTACCGAAGACTTCTAAAAAGCTAAGTACCCCGTTGGGGACTCTTTCTTGCCTCAGCCGATGTCAGACAAAGTAAATAATTGTTTAACTTGTGGGAAACAAATACCTCATAAGGATTTCCACTCTTACTGCCTTCCTTGTTTAGGCCCAGACCACGACGTATCAGCTTCTTTAGCCTGTGCTTCTTTCAACCGACGGACGCTTAGACGCCGGTCGGAGTTTGCAGAGGAGTTTTTTGGTCCCGCTTTTGCTTACAAAATGCCGTCGGAGACTCCGACAGCACAATTAGTTAAAAAACGCAAGGAAAAGGACCGACACTCGCGGTCCGCGGTTTCGACTGAAACCACGGTTAGGCCAACCGCGAGTGCCAAAAACAGGCCTCCGGTAGCCGAGGCTTCACAGAGCATGGTTGAATCGGCTTCAGAAATTGCTCCTGCAGAAGTAAGCACCCAGGATTTGTCAGATACTATTCCTTTAGACATATCTACCCCTGCACGTGGGGCTGCTAGACCCCCTGCATCTATGTCTATCAAGACTTTTGCCAGGGCTAAAGCAGCTAAATCTTCTAAGGCCTTACCTACTAAAATTCCCTCACACAGGCCCACCTCTAGTTCTCAAATGCTCAGCTTGGCTGAGGATCTCATTTCTTTGATCAGGGGATCCCAACCTCACCCGGGCAGGGCCTCTCAACCCCCTCCAGAGAAGAGGCCTAGGACTGAACCCCTGGAACCTGTTTCCACAGACAATTCCTCGGATGAATCAGGTATCTCAGACCCTCAGGAAGGCCCATATTCTCCTTATGAGGATTCTGATGCAGAAGACTCCATTCCTTCTGCCTCTCCTCCTGAAGAATTTTCTTTTGGGGAAACCTTACATGCTATGAGGGAACACTTTCAATGGCAGGGCCAGGATTTTTCAGATTCAAGGAAAAGGCTAAGGACTTTCTTACACTTACCACAGCATAGGCCTTTAGCCATTCCTCCAGTACTAACAGTTGTTGATGATGCATATTATGATGCCTGTACTGCCCCTGATTCTCTTCCTCCGGCCCCTGCCAAGCCTGACAGATATTACAGGGTCCCGGACACACACTGTCATTTGTATAAGGCTCCTGTGGCAGATCCTGAAACCATTTCACAGGGCCCTAAGGCTGTGGCAGCTGCCTCTGCCAAAAATCCTCTCCCCTCTGAAAGGGAATCTAGAGCATTAGAGAGATGGGGTAAAAAAGTTTATACTTCTGCTACTCTTTCGGCCAGGGCCTTAAACTGTCAATTCCACATGATTCAGTACTAGGAATTTTTGTTAGACCAGCTAAATAAAAAACTGTCCTCCCCTGAACCTATAGACCGCAAGTCCCTTCAGGAATTGGTACATAACTCTCAGCAGGTCAGTAACCATTTCTTAAAATGTGGCTATGATGCACTGGAGGCTTCCTTTAGAGCAGCTATGACTGGAACAATGATTCTAAGGCATGCCTGGTTAAAAGAACAATCCTTACCAGACCATGTTAAGTCAAAACTCCTAGATGCTCCTATGGAGAAACAAAGTTTGTTTGGCTCCCCTGCACAGGAGGTTCTAAAGAAGGTGGAGGAAAAAGCTAAATCTGTCCAAACAGTCAAGGATTTCTTACAGGTCCAACCTCCGAGGTTTAGCAGAAATTGGCCTTCGAAGAATTGGTCCTTTCCAGACACCTCCAGAGCACAGAGAGGCAAAAATAGATGCCCAAGAGGCAGAGGTCAATCCAGGGGTGCCTACAGGGGACGTCAGTGGCAACCTACCAATCAGAGAAGTACTGCCACAGACTCAACTACAACTACTTCCACTGGACAGACACAATGACTTGGTTCTGATTCCGCCTACCAGGGAACAACTGGAAGTACCCTTGGGCGGAAAACTAGCTTTATTTTACCACAACTGGCATTACATTACAGGAGACAAATGGACTTTACAAACAATAGACAAAGGCTACAGGTTTCACTTCCACACTCTACCAAAAAAGAGAGGAATGCCAAACCTAACACCAAGCCAAAAAACAGACGCTCTAAGACAAATCAACAGTTTACTAAGGATGAGAGCTATAGAAAAGGTACCGCCTATGGAACAAGGCCAAGGATTTTACTCCAGGCTTTTCCTTGTACCAAGAAAAGAAAATCAATGGAGACCTATTTTCGACTTGTCCGCTCTGAACACATACCTCATTGTTCCAAAATTCAAAATGCTGACCCTCCAGCAACTTCTTCCCATGCTGGGCAAGGAGTCTTGGCTGGTGACTCTAGATCTCAAGGAGGCATACCTGCACGTCCCTATACGACCAGATTGCAGAAGACACCTCAGATTTCTTGCAGGATCAGAGCATTATCAATTCTCAGCATTGCCCTTTGGCTTATCTACTGCGCCCAGAGTATTCACGAAATGCCTGGCATCAGTAATTGCTCATTGCAGGCTTCAGGGAATTAAAATTTACCCATACCTGGACGACTGCCTAATACAAGCGGACAACAAGGCAAAATTAACAAAAGATTTGGAAAAGGTCATACAATTGTTGCAAGCCTTGGGATACACAGTCAACATGCAAAAATCAAGACTAGTACCATCCCAAAGGATAACATTCTTGGGTGCAGAACTGGATACATCAACTCAGATGGCTTTTCTCACAGAAGAAAAACAAAAGCAACTACCAGTATATTTCATGACATTAACAACAAAAACTCAGCTTACTGCAAGGAAAGTCCTGCAAGCCCTGGGTTACATGGCATCCTGCATAATATTGATTCCGCATGCCAGGCTGCATATGAGAAAGTTGCAATGGTACCTAAGGAATGTATGGTCTCAACACAAGCACAGTCTAGAAGCCCAGATTCCAATAATTCCATGCCTGAAGCAAGAATTCCAGTGGTGGGCTCAGGCCTGTTGGTTGAACAGAGGACTGCCTTTCCACAAACCTCATCCAATCCAGACCATCACCACGGATGCCTCAGACCTAGGCTGGGGGGCACACATGGTGGACAAGTGCATACAAGGCCTATGGACCCAAGACCAGCTGAATCTACACATAAATCTAAAGGAGATGCTAGGCAGTGAAACATGCAATCCGGGCATTTCGACCATTCCTTCAACAAGGTCATTTGCTGATAAGGACGGACAATACCACAGTCATGTGGTACATCAACAAACATGGAGGTACACACTCATATCCTCTATGCCGGATGGCAATGGACCTGTGGAATGTGGCCCTAAATCTCAACATTCAACTTCAGGCCAGATTTGTACCAGGAAAAGAAAATTCACTAGCAGACACCTTAAGCAGAACTACCACGGATGCTCACGAATGGATGCTGCATCCAGATATCTTCAAAACCATAACAAAGAAATGGGGACTACCAGAGATAGACCTGTTCGCCTCCCCACACAACCACCATTTGAAGAAATTCTGCACAAGAGCATTCCACCCACTTGCTTGGAGGGTAGACTCCCTTTCCTTCAGCTGGAAAAACCTGACAGCATATGCATTCCCACCTCTTCCTTTGATGTACAAAGTTCTATTGAAGATCAAGGAGGATCAGCCAAGGGTAATCCTGATAGCTCCAGACTGGCCGAGGCAACATTGGTACCTGCTACTGAGAAGCATGTCTCGGACACACGCATGGCCTCTACCTCTATGTCCCTTACTTCTAACACAGAACAACTACAAGATCCTACATCCAAACTTGAAAACACTGCAGCTAGCTGCTTGGAATATTGCATAAGACAAAACAACCCAGATTTATCTCAGAGGGTTAAGGACATTATCCTGGAGGCTCGCAGACCCTCCACAAGGAAAACTTATTCAGCCAAATGGAAAAGATACCTCATGTGGAGTGCAGCAAAGGGAGAAAAGGTCTCATTGGCAAACATAGCACACATCCTGGAATACTTAGCAGAACTGTTCCACAATGGCCTGTCCTACTCCTCCATTAAGATTCATGCATCAGCAATCTCAGCAGAATACAACATGGATCCTCCTGTCTTCTCTCATCCTCTACTCAGGCAGTTCTTGAGAGGAATCAAAAACGTAAAGCCTCCAAGGAAACCACCTTTACCTACATGGGATCTCAACTTTGTGCTGGAAAAATTAACACTTCCCCCTTTTGAACCAGCAGCAACAGCAGATTTACAGTTCTTGTCTTGGAAAACTGCTTTCCTGCTAGCAATCACTTCAGCAAGAAGGGTATCTGAATTACAGGCATTAATGGCAGTACAGCCCTTCCTTATCTTCCATCAGGATAGAGTGTCTCTGAGAACCAACCCTACCTTTATGCCAAAAGTGGTCTCCAGAGTATCATTGAACCAAGCGATTCATTTACCTACATTCTTCCCCAACCCACAGAACAGGGGGGAAAGACTGCTACATACCTTGGATGTGCACAGACAATTACGATACTACCTGGACAGAACTAAGACCAATAGAAAAACTGACCAACTTCTGGTAGCATATGCAACAGGAATGCAAGGAAAAGCAATTTCAAAACAGACAATCTCAAAATGGATAGGAAATTGCATACGATTTTGCTACTCTTTTCATGGAAAGGCAACTCCTGAAAATATCAGACCTCATTCCACAAGAGCAACAGCCACCACTACAGCTTTTCTACGAGGAGTGGCTACCAAAGACATTTTAGAAGCTGCTGCTTGGAGCTCCGTGCATACATTTGCCAAGCATTATAACCTTCCTTTATACTCCAGATCCCGAGCAGGTTTTGCAACTGCTATGTTGCAAGGGATCTTGACTACACCATCTTTATCTTAGTGCCTCCTCCCCCAGTTTGGCTATGGTATTCTACCCATATGTTAGGACTGCAGATGCATCCTTGAAGGACATAGTACAGTTTTGTACCTACCATAAATGTAGATGTCCGATAGGTATGCATCTGCAGTCAGGATTACCCCACCCTCCTTCCCCTCTGTGGTATTCCTAGGGTACCTACCCCTCTTCTAGCTAGCTGGGGGAAATTATTATGGTGTATTTGTTTTTGTATATATGTATATATATATATATATATATATATATATATATATATATATATATATATATATCTTGCTCTCTACTGTTGGAATTATTTGCATTTATCCTAATTTAGCCTTCCTAGAGGGCACCTGGCATCTGGGGCAAGAAACACTGAGGAAAATGGCGTCGGCTGAAGCCTTTATACCCCAGCAGCTATGACGTCGGGTGAAGTGCGACATCAGCCGAGGCCAGACCCAGACTTTGGAATCCGGCCGACCGAAGGGCTGCCTGAGGCAGGACAACCCATATGTTAGGACTGCAGATGCATACCTATCGGACATCTACATTTATGGTAGGTACAAAACTGTACTTTCTATGGTGCTCAGGAATGTCCTTCCATGAGAGCCTCCCAGGAATAGAGGTAGCTGGGGAACTCTGTCCCATGTGTAAGGAATGAACAAGGATTAACAATATCAGATAAAGAAGTTATGTCTTACCATAACATTCCATCTGTATTGTTGATCCTCGTTCAGTCATTACGACCCTCCCTTCTTCCCCCTCCTGTTGTTTCTAGTGGATCTCACCATCCAGTTCTTTTAGGTTATTTGACCAGAGATAGCCTCTACCTTCTTTGACTTGCAAACTCAATCTGAGGTAACAGGGAGAGGGGGATGGTGGGTAAGAGTTTAGCTCAAGAGTTTGAGCTTGGAAAATGTCCGGCTCGGTTCTGAGGTCGGGACCGATACCCATGCCTAATGACTGAATGAGGATCAACAATACAGATGGAACGTTATGGTAAGACATAACTTCTTTTTCTGGATTTTTATTGCCTTATCAGATTTTCTGCATGGAAAAGTCAGCAAAAAACAATGTAGTCTTCAGCTGCAGGCCTCTGAAGATAAACTGAAAGATTTATAGCAAAAGGAAAACTTTTCATTATATCCAGTGTTCCCTTATTTGTTTCCACTAAGAGTAAGCCAAGGGTCTTAATCCAGATATTCAGCCAATGCAAAAGTTAGAGAAAAATATCAACTCTACATAAATTATGATGTGTGCACCCTATCTTCCACCTCAACACCCCAAGATTGCAACCTATTAACTTAAACATGCTTTTGTCTAGCCTTTTGTATCTCTTTTTTTTTGCATTGTAATTCTTATATTTCTTAATACAAAAAAAGAAGAAACAAAGAGGGGAAATAAAGGCATCTGTTTACTTAAGAGACAAGTAAGAATGCTTTACTATAAAACATGCAAATTACATTGTAAAAAGTTTCATAAAAATACTGTTAGGAACAGAAATTGTTTTACGTACAGTTACGTTTTTCCTTCCTCTTACACTCCCCTCAGTGTACTTCCAAACAATGACATGGCATGAGGCAAATGCCTTTCAGTTCTGCACAAGTTCAACAAAGTCAGAAGTACACTCTTTCTACTTTTTCCTTATACAGCTGTATTTCACAAATACAATGGATAGTTTGCTTTCTCATTTATTCACTAATTTCCATGTTGCTCGTCTTCTTCCTGTTCACCTCTATCTCCCAGCTACAGACTCTGGTTCACTTTCAAGTTATTCCTGTTTGCTTTTCTCTTCTCTCTCTACCATTTTCCTTTGGAACAGTGGAAAATGATTCACTTGTAAAGTGTCTTTGTGTGCTTTACTATTAGAAGAATGAGAAGAATAGTCCCCTTCTGTTTGATGGCTCACTTTTTGTTGGACAAACTATTTTCTCCTTAGCCTGCTATGCAAAAAAATACTTTTTTTCCCTCTAGGAAAAAATGTAAATATTTGAGTGGACAGTACCATTATGCTATTCATCAGAATTTAATCTGAACACCACAGTTTAATTAGTGACTATTGACTGTATTTGCCAGATTTCTGAAGGATTATTTGGTCACACATTTCCTGCATTCTTGCATGCTTTTAATTCTGCATTTTCAGCACGTATCATGCCTACTTATAAGTGACTGTTCCACAACATTCACTCTTTGTCTGCATTTTTTTTTTCATTTTACAGTTTGATTTTTTTTCCTTCATCTGCTCCTGTATCCTTGATAATTTTATAAGCCATTTATTTCTGTTTTATGTATGTCAGTACCTTATGCAGAACTTCAAGCATTCCTCATATGTTTTGTCATGATTCTCATGTGTTACTGTATTTTTACTAATTTTCTGTGTGCATCTTGCAGGAAGTTTATACACTTCTAAGTCTTCTTTTCTGAGTTATTTTAACAGTGGTGAAGGAAGTTCACTCACTTTCCACTGAAGGTTAAATCTGCTTCTGTCATCAGTCTGCCTTTCATTTATTTATTTTGGTACCATGGACAATTCCGATGTGTACAATTGAGTCACATAAATCACAATAGTCACTGTCTTTTTTTCAACTGTCTACTTCAAAAAGATTACTGATGCTTCTGTTATTGGTTTTGTTCTCATTTGAAGAGTAAACTATAGATACATATGAGATTTTTCATTGGAGGTCAGTAATTTTGAAAACCTTTAACTCTTCACAGCAGTACTGTTTCTCTCCTTATTGAGTTGAGATTCCGATGTATTGTAAACTATCAGGGCTTTTTTCTGTGCGACATTTGGTTATGTAACAAACACTACATTTCCACACTTTTGGATATACTGCTCAAAGTCAGAAAAAATGGATTTCTGAATCCACTTTTTCAAGTTCTCAGAAAATTTGTTTGAAGGAGATTTTTCATGGCGGCTGAAGCTGCACCATTTCTCAGATGAAAGGTGAAAATACTTATTTGCAGTTATGTATGACACTGTGCAGCATTTGCTATTTATTAATCTGAATAATGAGGTGAGACAGGAAATTGTCTACTTCCAGCTTCATCTGCTTTAACACTGAGATAATAGTATTGCACAGGAAAATCATCTGTATTGTATACATACATAGGAGTCTGCAAGAGGTAAAAGATGGCCATATGTTTTAAAGACTTGAATGTCTCAAACCCATGCTGTAATTTGTACAACATTCTCAGCAGAAATTTTGCATATTGTCCAACTACGATGAGGTTAATTTGGAAAAAAACACATTTTATACAGTTATCTTTTTCTTCTAAGAGGAGTGTTGTAGTAGCATTTCTTGAAACCAGACGTATAATAGCATCTTTTCATATTTTGCCCCATTACAGATCCTTTTCTCACACAAAGGCTAGGACCCCCCTACTCCTTTGTGCAGGTATTTGGTCTTATTGTGGTCCATTTCTGTTGTGATCTTATTTTTGCCCATAACAATACTATGTTACCTTTAAGTAATAATATTGAAGCTTAGTTTTACATAATAATAATGGCTCCATGTCCTTGCCAACAGCGAATAATAAAATCTTGTAGACCTCAGGATTTGAGATAAATCAGCTCCAGCTGTGAAAGAAGGAAACTGAAATTAAAAATGGCTCCTCACTTTTTAATTTTTCCAAGTCTTTGAGCTTCTTGAGCTCATCCAGTGTGAAAACTAAGATGTCATTTAAAAAGCCAGAAAAAGTTAACAGTTTGGATAACATTTGGTTATTGGTTAATTACACATCTTGTGTGCCAGCAAAGAAGAAACTTGGAGATAGTAAGTGAATATCAACCAGATAAGCATCAGAGGTCTGGCTGGGAAGAACCCTCACAGCTGTTCAACAAAAAGCATTTTAAATTGCAGCTTTAATAAAGGAGTTGGCTTTCAATAATTCCGAGGAAAAAGTGAAACACTAGTGGAATATATAAAGTCATATGATAAAAGACAAAACTGTGGCACAAGGTTAAAGTATTAAAACTGAGGATACCAGTTTGTTTGTGTCTTTCGGCTTTTCCCGGTTAGGGGTCGCCACAGCGGAACTCCGGTCCGCTAATGATTGGTAGTGGATTTTTACGTACTGGGTTACCAGCCCTGACACACAACCTTCAACGAAGGCACGCCCCATTCACGTATGCCTCCACACAGAAGACGCTCTAACTGAGAATCGAACGGGACAACGTCTTGCTATGAGGTGACAATGCTACTGCAGACTAAAACTGTACACCAGGCAGAAGTAAGTTTATCTTGGCATTTGAGATGTCAAGAGGTCAGTGTGAGATGCAGGTTTTTCCATCTCTCTCAACTTTCTGATTTAAAAGCCCACATTTGCACTTGTTTCCCCCCTTTCCTGTGACTAGTCTAGTCCAGATAGAGATTTGCTGTATCCTGGTTTGTTTGTAAACTCCTGAGCCCCCCATATCTGTCTGTGTTGGAGGGAAGCCTGCTAGCTTATCAGTGGGAGTGGTAAGCATTAGGTGACCTATCTACCACATAAGGAGTGGTTTCTGGCCCAGAAATTGTAGTTATTGGCCATTTGGGCAGTTTTTCCATCCCTCTCAACTTTGATTTAAAAGCCCGCATTTGCACTTCTTTCCCTCCCTTTCCTGTGACTAGTCTAGACCAGATACAGAATTGCTGTATCCAGGACTGTTTGTAAGCTCGTGAGCCCCCAAAGCCTTTCTGTGCTGAAGGGAAACCTGCTAGCTTATCAGTGGGAGTGGTAAGCACTAGGTAACCTGTCTACCACATAAGGAGTGGTTTGTGGCCCAGAAATTGTAGATGTTAAGTTGTCTATTTCGCCTTCATTCTTGCTGGTTGGGTTCGGAGCCGATCCTCGTTTATTGGCCATTTGGATAGTTTTTCCATCTCTCTCAACTTTCCAGTTTAAAAGCCCACGTTAGTGCTTGTTTCCTGCCTTTCCTGTAACTAGTGTAGTTCAGATACAGACTAGCTGTGTCCAGGACTGTTTGTAAGCTTCTGAGCGGTGCCAGAGTCTGCTCTTCAATTTTTCCCTTAGATCTACTAGTTCTCTCCTCTCTTGCACTTTACCAGACTTCTTGTAGCAATTACTGTTGCAAACAAAAGTGCTATCAGCACTAAACGTTCTACAAGGAAACAGATCCAGTACTTATTATCAATGCCCACCCCTCCAGGCATGTCTAAAGGTCAGTTCCCTGTGCTTTCTCCTGTTAGCCTGTTGAACTTGGGCTTCCTGAGGCAATGTAACAACTGCCTCATGTACACTTACAACCCTCTCCTCTTACCTTCCAACACTCAGACTTACGAGAGATGCACTTATATATCCAAATTAGAAGTCACGCACTCTCCAGCCAAGACCGGAATAGCTGGTTAAGAGGAGAAGGTCAACACACCACACCACATGGAACACACAGCCTTCTAGAATACACACCAGCAATTCCTTCACATATAAATACACAAATCACACACCCACCATTGTGGAGGCTCTCAATAAAAATCTACCATCACAACACAGAACTAAACACAAGACACACAACTCTCCTAAACAGTGTGCCACTCAACCAAAGCCCGTAAGACAAAACAGCATGCTCAGCACACTAGTCATAGGTGACTCGATAGTGAGGCACACTGATGTCCCACTCACTAGGTTGAATAAGGAGAAAGTAATAGTCATCTGCTTGTCAGGTGCCAGGATCCGCCACATAATGCACGCATTCAGGTCCCTCAACAACAGGTACAATATGACTCTGTCATTGTACATGTGGGTGTGAATGACCTGAGACGTACCTTCCTGGACTACATGAAAAGAGACATGGAGGAGCTCTCGGATTATGTAGCCCAGGCAGGTATGACCCTAGCCCTGACAGCATCCTACCATCATCCAGAATGATACCACAGTACAAGCAGAAAAAGATT
The DNA here is from genome assembly GCF_019279795.1 of Protopterus annectens. Taxonomy (NCBI): domain Eukaryota; kingdom Metazoa; phylum Chordata; order Ceratodontiformes; family Protopteridae; genus Protopterus; species Protopterus annectens. Next base: position 68,951,247 of record NC_056731.1, read on the forward strand.
GATTTCAACAATTTGCTAAGTTTCTGGTGTCATTCTAAGGGGATCCAGTATCTGTCTGCCTGGGATGACATGATTGACAGACCTCAATGCTTTGCCATAGATGGCCTGTATCTGTCACCCCTGGGCTTCTGGATACTGGCCAAGGCTCTTGCAACCCCTATAGTGCCTTTTTTATGCGGTGTTCCAAAGACCAAATTATCACCGTAACAGCTATAAACAAATGCAATTTGAGGGTCATGCTGCTCAATGCTAGAAGTCTAAATCTCAAAATGCACTCGCTCGAAGCACTCCTTAAAATGGAGAACATTGACATTTGTGCTGTAACAGAGACTTGGTTCAAGGCAGCAGAAAGCACCCCTGCACTACCAGGCTATTACTCAATCCACACCTTTCGGCCCCAGAACTTGGACCGAAGCTGCAAAGGTGGTGGTGTTTCCATATTCATAAAGGATGCGCAGACCTCCAGACTTGTATCCCAACATAACATATCAGAGATACTTCAGGTATAGCTAACACTGGGTAAGACAGCGATTCAAGTCGTAACCTGCTATAGGTCCCCAACCATGTCCCAAGATTCACACTCCACTTTTCTAAGCACCCTGGAGAATATTAGGGTCCAATCTAACACTCTCTTACTAGGCGACTTCAACTACCCCTCCATTAACTGGGTAAACTAATCATGTAACAGTGCACTTGCCCAACATTTCCTGGAGTTCATTAATTCCAATGCCCTAGACCAGCTCATTCTTAACCCCATTAGAGGTAGCAACATACTTCACCTGGTCATTACTAATATGGGTGACCATTGCTCTATGCCAATAGTCAGCTCCTCCCTAATTAGATCCAACCACAAACTAATCACCTTGGAAATCCACATCCCTCCCACCCCAACCCACCCCCGCAAAGGTAACCACCTTGAAAAACCTCTCCAAAGCTAACTTTGGGCTCCTAAAAACAGAGGTGGCTAACATCACGGCACCCATGCAAATGGAGAATAGTTGCATGGCCGCAGAGTCGTACACCAATGCACTGTACGAACACGTACACAGATACATGGATCTCACCATACCCAATAGAACCAAGACGCTCTCCTCCAAAAAAACGAAGCCAATGTGGTGGTTCCTTGCCATAAACAAACTCTGCAACAGAAGGAAGAAACTAATGCGGAATAAGGTGAAGTCCCAAGACTTGAAAACCTCCCTTATCAGCCTCAGCAAAAAGCTGAGATTCCCTCAACAAATCCTCTAAAGCTAGCTATGAAAACAGAATTGCAGCAGATAGTAAAGAAAACTACAAGGCCTTCTGTAGTTACGTAAAGAATCTCCATGGCAATACCCAGATTTGCCCTGAGCTACTGCACAATGGTACCTTTTATACCAAGCCAACAGATATTGGCAGTATACTGGCCGACAGATTCAGTGCCAGCTTTACCCCCCCCCCCCCCAAAAGACCAATCACAATACCAGTAGATTGCTAGGCATGCAGTATTACTGCTGCACGGGTTAAAACAGCACTGTCCAAGGCCAAGAATACAGATTCTATGGGACCTGACAATATCCCTGGTTATGCTCTACTTGAACTACAGAGTGAAGTGGCACCTCACTTGTGTGCCCTATTCAGTCACAGCCTCACCTCAAGTTTTGTCCCTACCAAATGACGCACTGCTACAGTCATCTCTCTCCACAAAGGAGGAGCGACTACAGACCCTGGGAACTATCACCCCATTAGCCTGAATAGACTGATATGTAAAGCCATGAAACGCGTCATCATGGACCTAATAAACAAGGATATAGGGAATCTCCAAACTCTGGATCCCACACAGTTTGGTTTTGTGAAGGGTATATCATGCCTGCTCAACTTGGTCGATTTCTTTGAGTCAGTCACCAGAGCTGTGGATGAAGGCAAGGTGGTTAATACATCCTACCTTGACCTGACCAAGGCTTTTGATACCATTCCCCACTCAGGAATCATAGTAAAACTCACTAAGCTTGGCATCAACCCCTGTATCACTAGGTGGGTTGCAAATTGGCTCACAGATAGAACCCACAGTGTGAAAGTAGCTGACTCCAAGTCAGACTGCCGACTAGTCACGAGTGGAGTCCCACAGGGTTCGGTCCTGGGTCCTCTCCTGTTTATCTACTTCTCTGAAGTCCAGGCCAACACGAAGGAACTCTGGCTGACAGACGATTGTAAGTTGGGAGCTATTATTAACTCCCCAAGTGATGTTGACATCCTACAGAATGGGCCTCACTGAGACCAACAACCATGGCCTTAAGCTCATTGCCAAAAAATGTGTCGTCATCCTCTTTGGGAAAAACCCGGTTCCCATGAATTACCACATTGATAGTAGTCCACTGAACACAGAAGGCGTTACAAGAGATCTGGGAACACAGGTTGACAGCAACCTGTCTTTTGATTACCACATTGTCTTTGTGGTCAGAAAGTCCGTCTGTGTGCAACATCTCATTACTATGGGTTTTGCATCAAGGAAGAAAGAGGTCATTGTCTCCCTCTACTCTTTCCTCATTAGGTCAGTCATCGAGTACAATGCCCCATTTGGCATGTACCTCACTAGATACCTGCAACAACTGGATAGGCCGCAAAAATACCTCACAAAGAGGATCCTAGACCTTAAGCACTTGTCCTTTATGGACAGACTCAAAAAAACTCCAACTGTTCTCTGTCTCATATCGCCTACTCAGAGGCGATCTCTGCTTTACTTACAAAGCCATGTCTGACCCAGCTCTGTTAGAAGTGTTACATCTGAAGAAATCCCAATCCCTCCGCACCACATGCTCCAGAGACATCAACCTCATTACCACATTTAATAGAACATGTTGGAGGGACAGGTTCATACCCCAGAGACTACCCGTGCTATGGAACAGACTTCCCATACATGTCAAGCAGAGCACCTGGCTGACCCTCTTCAAGAGAAATCTTGATGAGTGGATGGGAAACAGAAAATTCACCCCAGGGATAACTCCAGTGGCTCCACTCGATAAGAGGCACTGGGAACTAAGGTCGGGTGGCACTATGCCAGGGTAATTCTATGGGCAGGCTTGTAAAGGCCCCAGGACCATTAGCCTAGTACACGCCTATGAACCTGTGAAATGAGCATGTAAGTTAGGCAAATAATTGATTTTAGGGTGGGCATTCAGTAAATTATCATAGACACAAGACTGCGGGAGTGATACTGATTGTAAGAGGGACTCTGGTAGTGATAGAATAGGGGTAACATGTCAAGAATGGTACATCTATGATATTAATGGGTTAATGGCAGGGGAGTTTGATTACAATGCCATGGGTATTGGGGTGTCCCCAGGAGTCCAGGACGATGGACAGATATGGGAAGCGGATGTTCTCTTCAGCGACCTTTTCCATGAGGTCCCTGAATTATCTGTGCCACTTTACCCATCTTCAGAGGGATCACCTGAACGAGCTTGGAGATACCCTCCAAGATCCATCAGCTGAGGGGGCCCAGGCTAAGGCAGCCTCCCAGCTGGCGACTCTTCATTCAGTGGTAAACTCCTCTATGCGGCTCATTTTGTATGCAGCCAATGGTGCGAGTAGAGCTGCAGGCACAGGCGTTGCCCTAAGGAGGCACGCTTGGATGCGGCTATATAATTTTGCGGAACCTTTCAGAGCATCTTTCACCAACACCCCTTTTGATGGTTCCTCTCTCTCTTTGGATCACAGGTGAAGGATACCCTTACCAGGTGTGAGCAGGAAGGCAAGACTCTCTCTGCCGTAGGAGTCCGTTTTTCCACTCCTTTCAGACCATATCCCAAGGGTCAGAAGAGTGGAAAGATGTGGTTCCGGAAATCCCAGGGAGCCTTGCCAGACACATGTGGTGAGTTCCAATCCAGGGACAGAGGAGGGAACAATAATAGACGCCGCCCTCATGGCAGAGATGGTCCGCAAAATCAGGGCAGCAGAGAATTCGTCTCTGAGAAGCCCTTCCAGTATCCCTGAAGGGTTGCCCAGCTGCCCACCTCTGGAGGCAGTCGGGGGAAGATTATCGCTGTACCCAAGAGCCTGGCAAGACATAACACCAGACAAATGGGTACAGTCCATTATATCCGGAGGCTTCTGAATTCCCTTCGTTCGCACCCCCAAGTCCCTTCCAGACGTTCCACCCAATCTAAGGGACCAAGCAGTTCAAGAAGTCTCAAAACTGCTAAGAAAAAGGGCCATCCAGCAAGTCCCAGTAGACCAACAAGGATCCAGAATTTACTCAAGGTTTTTTTTGGTACCAAAAAAGACAGGGGACTGGAGACCCATTCTGGATCTCAGCAGACTGAACAGGTCTGTACAAAGAACGAAGTTCCGGATGGTCACGCTACAGTCCATTTTGCCCTACCTGGGTCAGGACAATTGGATGTGCTCTATAGATCTTCAGGACGCGTACTACTACATCAAAATGGACAGACGCTCCAGAAGATTCCTTCGCTTCCGGCTGGGAGCCAGCCATTATCAGTTCAGAGCTCTGCCCTTTGGTCTCACCTAAGCCCCCAGGGTGCTCACCAAATGTATGGCAGTAGTTACCGCTCACCTGAGACGGCAAGGATTCCAGGTGTTTCCATATCTAGACGACTGGCTCCTCACTGCTACCACCAGGCATCACCTTCTGCGAGCCAGAGACTGCACTATCAACACTTGCTCCAGGTTAGGTATCACAATAAATTTTGAAAAGTCTGCATTGTCGCCCTGTCAATCTATCACCTCTATAGGCGCAAATTTAAATACCAAAGACATGTCAGCGAGCCGCCCACCACACAGGGTATTAGTGTTTCACCAGCATGTGAAGATTTTATTAGCATGCAAAAGAATTCAAGCCAGGTTTGTCCTCCAAACTCTGGGTCTCATGGCAGCAGCAATCATACTTGTCCCTCTAGCTCGTTTTCACATGAGGATTCTCCAGTGGCTTCTTTTCACCCAATGGTCCTTCCAGCAGCTTCCCATGTCGTACATGATTATGATCACACAAGCATGCAAGAAGCACCTTGCATGGTGGATGGGTCTCCACATCAGTGTCCCACGGCAGACCATTTGTACTCCCACCTCCAGTTGCTACGGTGACCACGGACGCCTCCCTGATCAGGTGTGGGGGGGGGCATTATCAGGGCAGAACAGTCCAAGGCACATGGCAACCTCACGAGTACCATTTGCATATAAATGTCTTGGAGATGAGGGCCGTGCTCTTAGCGTTGCAGGCTCTTCAGGACTCTTTTCCTACCGGGACCATTGCAATTCAAACAGACAATACGTCTGTAGTGTGGTACATCAACAAGCAGGGCGGAACCAGGTCCTACCCCCTATGTCGAGAAGCACTCAGACTCTGGCAGTGGGTGATCTCTTCCCAACGGTTTATGATTGCAACGCACATCCCTGGGAGGTCCAATGTCATAGCAGACAGGCTGAGCAGAGCAATTCTCATGCCTCACGAGTGGTCTCTGAATCAGGTAGTTGCAGACCAAATTTTCCGCAAATGGGGCCAACCTTGCTGCGACCTTTCTGCAACTCCCTTCAACAGCAAGTGCAGCAATTTCTTCTCTCTCCTTCCACTTCCCGGGCATTCCCCCAGAGATGCTTTAGTCCAGGATTGGCCTCAGGGACTTCTTTATGCATTCCTTCCTTTTCCCCTAATCCCGAAGCTAATACAGAAAGCTACCGTATTGGGCTGCAAAATGATCCTCATTGCTCCTTACTGGCCTCGACAAATATGGTTCCCGTTCCTGCATTGCCATCTTCTCGAGCAGCCTTGGACTCTGGACCTAGTTCCAGACCTTCTGATTCATCAGTCGGGCGGGCTGCACCAAACTCTACGATCTCTCCAGCTCACTGCTTGGTTGCTCCAATTTCAACTTTAGCCAGGCTTCCAGATATCTCTCCCTCTGTGCGCAAAATCATTTTGTCATCACACAAGTTTACGACTAGAAAAACTTACGCTAGTAAGTGGAAACGTTTTTCTTCATGGGCAGAGGCTAAAAGTATGGACCCCTTTTCAGCCCCTGTACACCACATCTTGGAATTTCTTGCGGAACTCTTCCATGCTGGGTCCGCTTCCGCTACAATTAGAGTTCAGTTAGCTGCAATTTCAAATTTTCACATTGGCTTGTCGGAAAACAATATCATGTCTCATAAGCTATGTAAAGCCTTTCTCAAATGAACCATTCTGCTCAGGCCCCCAGTGAGAGATCCTCCACCACCATGGGATCTAAATTTGATTTTAGCTTCTCTAATTTTGCCCCCTTTCGAACCTGCAGCTTCTTGTTCCTTGAAGTTCTTATCTTGGAAAACCCTTTTTCTGGTAGCTATTACTTCAGCCAGAAGAGTTTCGGAACTTCAGGCTCTTTTTATCCGTCCTCCGTACCTCATGTTCCACAATGACAGGGTTGCTCTGAGGACTAATCCTTCCTTCCTTCCTAAGGTCTCTTCAGAGAGTAACTTGAATCAGTCCATAGACCTTCCTGTGTTTTTTCCTAACCACTCTTAACAGATCGGAATATAAGTTGCATCAGTTAGATGTTCACAGGCAACTACGCTTTTATTTGCATAGAACTAAGGACATTAAAAAATCGGACCAACTTTTCCTGTCTTATGCAGTCGGTAAACAAGGTCTTCCAGTCTCCAAAGTAACCTTATCCAGGTGGTTGACTTCTATCATCACATTCATATATCAACTGAGGAATAAAGAATTGCCAGTTAAACCAAAAGGTCACTCCACCAGAGCTTTAGCCACTTTGGTGGCCTTTCAGGCTATGTTGCCCATGGAATCTATTTGTGCTGCGGCTACGTACAACCCATACTTTCATTTTGCATTACAAGTTGGATTTGGTTTCCAGGAGCAGAGCTGATTTTGGTTCCACTGTTCTGAAGAGTCTTTTCCGATGAGCCACCCAGGACTTTAGATGCTAGTGACGCTGTCCCAACCAGCAAGAATGAAGGTGAGATAGACAACTTAACATAAAGAAGTTATGTACCTACCATAACGTTCCATGTTAGTTGTCTTCTTCTCGCCTTCTTTCTTGCGCCCCACCCTCCATCCTCCTATCCTAGTGGACCGAGAAGAGTTCCTCTTGATTTTTCACTGGCTGAGCCTTCTCTGGCTATTCCTTTCTGACTAGTCTCTCCAGTAGGATTTATGCATTCTAGGATAGGATTCCTTTATTATTATGTCTGCAGTTAGACTTACCAAATGAGATCTGTGTATCTAGCACCAGGCATCATGGAATATAGGGGGGCCTCGAGCCAGTAAGCAGCCCTCGAGCTTTTGAAGATGGTCGAGTCGGAGCTGAGGATTGGCTCCGAACCCAACCAGCAAGAAAGAAGGCGAGAAGAAGACAACTAACATGGAACGTTATGGTAGGTACATAACTTCTTTTTATTGACCGCTTGGGCAGTTTTTCCATCTCTCTCAACTTCCTGATTTAAAAGCCCACATTTGCACTTGTTTCCCCCCTTTCCTGTAGCTAGTCTAGTCCAGATACAGATTTGCTGTATCCAAGACTGTTTGTAAACTCCTGAGCCCCCAAGCCTTTCTGTGTTGGAGGGAAGCCTTCTAGCTTATTAGTGGGAGTGGTAAGCATTAGGTAGCCTATCTACCAAAAGAGGAGTGGTTCCTGGCCTAGACATTGTAGATGTTAAGTTGTCTATTTCGCCTTCATTCTTGGTTGGATTTGAGACGTCCTGCGTTTATTGGCCATTTGGATAGTTTTTCCATCTCTCTCAACTTTCCAGTTTAAAAGCCCACATTTGCGCTTGTTTCCCACCTTTCCTGTAACTAGTGTAGTCCAGATACAGACTAGCCGTGTCCAGGACTGTTTGTAAGCTTCTGAGCGGTGCCAGAGTCTGCTCTTCAATTTTTCCCTTATATCTACTAGTTCTCTCCTCTCCTGCACTTTACCAGACTTCTTGTAGCAATTACTGTTGCAAACAAAAGTGCTATCGGCACTAAACGTTCTACAAGGAAACAGATCCAGTACTTATTATCAGTGCCCACCCCTCCAGGCATGTCTAAAGGTCAGTTCCCTGTGCTTTCTCCTGTTAACCTGTTGAACTTGGGCTTCCTGAGGCAATGTAACAACTGCCTCATGTACACTTACAAGCCTCTCCTCTTCCAACACTTATGAGAGATGCACTTATATATCCAAATTAGAAGTCACGCACTCTCCAGCCAAGACCGGAATAGCTGGTCAACACTTGCACCGCACCACACCACATGGAACACAGCCTTCCAGAACACACACCAGCAATTCCTTCACATATAAATACACAAACCACACACCCACCATTGTGGAGGCTCTCAATAAAAATCTACCATCACAACACAGCACTAATCACAAGACGCACAACTCTCCTAAACAGTGTGCCACTCAACCAAAGCCCCTAAGGCAAAACAGCATGCTCAGCACACTAGTCATAGGTGACTCGATAGTGAGGCACACTGATGTCCCACTCACTAGGTTGAATAAGGAGAAAGTAAAAGTCATCTGCTTGTCAGGTGCCAGGATCCGCCACATAATGCACGCATTCAGGTCCCTCAACAACAGGTACAATATGACTCTGTCATTGTACATGTGGGTGTGAATGACCTGAGACGTACCTTCCTGGACTACATGAAAAGAGACATGGAGGAGCTCTCGGATTATTTAGCCCAGGCAGGTATGACCCTAGCCCTGAGCAGCATCCTACCATCATCCAGAATGATACCACAGTACAAGCAGAAAAAGATTGATTTCAACAATTTGCTAAGTTTCTGGTGTCATTTTATGGGGATCCAGTATCTGTCTGCCTGGGATGACATGATTGACAGACCTAAATGCTTTGCCATAGATGGCCTGCATCTGTCACCCCTGGGCTTCTGGATACTGGCCAAGGCTCTTGCAACCGCTATAGTGCCTTTTTTAATGCGGTGTTCCAAAGACCAAATTATCACTGTAACAACTACAAACAAATGCAATTTGAGGGTCATGCTGCTCAATGCTAGAAGTCTAAATCTCAAAATGCACTCGCTCGAAGCACTCCTTAAAATGGAGAACATCGACATTTGTGCTGTAACAGAGACCTGGTTCAAGGCAGCAGAAAGCACCCCTGCACTACCAGGCTATTACTCAAGCCACACCTTTCGGCCCCAGAACTTGGACCGAAGCTCCAAAGGTGGTGGTGTTTCCATATTCATAAAGGATGCGCACACCTCCAGACTGGTATCCCAACATAACATGTCAGAGATACGTCAGATATAGCTAACATTGGGTAAGACAGCGATTCAAGTCGTAACCTGCTATAGGTCCCCAACCATGTCCCAAGATTCACACCCCACGTTTCTAAGCACCCTGGAGAATATTAGGGTCCAATCTAACACTCTCTTACTAGGCGACTTCAACTACCCCTCCATTAACTGGGTAAACTAATCATGTACCAGTGCACTTGCCCAACGTTTCCTGGAGTTCATTAATTCCAATGCCCTAGACCAGCTCGTTCTTAACCCCATTAGAGGTAGCAACATACTTCACCTGGTCATTACTAATATGGGCGACCGTTGCTCTATGCCATTAGTCAGCTCCTCCCTAGTTAGATCTGACCACAAACTAATCACCTTGGAAGTCCACATCCCTCCCACCCCAACCCACCCCCGCAAAGGTAACCATCTTGAAAACCTCTCCAAAGCTCCTAAAAACAGAGGTGGCTAACATCACGGCACCCATGCAAATGGAGAATAGTTGCATGGCCGCAGAGTCTTACACCAATGCACTGTACGAACACGTACACAGATGCATGGATCTCCCCATACCCATTAGAACCAAGACGCTCTCCTCCAAAAAAACGAAGCCAATGTGGTGGTTCCCTGCCATAAACAAACTCTGCAACAGAAGGAAGAAACTAATGTGGAATAAGGTGAAGTCCCAAGACTGGAAAAACTCCCTTATCAGCCTCAGCAAAAAGCTGAGATCCCTCAACAAATCATCTAAAGCTAGCTATGAAAACAGAATTGCAGCAGATAGTAAAGAAAACTACAAGGCCTTCTGTAGTTACATAAAGAATCTCCATGGCAATACCCAGATTTGTTTTGAGCTACTGCACAATGGTACCTTTTATACCAAGCCAACAGATATTGCCAGTATACTGGCCGACAGATTCAGTGCCAGCTTTACCCCCCCCCCCCCAAGGACCAATCACAATACCAGTAGATTGTCAGGCACCCAGTATTACTGCTGCACGGGTTAAAACAGCACTGTCCAAGGCCAAGAATACAGATTCTATGGGACCTGACAATATCCCTGGTTATGCTCTACTTGAACTACAGAGTGAACTGGCACCTCACCTGTGTGCCCTTTTCAGTCACAGCCTCACCTCAAGTTTTGTCCCTACCAAATGACGCACTGCTACAGTCATCTCTCTCCACAAAGGAGGAACGACTACAGACCCTGGGAACTATCGCCCCATTAGCCTGAATAGTCTGATATGTAAAGCTATGGAATGCGTCATCATGGACCTAATAAACAAGGATATAGGGAATCTCCAAACTCTGGATCCCACACAGTTTGGTTTTGTGAAGGGTAGATCATGCCTGCTCAACTTGGTCGATTTCTTTGAGTCAGTCACCAGAGCTGTGGATGAAGGCAAGGTGGTTAATACAGCCTACCTTGACCTGGCCAAGGCTTTTGATACAATTCCCCACTCAGGAATCATAGAAAAACTCACTAAGCTTGGCATCAACCCCTGTATCACTAGGTGGGTTGCAAATTAGCTCACAGATAGAACCCACAGTGTGAAAGTAGCTGACTCCAAGTCAGACTGCCGACTAGTCATGAGTGGAGTCCCACAGGGTTCGGTCCTGGGTCCTCTCCTGTTTATCTACTTCTCTGAAGTCCAGGCCAACACGAAGGAACTCTGGCTGACAAAGTTCCCAGACGACTGTGAGTTGGGAGCTATTATTAACTCCCCAAGTGATGTTGACATCCTACAGAATGGCCTCACTGAGACCAACAACTATGGCCTTAAGCTCATTGCCAAAAAATGTGTCATTATCCTCCTTGGGAAAAACCCGGTTCCCATGAATTACCACATTGATAGTAGTCCACTGAACACAGAAGGCATTACAAGAGATCTTGGAACACAGGTTGACAGCAACCTCTCTTTTGATTACCACATTGTCTTTGTGGTCAGAAAGTCCGTCTGTGTGCAACATCTCATTACTATGGGTTTTGCATCAAGGAAGAAAGAGGTCATTGTCTTCCTCTACTCTTCCCTCATTAGGTCAATCATCGAGTACAATGCCCCCATTGGCATGTACCTCACTAGACACCTGCAACAACTGGAGAGGCCGCAAAAATACCTCACAAAGAGGATCCTAGACCTTAAGCACTTGCCCTTTATGGACAGACTCAAAAAACTCCAACTGTTCTCTGTCTCATATCGCCTACTTAGAGGCGATCTCTGCTTGACTTACAAAGCCATGTCTGACCCAGCTCTGTTAGAAATGTTAGGTCTAAAGAAATCCCAATCCCTCCGCACCACATGCTCCAGAGACATCAACCTCATTACCACATTTAACAGAACATGCTGGAGGGACAGGTTCATACCCCAGAGACTACCCATGCTATGGAACAGACTTCCCATACATGTCAAGCAGAGCACCTGGCTGACCCTCTTCAAGAGAAATCCTGATGAGTGGATGGGAAGCAGAAAATTCACCCCAGGGATAACTCCAGTGGCTCCACTCGATAGAGGCACTGGGAACTAAGGTCGGGTGGCACTATGCCAGGTTAATTCTATGGGCAGGCTTGTAAAGGCCCCAGGACCATTAGCCTAGTACACACCTATGAACCTGTGAAATGAGCATGTAAGTTAGGCAAATAATTGATTTTAGGGTGGGCATTCAGTAAATTATCATAGACACAAGACTACGGGAGTGATACTGATTGTAAGAGGGACTCTGGTAGTGATAGAATAGAGGTAATATGTCAAGAATGGTAAATTTATGATATTAATGGGTTAATGGCAGGGGAGTATGATTACAATGCCATGTATTTATTATATTCCATTTAAATTTGCTACTGTGGAGCTTAGGAGAATTTGGGGAGAAATTATCTCTGAGCAGGGAATATTCTTCTCGGTGGGGACTGGAACTTGATTTGCAATATTGAGCATGCATCTTGGGACCTTGAAGTGAAGTATAACAACATATGGTACATTTCTGAAGTATATTAGTGTTTAGTATAGAAGATGTGAATTCAGTAGCAGAAGCTCAGACAGAATTCATATGTTATTCTGTAAAGCAATGGGGTTAAGATGGCTATAAGTTGCATCTTAAAGGAACATGTGTATTTAATTGAAAGCATTAAGATTCGTCCAGTAACTTAGATCATCCACCAAAAAGTTTAAGATAAAGATGCAGCATGATGATGTAAATGAGACATGTATGTTGCCCTAGTTATCTGTTAAAGAAAAGAATTTAAGGAATGGATACTGGATATGGTTTGCTCTAAAAATATAGAAATTGATTAAGAAAGGGCTAGCTAGTTAATGTGATGAAATGAAAATGGAGTTTAAAACATGGTAGAAGTAACAGAGAAAGTAAGATAGAAAAGACTTGATTGGCAGTATTTAGTGGGGTTAACAAATGTTATGGTATTGTAGAAGGTGCATCTCTCAGGACAAGAATATTTGCACCTGCTGTCTGCTAAAGGAAAAATAACAAGAGTATTTGGATAACATGCATGACTGTTGAAAAAATTACTGTTATACAGTTATTTTGATAACTCTAGAAGGTGAAAACTCTTAGCACAGTGACTTAGGCAACAGCAAGTATTAAGAGTTGAAGCCAATCAAGGATGCTAATAACAAGAAGATCTTAATTAGAGGTCTTGGAGATATTTTGGAAATTTTCTAAAAATTTGAATAAAGCAGAGGAGTAAGAAAACTAAGAAATGGCACAAATGGAAATATTTAAGAAAGACTTAATACCAAGGTTAGAAAAATATTAGGCTCAACAGTTAATAGTTAAGTTAGAAAGAAATGAAATAAAAACAATCTGTAATCAAGAGGAGCAGTCATTAATTCTGTAGAAATCTGGAAGTTGAGAGAATTTGGAAGTTAGGAGAGAAGAAAGTGATAAAAATGAAGTCTGTTTAGCAATGTTCTAAAAGGAGTGGGCGGTACGAGTATCTTGGAAAAATGCTGTGGTAGCTTCATTATGCAACGTGGGTAAAGACACTTCAGATCCAAATGTTTATTGACCCATTTCAATCTCAAACCATGGTTATAAAAGTGTTTGCAATTCTCTTCTTTAAATAAAGATTTTAACCAAAATTAATTGATATGGATCAGTGTGGTTTTGTGGAGTGGAGGCAAACATTTGACAACATTAATACAGCTATGATGATCCAGACACAACTGGAGTGTAAGAAAACTCTACTGTTATTGGTGAGTTTTAATGTAGACAAATCAGTAGAGTCAGGGTAACTTTTATTAGTAGGCCAGTGGTATAATTTTCATTCAGTGGTTGAATAATAGGGTTAATTTGGTTTATCAGTATATTTGAAGGGTTGGAGGCAAGAATTAAAGTTGAAGGAATACACTCTGACAGGTTGTGTTTGAGCAGTGGTACCAGCCAAGGATGCCCTCTTTGCCCCTTTTACTGGCTTTATATCTAGAGCTGCTAAAAAAAGAAAATAAGCGATTCAGAAATTCAAGAATATAACTGGTGTGGTAGTTAAGAAAAGTTAGTTTTATTTACAGATATTATTTTGCACATGAATCCACAGAAAGATATTTGGAATATTCTGAGACAGTTTCATGTATTTTCAGTGTATAAAATAAATGAAGATAAAACAAAGGCTATAGTAGTAAACTTTTGTACTCATTTGTGAATAATTGGGTCAGCAATACCCATATTTCTGAGGAAGCAAGATTAATGCAACCAAGGCCAGAAGGTTTAGGATTTTTGCATAGTATTGTTTGTGTAGGTATTTTTGTATCCCAAGTAAACTTCAAATCATTTTTCCTAGGGTAGATAGAAATGCTAGAGATTTCATGGAGGAAAAGATAGGCAATTTGGAATATATTTTGCAGAAATGTAATGAGTTAGCAGATTTTAAATTTGCCAGAGTACTTTTACAGAAATGTTAAGGCTGGGATATAGAATCTAAATTGTTTAGATGTGGTAAGGCTTCACTATGTTTAATGCTGTAAGCTACCAAAAAATCAGTTACTAGAAAGTGAAAATCTAAATATATACCAGCTATAATGGATGTTTTGAATATCGTTAAGGAGATAAAAGAGCTGGTGGCATGATCTTTGAAATTTGCTCCTTCCTGTTGCCACAGAAATTTAATTTGTAGGAGCCTCAGACAGAGCAGTGAAGTTTAATGGAAAGCAGTAATTGAGCAAATTGTCATGTTAGGTTTTCTTTTTAATTTTCATTTGCTGTATGTATTCTACTTCATGATAGCAGTGGGAGCTGTTAAGATTTGTTTTCATTTTCTGTTAGTGTATGTAAACTCATCTAGCAAAATGTGATCATTTAATAAAGATGCCTTAAAAAGATGTGGCTTAGATCAAGGTTGTCACCGTTGCTCATTTCTGCTCAACTTGGAAAGAAAAGTGAACAGCTGTGTAAATTTATATCATAAATGTAAAGTATTTTATACTGTGGGATTTTGTTTAGGAGCCCCGTTTGCTTGTAGTCTGACATGATTTATATATGTGAAGTAAACCAAGTTTTTTTGACATTATAAGCTTACTTTGGTATTTTGTTTTTTGTTTTCTTTTGAAGATGAGCTCACTGGAATCCTGAAAAAGCTATCACTGGAAAAGTACCAGCCTATTTTTGAAGAGCAGGAGGTAGGGATGTTGCATGCTTTCCTTTTATTTCTCACCACAGTCCAGAATGGCTGCTCACCAACCTTATAAATCTGCTGCAGGTTTGAGAGGTGTTTTATCAGAATCTACACCTGCATCATCATCTTGCAACATGTGAAGTTAGTGTAATGGTTTTCTATTTATACTTTATTTTGTGAGCTTGCGGAGATTCTACTTTTCCAAAACTGAAATCCAAAGTATTTCCAAGTTTAAAAATGTCCAGAATGATGTGCATATGCCTCTCTAATGTATTCTGTAATACTAGCATGTTGTTTTATTAGACTGCCATCAGTTTTCCCACCAGATTGTTTTACTTTTTTGGCTGCTGACCATTAAGCCGTCCACAACTAGACTCATGCCGATTCATTCTCAAGCAATGGAAAATCTGCAGATCCACTAGGGAGGAAAAAATAAATGCTGTGTTAGTCCACTAGCAGAAAACACAGACACTGGAATACAGATGTGATAGAATACCTTTTGTTGGACCAACAAAGGTTTTGCAGTTTCACTGCAAAACCTATGTTGGTCAATAAAAGGCATCACATCTTTGTTCACTGAATTTGTGTAGATCCACCAGTTGTGAGCCATCCAGGGAGACATCATGTTGGCAAACCATGGGGAGTTTGTGCTTTCACACATCTTGAGATGAGCAAATTGGAAGAGTCCCAGCTATAAATGCTGCACCTGGAGTAACTCTGGGGAGCATGAGCTTATCAAGTCTGAGTTTGTCAAATAGCATGCTTACACTCTGGCATCTCAGGTGTGCAGGAACATGCATGTATATGAAGTACAGTAGTTTTGCACCTAGCTTTCTGCTAATAAAGGGAGTTATTAGGATCATAGAGAAAAATCACCTTCGCCCCAGCTGGGTGACTGTTCATACCTTGCTGTTGCCTTCCTCTCTCTCATACTACCCTCTGATGATAGGGGTTCAGTAGTAATGAATGGGATAATAAGGAATAGTTTCTATTGATAACAGAGGTAAGGATGAATGGGGTCAAAACATTATTTAAAACAAAATAGTAAACTGGATAATTTCATACAACAGAAAAGGATGCCTGGTACATTCAAATATACACCATGCAGACTGTGTGAGGCAAGTGACAGTGTTACAGCTAAATGGCTTGTCATCTTAGATATAACTTTATTTTAATGTTGGTGAGAAGAAGGTACTTCACATCACTAAACTGTATGGCATTTCTGATAACTAACAGTCTGATGTTCATAGGTTCATAGGTTCATACTAGGCTATCTGCCCTAGGGCATTTTATAACCCTGTAGAGAGTGTGTAGGCTTTTAATACACATTTTAAATTAATTTTTTGCTATGCCTTTTTTGAAGTTAGTATACTGTGCCTCTAACTCTAACAGTGACTTAAGTGTGAGCCGGGTAAACCTATGATCTCCCATCCACTCATCAAGATTCCTCTTGAGAGAGAATAATGTGGGACTTTGCCCTACTAGGGATGGACTTCTATTTTTGAAGAGAGGAAGACTCTGTTGTTATGAATCTGTCCCTCCAGCATATCTATTTATTTCAGTACAAGTCTCTTCAGCGTAGCTCTGAGCGTGGCTGATGGGATTTAGCATTTCCACAATTCCTGTGTGACATGGCTTTGGTGGGAGGGCGCTTGTCGCTCAGGCAGTGCATGCAAAGCCAGCAGGCGGCTGGCCATGAGTTTAATTTGGAGTTTCTTTAAACCCCGGGCAGCATATGGCATCTGTCTCAGAGGTAGGGACTTTCTTGGTGAGGTACTTGCAGGTTTCTGGTAAGGTCTGGTGTCTGGTGGCATTGTCCCAAAGAAGGGCGTGCTCAGGATGAGGGGAGATGAGGGATGAGTAAAGAGAGGATGAACCCTCCATGATTAGATGTGAATCCTTCATGATTAGGTGGAGCTATATAAAATGTTTTCCTTACTTTGGCCCGCGTGGATTTTGTCAAATGAGAATTGCTATCACTTGGTCCCAGGTCCCCTCATGACTTCTTCTGTACTTAATTAATGGATATGGTAATTTGTGAAGCACTGTTTTGCCAACTTTTATGCTACACTTTTTTGGCGTTTTTGAAGCCATGGACTCTGTTTCCAGTTGTCTCTTTGTTTCTATGCTTGTGTTTTGGAGACGCTTGGAGAGGCTGTTTGGGTGATTATCAGCCCAGTTTTCACAGTCCTCGCGAACAGTCCAGCCCGATCCTCCGTGTTGGCAGTCCTTCCGAGAAATGAGCACCGAACTGTGAGGTCAGGTAAAGGCAATGGGGCCTTCATGCTCCTGGATTGGAGTCATGTGGGTTCTTGGCAATTCTAGTTTGGTCCTGTTCCTTGGAACTCGGGTTTTGTCCCATCTGGTGATTTGGGGAGTTTATATTTAGGCTGGTGAGCATCTATAATGCCAGTGGGGTATTATCCCGAGAAGGCTTTTGAGTCCAGGTAGGCTGTGTGGAACACCTTCTGTGTCGTCAATGGCCTTAGTGACATTTCAAAGGAATGGTTCCAATCAGCAGAGGCAGGTTCTTGCTTAGCCCAACAGGTGAAAAAAGGAGTGATGCATGGTGTCCAGCAAGGTCCCAAATGTGGCTTTAATTATGGGGGTCCCATAGCTGATCGCCGCAATTTTTTCAGGAAGCTAGTGGGAAACATGGGAGTGATAGTTTCCAGGATCCGTTG
The DNA here is from genome assembly GCF_019279795.1 of Protopterus annectens. Taxonomy (NCBI): domain Eukaryota; kingdom Metazoa; phylum Chordata; order Ceratodontiformes; family Protopteridae; genus Protopterus; species Protopterus annectens. Next base: position 68,968,774 of record NC_056731.1, read on the forward strand.
AGCACCACCTTTGTGGAGGCGTACCACTGTTGCTGTATGATTGAACAGGGGTACATATCCCTGTAGTAAGGCTTCTGAGTTACAGTAGTTTTATGTTTGGTTTAGCTCAGGAGTTTCCATATGTGCGGCCGCCCAGCCGAGGACACCATCTGGTCCCCATGGTCTGGAGAGTCATGGTTGGACAAGGCTCTTGCCTGAGCATGTCAGGGGGGCGGGTCTTGGTATATAGATATTGCCCTTTTGGTGGGGAGAGAAGTTTGCACTGAACCTGAACCTTTTGATGTTTTTGGTGTCTGTGGGCTCCGGTATATTTTTTTTTTTGTAATTTGTTCTGAACATATCTGGGAGCCTTGGTTTTTCTAACAACTCTAAAAGCCTTGTGATTATCCTTAGTGTCCTGTTAATTTTTTCTCTCGAGTTTTTGTAGTTTCCGATTTATGAGTGAGTGTAGTTTTTTTTAAAACTTTGCTAGATGCCTTCCCTTTTTTGATTTTGCTCATCATTGTAGTGGCATGGTTTTCTATTGTATAGTTTGCCTGTTGGCTGGGGGCCTGGGTCTGCCTTGGGATTTGTTTGTCTTGGTTTTTTTTGGGATTGCATGATCCCATGCATTCTGAAGGTTTTACATAGAATGCGTTATGCCCTTCTCTGCAGTCTGAGCAGTGTTGCGACCGGGGGCTTTGGCGGATTTCACTCAAGCCGGAGAAGCGTTCACTTTTGCTTTAGAAAGTTTTCACTGGTTTTTTTCTGGGCAGTGGAATTGGGGTCAGGATGATCTACCAGGATGAGATTGGATTTGGTGCGTCTTATAGTGCCCCATCTGCCTTCTGGTCTGGAGCATGTGTCCCCATGTTGGTGACCCGATGGTCTCAGTATTTTCCCCTCTTGTGGGAGTGGTAACAAGTTCACAGCTTTGTTCCAGGTTTACTCAGTTCTACAATGTTCTTTGGGCCTGGGTGTTGGGCTAGAGTAATGCTCCCAGTCTAAGTTTGAGTAGTTGAAGTAAGCCCAATATAATGGTGTTTGGAGAGGGTTTCATATTTCCAGTATATGGGGGAGGCCAAATTGGGGTTCTGTGGCCAGGGAGGTGGTCTGTAGCAAGGTATAAACTGGAAAACAGCTACCCACAGTTAGTTACACAACTGATGCTCGATCTTTGATCCATATTGATACCTGGAGGTGTGGAGTATCTTTGACTCCTATTGATACTCCCCTCCTGAGTTGGAATTGAGTACATGTTTATAGGCGAAAAGTGCCAGTGTGAGTATAACCGGGTAGTGCTAGGGTGCTGTTCTGCCAGAACCAAGGTTTCTGTTAAGCTCCAGATGGAGGACTGCTCCATGCTAAGGAGAGGCATTACTTTAGTCATCTTCCCTTATTAACTTCTGGCGTTGAGGAGCATTGCTCTTATAGTGGGTTTGTCTTTGAGCCTTGCCCAAAAGGCACTATGGGGTAGCAAGTCCGAAGCCCAGGGGTGACAGGTGCAAGCCGTCCCTAACGAAGCATCGTGGCTTTTGAGCATGTCATCCCAGGCTGACAGGCATTGGATCTGAATGACACCAACACTTAAGTCAATTGTTGAAATTGATCATCTTGTCTTCATATTGTGGCATCATTCTTGGTGAGGGTAAGATGCTACTCAAGGTCAGGGTCATACCGGTCTGGGAGTCTCTTTTCATGGGAGGTAGGTCATTCACACCAGCATGGACAATGCATATTTGTACTTGCCTTTGGAGTGACCTGAGTGCTCAGGCAGCAGCCTGGTGAGCGGGACATCAGTGTATCACCTATTATCAGGTGTGTTTGACTGTTTGGCACACTGGCTTGTGGTGTTGCACGGGTTGCCTGCTTTGGAGTTCTCTGCTGCTTAGGCAGATTTTTATTTAGAGCCTCGGAGTATGTTTTTGTGTGTTTATGTGCTTGGTTCGCGGTAGGTCTTTGTGAGACTGGAATTGTTTCCTTCTACTCCTGACTGGTTACGCCAGTACTGAGTTGAGAGAGCTTATCCTCCAGTTTGGCTATGTGGTTGCATCTCTCATGTGTTGGAATTTGGGAGGAGGAGGGTTGTCTGTGTAAATGAGGCAGTTGTAACATTGCCTCAAGATTCTAGATTCACCAGCTGGACCTGAGAGGAGAACCTTTGGACATGCTCCTTTAAGAACAAGGTACTCAAGGGAGGGTGTAGTGCGAGCTGACTTATATAATTGCTTTAGTGAGCAAGTGCCAGGTAAGGTAACTTAAATGCAAAAAACAGTAACTTTCTTTCAAGTGAAACAAAATAAGTACAGAAATAAACAAACAACAAGGTGTAAACAACAAAGAAATAAAGAACAATATAAACAAAAAACAGGATACTTAATGTTATATATTGTAGCTCCGAGTTGTTAATCTTCTTTCCATTCATCACTGATAGATTCGGTTCCGAGCCCTCGGAACAGAGTCAGCCTCTTTACCAAGCTCATGCCAGCCAAAAAAAACTCTCAAGCTAAGTCCCTACCCAGAATGCCATTTTCCCTGTCACCTCAGATCTTGTTTGCTGCATAGCTGTAAAGCCGCGATTCAGCCGAGATCTCCGCTAAGTGGAACTTTATTTGACATTTCTGTGAAAATCTCTATAAGTGTTTATATTTTATTGAGTGATTAGTATTTACAGACTGTTTTCTTCTGTCTGATCTTATTTTTTCCTCTCTGCTCTACCCGTATTACCATTGGTAAACTTTTAAGTACCATTGTTGGTAAGGCCTTTCTCCCTTACCCTTGTGTTATTCCTTCAATACCATTGATAGTATTGTCTTTCTTGTTTCTTCTATTGGCTTTAGTTTCAGTAAAGTGTTCTGTTTCTTCTTTGCACATCTGTATTGCTAATTGTGACTACCTTGAACATTGTTTGATTAACTGGATTTTACTGTTGGCCTGTAGTGTCTCTTTCAGACATGTCGGATAAGAAGGTTACTTCAGGTTTTAAGCATTTTGCTTCTTGTAATGGCAAGTTACCTAATAGTGATTTTCACGATGACTGTGTGTACTGTTTGGGAGTGCCCCACCTTTCGGTGCAGCCTCTGTGTGACATTTGTCAGAGTTTCTCTTAACACATTCTTAATGAGCGCAAGAATAAATTAATTCTGAAGGGGTTACTCAAGTCTCCATTTTCAGAGGTCATTTCTGTGATGGAGGTCTCAACCCCTCCTTTTAAAGACAAAAAGAGGTACCACTCTGTTCCCTCCTCACCACTGGGTGATCAGGATAAGCCTGTAAAATCTAAGGTCCCAAAGTTGTCCTCTGAGCATAACTCTGCCTCTACGGCTCTGTCTTCCTCGGCTCGGAGCACCTCGAAATCTTCGATACCGGCGCCAGTTTCGGCCGGTCCTGCCTCCAACACAGATCATAGACCTTACTTCAGCTGTTATGACTTCGGCACCTGCAGCCACCTCAGCTCAGGGCACACCTTCAACCTTTTTGGAACTGACCATTTCGTCTCCAAGTGACACTTCGGCACCGAGCGCTGTACCGACTTCTCTGGAATTGTCTCCTCTACAACCGGTCTCAAAACTTGAGACCTTGGTGCCGACAGACCTTGCACCACAGACTCGATACTTCCCTTCCGTAGATCCTTTTCTGGGCCAAGCCTATAGCCCTTTCATTGAACATCCTGTCTCTCCATCCGGAGTATCCACTAGATCCACCAGGAGCCTGTCTGAACACGATGTGGTGCATCTTGTGGACCAGCTGCTGTTAGCCAGGGGGATACCCACATTCCTAAGACCCATCCACTTGCAGGATTTGGGTTCACTTATCCACAGACTCCATCTTACACACCTCCTTCAACCATCCCGGTTCCAAACCCCTCTGCTCCGACATCCTTCTTGGAACCCACCACCTTGGCAGTGCATCTCACTCCGGCTCCGAGTCTACCCCTGCAGAACCAGTCCAGGCGATTTGACCTGTGGCATGGAGCCATCTTTCTCCTCTGTTCCATCCTCTGTATCGATAGCTGCATCTGCACTAATCCTGCTTGAGGCTCCACCCGTGGGGGCAGGCTCGTTGGAGCGGAGTGACACCCTGGTCCCGAGGTTGTCTGTCTTGGTTCTGGGCTCCCATCCCTTTTCGGGCGGGCCTGCCTTCCAAGCGATTGAGAGGGCTCTTGCTTCTGGCAGCACTCTCCAGAAATCGGAACCCCAGTATTCGCCCCCTGAGCTACAGCTGTCACAGACCACCTTCCCGGGACACTGGGCAGGAAAGGCACAGGGCACCCCAATTCAGTATACTCACTCTTCCAAGTTCTCAGAGACCCCCACTGAGGAGGCCTCTCGGAAGAAGACGTACAAGAGGAAGCACGTGGACTCACCCGAGGAGTCCTTAACTGAAGACATGGATTACGATGATGGTGAAGGGTCCCCTCGGTCTCCTCCTGATGATGTCTCCTGCGGAGACATCCTGGAAATACTTAAGCAGAGAGGCGGTGCAGGAGACATCCTAGAAATACTTAAGCAGAGAGGTGACTGGAAGCCCTCCAACCCTTTGTCTGAGGAGTCTGTGTTCCTGTAGGCTTTCTGTGCCCGGCCTTCTACCCCTTGGGTGACCCCGCCTGCCGACGAACCGGTCCATCTCGTCGCACAGTGCACATGGAAGAACCCTGATTCCATTGAGGCAATCCTTTGGAGACCAGACAAAATTCTTTCCCTCCCGAGGAGAACCCCCATTGGTCCAAAGGGTTAACAGTCGATACTATGGTGGTGGCGGCGGCCTTGAAGAAGGACTTGGCTGAGGAAAGTTCCACTGTCCATCCGCCCAACAATGGAGTCCTGGGCAGTGGACAGACTTGGGAAGCATGTTTTTGCATCAGGGACCTTTGATATGCAGTCCCTGAACTATTTGGCACATTTTACAAGGCTCCAGAGGGACTTTATCTCCGAACTCTCTGGGACTCTCACAGGACAGTTGTCTAACGAGGTCAGGGACAAAGTGGCCCCACAGCTCGCAATCCTGGAATCACTATCCAACTCGTCCATGAGGTTGTTTTCACATGCGACTGATGGGGCAGCTAGAGCAGCTGGTTCAGGCATTGTCATGACGCGTCATGCATGGATGCGCATTTGTGACCTCGCGGACCCCTTTAAGTCTTCCTTTCTGAATGCTCCCATTGAAGCTTTGTTCCTTTTTGGTTCCAGAGTAAAGGACACTCTAGCCATGTGCGAGCAAGATGGAAAGACCTCGTCTGCCATAGGCCCATGTTTTTCCATTCCTCAACGTACCTTCTCCAGTAATCAGAGGAGTGGAAAAATGTGACACAAAAAATCTCAGGGTACATTCCGTGCCGCACGTGGTGATGATACCCCCAGGGGCAGAGGGGGTAACAGTTCTGGAAGACTCCCCTACAAAGGCTGAGGGGGTCCTCACAACCAAGGCTCCAGAGACTCTTTCTCTGGATAGCTTTATCAGTGCTCCTGAGGAGCAACCCGATTGCTTACCTCTGGAAGCAGTCGGGGTTCGTTTCTGTCTGCACCAAGCTGCCTGACAATCCATTACTACCAATCGTTGGGACAGAGTATCATCACCAGAGGTTACAACATTCCCCTTTCTTGTCAGCCAAACCTTCCAAGAAAACTTCCTGACTTTCCACCCAGTCAAAGGGGAAGAAGCATCTTCAGAGGTAATAAAGCTGACTCAAAAAAGAGTCATCCAACCAGTCCCACCAGACCAACACGGATCCAGATTCTACTCAAGATACTTTTTGGTGCCAAAAAAGACAGGGGACTGGAGACCCATTTTGGATATCAGCAGCTTAAACAAGTCCGTCACCCAAACCAAATTCCGAATGGCCACAGTTCAATCCATTCTCCCTTTTTTAAGGGAAGGTGATTAGATCTGCTTGATAGATCTCCAGGATGCGTATTACCACATCAAAATGAACAAACGCTCCAGGAGTCTGCTAAGCTTCCGGCTAGGGCTAGTCATTATCAATTTCTCGCCCTGCCATTCAGTCTCTCTACAGCCCCCAGAGTGTTTATGAAGTGTATGGCAGTGGTCACAGCTCACTTGAGATTTCAAGGATTCTGTTTCTATATCTGGATGACTAGCTCCTCACTGCCCCCACCAGGCACCTTCTGGTAACAGCACTGCATTATACACTCTCTGGCAAAATTGTTGGGAATAACGATACATTAGGAGAAGTCAAACCTTACTCCTACACAACGAATAGAGTTCACTGGAGCAGTGTTCAATACTCGGTCCTGTCAAGTATCACTACCAGTTCACAGACTCCTCCGTTTGAGGTTTCCGCTACAAGTGATACTCCCCCAAACAAAAATCTCAGCAAGTGAAATTTTCCAGGCCGTAGGTTCTATGGCAACTTCAATCCCGATAGTGTCTCTAGCAAAGCTGCATATGTGGATCCTGCAATGGCTCCTCCTTTGTCAATGGTTCCCAAACTATCACCCCCTCCATTACCAGATTCTGTTTGCAGGAGTTGGTTATTCGAACCTCCTTTGATGGATGACACCAGACGTAGAACTTTGGAGTCGTCCATTATAACCCCCTCAGCCCAGAGCCATCGTAACTGCGGATGCTTCCCTTATCAGGTGAGGGGGGGCATTTCCAGGGGAAGACAGTCCAAGGCACATGGTCCACCTCAGAGGGCCACCTGCATATCAGTGTGCTGGAACTGAGAGCTGTGCTCTTAGCATTGCAGGCCTTTCATTCGGCTCTCCCTTCTAGGACAGCTGCGATTCACTCAGACAATGTCAGTGGTATGGTATATCAACAAACAAGGAGGAACCGAGTTCTACCCTTTATGTCGAGAAGCCATGAGAATTTGGCAGTAGGCGATAGCTTCCAACTGCTTTCTGACAGCAACGCATATCCCGGGGAGCTCCAACGTGATTGCAGATAAATTGAGCAGATGCATCCTCATGCCTCACGAGTGGTCCCTCAACCCGAGGTGGCGAGGAGGAGTGGAAAAATGTGGCATAAAAAATCTCAGGGTACATTCCATGCCGCACATGGTGTGGTGATGATACCCCCAGGGGCAGAGGGGGTAACAATTCCGGAAGACGCCCCTACAGAGGCTGAGGGGGTCCTCACAACCACGGCTCCAGAGACTCCTTCTCTGGATAAGCCTTATCAGTGCTCCTGAGGAGCAATCCGATTGCTTACCTCTGGAAGCAGTCGGGGTTCATTTCTGTCTGCACCAAGCTGCCTGACAAACCATCACTACCGATCATTGGGGCAGAGTATCATCTCCAGAGGTTACACCATTCCCCTTTCTTGTCAGCCAAACCTTCCAAGAAAACTTCCTGACTTTCCATCCAGTCAAAGGGAAGAAGCAGCTTCAGAGGTAATAAAGCTGTCTCAAAAGAGTCATCCAACCAGTCCCACCAGACCAACATGGATCCAGATTCTACTCAAGATACGTTTTGGTGCCAAAAAAGACAGGGGACTGGAGACCCATTTTGGATCTCAGCAGCTTAAACAAGTCTGTCAGTCAGGGGCCAGCCTTGCTGTGACCTCTTTGCTTCCCCATCTTACAACAAGTGCAGAAGCTATTTTGCCCTACTTCCCCTGGAGGGGGGGGGTCACCGAGGGATGCTCCTTTATGCTTATCCTCCCATTCCCCTGATTCCTCAATTTCTAAAGAAAGCTCTTCGGTTGAAAAGCAAGGTGATCCTCATAGCTCCGTTTTGGCCTTGCCAAGTTTGGTTCCCCTTTCTTCAGCCTCACCTAATATACCAGCCATGGATTCTGGACCCTCTACCAGATCTGATTACTCACCCCCAAGGGCTAAGTCACCCAAATCTGTCCAGTCTCAAGCTGACTGCTTGGCTTCTCCACTTCCATTAGTTGCCAGGCAAGCTAATTTCTCCTCGCCTGTTCGAGACATCATTCTGGCCTCTCATAAACCATCTACCAGAAAACTATATCAGGATAAATGGAAAAGGTTGTCAATCTGGTCCAATGATAATATGCTAAATCCTTATTCGGCTCCAGTAACTACAGTACTTCAATACCTGGCTAAGTTTTTTGAGAATGGAGCCTCTGCCTCTACTGTACGAGTACATCTAGCAGCAGTTTCTAATTTCCGTAATGGTATAGATGGCATTCCTCTTGTCTCTTTACACCTTTGCAAGGCCTTCCTCAAGGGAACCTCTCATATCAGGCCTCCTGTCAGACAGCCTGTGGAACCATGGAACCTCACTTTAGTCCTTCAGTCTTTGACTCAAAAACCTTTTAAACCTGCTGCGAAGTGTGACCTAAAGCTTTTGTCTTGGAAATTCCTGTTTTTAGTAGCCATCACGTCTGCCAGGAGTGTCGTTATCAAGAGGCCCTATCTGGTCTTTCATAAAGACAGAGTATCACTTTGGACTAATCCAGACTTACTTCCCAGAGTATTTTCTGAATTCTGCATAAAGCAGACCATTGATTTACCTGTGTTCTTTCCCAACTTTGCCAGTAGAGGAAAGTATTGCCTTCACTCCTTAGACGTTCATAGTCAATTGAGATTTTATCTAGACAGGACCAAATCTATCCATAAATCTAAACAGCTCTTCATCTCCTTTTCTGGGCCCGGAATAGGAAAGACCGTTTCCAAGGTTACCTTATCGAAATGGCTAAGGGACTGTATATGCTTCTTCATCTAATGAACCTATGGCAAAAGTTAAAGCTCACTCCACTAGATCTATGGCAACATCTGTAGCTTTCCATTCCAGGACTTCCATGGGTGACATCTGTGCAGCAGCTACTTGGGCTAAGCCTCATACCTTTATCAGTCGTTACAAATTGGACTTGGTCTCCAGAGGGAGAGCTGCCTTCAGCTCAATGGTACTCAGGAATGTTCTTCCATAAGGGCCGCCCATGGACCTCAAAGTAGCTTGGGATTCTGTCCCATCAGTGATGAGTGGAAAGAAGATTAACAACATCAGATAAAGAAGTTATGTCTTGCCATAACGTTCCATCTGTGTTGTTCATTTTCTTTCATTCATCACTTCCACCGTCCTTCCCCCTCCAAAGGCTCCTGGGGGATGCTTTGGGTGTAAGTGGTGTCCTAGGGTTTTTCGGCAGAAGTGGCCACGGCTTTGCTTCTCTATCTCTAGCAAAGACGATCTGAGGTAACCTGGAGAAGGGCATTCTGGGTAGGGACTTAGCTCGAGAGTATTTTTGGCTGGGAGAGCTTGGTAAATAGGCCAACTCGGTTCCGAGCCCCATTGGTGATGCATGAAAGACGATGAGCAACACAAATGGAACGTTATGGTAAGACATAACTACTTCTTTTGTTTTCAGAATGTTTCTGTTTATTTGCTTCTTTTTCTGCAGATTACATTTTGCTGTAACTATCCACACATCTCTGCGTGGGCATGCAGTCATTGATCTGCCTGATGGTATCTGTCATTGTATTTATGTCATAGCAAGTTACTAGGCTTCTGGCCCTGAAGCCCCTGTAAGCCTAGCCATTAAATTAGCCCATGTTCTCATCAGGGATACAGGTGGAATCCCAGGGGTGTGTTTTCTATTTCCCACCCAGTCTTCCAGGTTCCTCTTAAAGAGGGATAATGAAGTATTCTGCTTGACGTGAAGAGGGGGTCTGTTCCACAGATGGGGGGAGTCTCTGGGAGATATAACTGTCCCGCCAACAAGTCTTGTTGATGTCACAGATCAAGTAGAGGTTTTGCGTGCGGGTCACGTGAGTGGAGTTTGGCTTGCAGATATGCAGTAATTTCTTCAAGGTGGGGTCAGAGATTGCTCTGTATGCCAGACGTGGATCACCTCTGCGGAGTCTGTATGAGATGGAGTAGAGGGACAGGGCCTTTAGCCTATCCATGTAGTATAGATTTTTGAAGCTCTGGATTCTCCTGGTCAGGAACTTCTGTGTTCTCTCCAGCTACTGCATGTGGTTCGCAAGGTACATGCCAAAAGGGGCATTCTACTCAATGATGGCCAGGAGTACAGGGAAGTTATGACTTCCTTGTTCCTGGAAGAAATACCTTTACTAATGATGTGAGCCATGTAGAAAGCTCTCCATACAACGGAGGCAACATGGTGGTCAAAACTTAGATTGCTGTCAACTTGGGTGCCCAGGTACCTCACAACTGCTTTCGTGCTTAGGATGTTGTTATTGTTGTGGTAATTTGTGAAGACGTCACTGTCCCCAAAGGGGATGTTGCATTTTTTGGCTTTAGTTTGAGGCCATGTTTCTGGCACGAGTCATTTGTCTGGGTGAGATCCTCTTGTAGTATGTCTACATCACTAGGAGAGTTGATGACAGCACCCAGCTTGCAGTCATCTGCAAACTTGGTCAGCCATAGACATCTGGTTTTGGCTTGCACCTCAGAGAAGTATATTCTAAACAGCAGGGGCACTAAGACTGATCCCTGGGGTACACCGCTCATTACGGGGTCTACTACTTGAGGTAGCTCCCCCTATTTTGACTGAGTGAGTTCTATCAGTGAGCCATTTAGCTACCCATTTGGTTGGATTTACACCAAGTTGGGATAGTTTATCTATTATGCCCGAGTGGGAAATAATGTCGAAAGTCTTTGGCCAGGTCAAGGTAGGCGGCGTACACTGTCTTCCCCTATTCCATGGCTGTGGTGACTGACTCAAAGAAGTCTACCAGATTTAATAGGCATGATCTTCCCTTGATAAAACCAAACTGTGTGGGATCAAGCATTTGGAGGTTGACAATGTTCTCCTTAATGTGGTCCATGATAATGCATTCCATGGCCTTGCAAATCAGGCTAGTTAGGCTGATGGGTCTATAATTGCTTGGCTTGGTGGATGCTCCACCTTTGTACAGAGGGATGACTGTGTCCGTCCTCCACTTGGCTGGGACAAAACTGGTACTCAGGCTTAGGTTGAATAGAGAGTGCCTAATGGTGCTGCGGGTTCCTGCTTGAGTTGATGCATGATGCAGACTGGGATGTTATCGGGTCCCATGGAAGCTGTGTTTTTAACCTTTAAGAAGGGTGGTAATGACTTGTTCCTTAGAGATAAAGGGTGGGGGGGCAAGTTCTGGGGATATTCTGGATTACTGATGGGGGGGTTGGAATGGTGAAGTTTTCACTGAACCTATCTGTCAGCAGATTGGCTATATCCACAACATTTGTGTACATGGTGTCCTTGACCATCACTTCTGAGCAGATTTGGGTGTTTCCCCTTAGATTGCGGATGTATGTAAAGAAAGCCTTATGATTGTCTTTAGTAGATGTGGCCAATTTGGACTCGAAGTTAGCTTTGGAGGACTTCACTAATACCTTTATTTTCCTGTTTAGGCCAAGGAGAGATGGGTTCCAATTTGGCACTTGTTCTTCTTAGTCCTGGACAGCAATTTCTTCCTTTTGTTGTAGAGTTTATTTATAGCCAGTGTCCACTAGATAGGTTTACTCTTCCTTGAGGAGGAGGATTTCTCCTGTCAGGTATTGCTGAATCCATGTATTTATATAAATGGTCGTATAGTACTTTGGTGTAGGTTTGGGCATTAGTGCCAGTTCCTACTGTTGGAGAGGGGGTTGTGAAGCTGTTTAGACCTTCCCCTCAGGGGGTTGTAATCAGCTTTGCAGAAGTTTTTTTTGTTTAACCCTAGCTGGGGGTGGGGATCAGGGGAGATGGTGACTTCGAATGTAACCACTATGTGGTCTGATCTTACCAGGAATGATGACACTGTGGGGGTACTGCAGTGGTTTCCTATGTTGGTTAGTACCAAGTCGATGATGTCCCCTCCTGTGCGGGTGTCAACCAGCTGGTCCAAAGCATTGACGAAGTCAAGGAATCTTTGAGCATTTGTGTTCTAGCTTGAGTAGTTCTTTCAACCAGTGGTTGGGTAGTTAAAATCCCCCAGGATCAGGGTATAGGGTTGAATCTTAATAGATTTGAGGAGGTCAAGATAGATGGCATGGGTGTGCTGAGTCATCTTTGGGGGCATGTAGCTAACTATGATTTGAATAGGGGTCTTGTCAACCGTTAACTGCACCTGGAGTGCCTCCTGTGCGACATGCTGTTTGACCAGCCTGGAGGTGTGTATATCTTTAATATATACTGAAACACCACCTCCTTTGGATTTGCTGCCCACAGTTTGCGGTCTATATGTTTGATATGATGAGTAACCAGATAAGGCTGGGGTGCTGTCCACAGCTTTGAACCAGGTTTTTGTGACTGCACAGATGTCAGCATCTTCCAGGGTTAAGAATGCTTGCAGTTTCATTTTGAGACTGCTAGCATTCAGCAGCATGACCTTTAAATTGCGTTTAGATGAGATTCTCATGTTGGTAGCTTTGATCTCAAAGCATTGTCTAAAAAAGGCACTATGGGGGAGGCAGGAGCCTTTGCCAGGAGCGTGAAGCCCAAGGGAGACAGATGCAGGCCATCTCTGGCAAAACATCTGTCAATCATGTCTTCCCAGGCCAACAGGTACTGGATCCCGTTAAAATGACACCAGGAACTAAGCTAATTGTTAGTCAGTCATTTTTTGTTTATATAGCAGCATCATTCTGGGTGACGGTAGAATGCTGCGTAAGGCTAGTGACATACCTGCCTGGAACGCATATTCAGAGAGCTTGATCATGTCTCTCTTCATATTGTCCAGAGAATGTATATTTCAAGTCACTCTTGGCAGCAGGTACTATGACAGAGTCATAGCAGTACTTTTTGAGGGACTTGAGTGCAATGGTGATGTGGCGGATTCTGGCACCTGACAAACAACTTACCCTGACTTTCTCCTTATCCAGTCTGGTGAGGGGCACATCTGTGTGTCTCACAGTGGAATCTCTGATGATTAATATATTGAGTTTATGGTTAAGCCTTGATGGCTGTGAGAGACAGGCATCTGGACTATGTCTGATGTGGTAGGCTGTGGAGTTTGTGTGTGTTTTTGTATTTGAGGTTTCTCATGTTTAGGTATGTTTTTAAGAACCTCCTCATATGTGGATGTTTGTTGTGTTGGTTATGGGATAATGTGTGATGAAGTTTGATGATCAGAGATGAAGGGTGAATAGGGTCAAACATTATTTAAAACAAACTAATAAGCTGGATAAGTACATGTAAATACAACAGAAACAATATATTTTATATTTAGATATACACTTTGCAAAGTGTTGTGTAGAAATGTACCAATATGGTGTCAATAAGTGAATACGAGAATAGTTTTGAAGTATTAGAGCAGAAGATTTTCATTTTATGTTTCTTGGTCAGAGCTGTACAGGTTGTATATCAGATAAAGTTAAACAATCAAAATTGAAAACTGAGATATCTGGTGCTTGTGAAACTTTGTCTAATACAGTTGGTTCGGCTCAAATAGAGCAGTGCTTGAAAGATATACAAAGTAAATTGATTGATATGGAGAAAGAATTACTAAACACGAAGAAGCATAAGCTTAATCGTGACATCAAAGATTATGCTGGAGATTCAGCTTTCTCCCATCCAATCAATGATAAGAGACGACGTCGAGGCGTCAGGTTTGTGGAACAGGAAAACCATAGATGTAATGGCGGAACAAGTGCGCATTCGGATGTATCAACAGAGTGGGAAAGTGAACCAGGAGAAGGGGGAGATTTTCCAGAGCTACCTGCAGCGCAGAATCCACAGTCCTTTCAACATTCCTTTCGGAGAGGTAAACGTTCAGAATATGGAAATAGAGACACATATAGAGGGAATGATTCTATGGTTGAAAATGGACAGAGACGGTATCCGGAAGTTCAGTTGAACTTTCAAAGGTATAAACGAGTTAGAAAAAACTGACTCTTTAAATTCTGATAATTGTGAGATTCATAAAGATGCCGTAAATAACTACATTATTAATTTATGTGGTTTGAATTTAGATGAAGCCACAATTTCTTTGCTTAACCGTGGTTTGAAATTCATACCTACGGTATTACCAAGACTGCACCTTTTAAAGGGTGATATATATCGCTTTATATGGAAATTACATTTAGTATGTTTTTTTAAAAACAAAAACGATAATATGCTAATAGATAATGTATATAACGATGCATCATGTATTTCGGATGATTCAGAAGACAGTTTTCATTCTTGTTTGTCAGAAAATGAAAGTTTTATGAACAGCAATGCATATTGTCAGTTAGATACTTCTAAGGTTAAAGTTAGAAGTCATTTTGTTCCACCTTTTATTCATGAAGGTATTAAGAATTTTTCAGCAATGATAGATTTTGTAATTGAGTCGATTTATGATGAATTTGATGTGAAAAGACAGGAAATTAAATATAACTTGACTAAATTAGAATGGCAAGCCCTACAACGATTAATGAAAAATAAAGAATTAATAAAAAAAACGGCGGATAAGGGCAATAAAATAGTATTGATGCACCATACCCAATATGCTGCAATGTGCTGGGAACATCTAAATTATAGTGAGACCTATAATAAATGTGATATGAAGGAATATGAACAAGCATTGAAAGAATTTAATGCTCTACTTCAAAAGGGGTATCGATTGGGATATTTTTCAGAAGAAGATATAACTAAAAAAATTGAGATAGATAATTGTGAAATAGCTAAATTTTATTGTTTACCTAAAGTTCATAAGAATATGGAATGCCCTCCGGGTCGTCCTATTGTATCAGCATGTAATTATTTTTTGCATAATATGGGTATATTTTTGCATAGTTTTTTATATCCTTATGTTATCAAACAGGTATCTTATATTAAAGATAGTTTTGAATTTTTAGAAAAAATATCAATTATATGGACTAAGGATATGTATTGGTTTACAGCAGATGTTAAAAGCTTATATACTAGTATAAAACATAGAAATGGGTTAAAATCATTAGAAAAAAATGTTGGGGGATAGCCCTCTGTCATTTTATATTGTTGAATTAGTGGAATTCTGCCTTAAGAATAACTATTTTTACTTTGATGGTCAGTTATTTCATCAGTTAAAAGGCACTGCGATGGGGGCAGCATTTGCCCCCATGTATGCGAATATAATGATGAATTTTTTTGAGACTGAATTTTTATATAGAATGGAATTTTTTAGGACAAATGTAGTGAAATATTATCGCTACATTGATGATCTGATTTTTATTTGTGAAGGGTGAAAGCAGGAAATACATAGTTTTATGGAAGATTTACAAAAAAATGAGTTTGATCTAAAATTTGATGGCTTTCAGGTGGGAAATAGAGTTAATTTTTTGGATGTCACTTTAGAGGGAAGTGATAATGGTAAAATTGTTACTAAAGTGTTTTCAGAATTTGAAAATGATTTACATCTACTGGAGGGATGTAGTTGTCATCCACGATCTTATGAAATCTTTGCCATATGGTGAATTTATAAGAATTAAGAGATTATATAACAACACGGATGAAGTGGACATGGAATTAGAAAAAATATCACAATTATATATTAGAAGGGGCTATGATGCACAGGAAGTAATGCTGTCTTTAAATAGGGTTAAAAAAGGTAATGTAAGGAAGGCTAAAAAGAAATTTTATAATGATTCCTATGGAAATCAAAAAGTGAAAGATTTAGAAAAAATATACATGGTAATGACTTATGATTTGTTATCAGAAAAAGTTAGCCAGGTAATTAAGTTCTATTGGAATGCATTGTTTAAGTACAAGGATCTAAAGGAAATTTTTCCAAAAAATATTACTTTTTCTTATAAAAGAGGGAGAAACCTTAAAGACATGCTAGTCCATGCTGGATGTTTTACCCCTAAAATAAATTTGGATATAAATAAGAGGTTATTGGGAACTTATCCATGTGGCAAATGTATATCTTGTCAGTATGTATGTAGAACATTTGACTGTATAAATGGGAAGAGTTTTTATCCTTTAGGATATTTTTCATGCAATACGGAAGTAGTTGTATATGCATTGAGATGTCCATGTGGACTTTTTTATATAGGGGAAAGTTGAGATGTCCATGTGGACTTTTTTATATAGGGGAAAGTAAACGTGCTTTTAAAATAAGGTTGCAGGAGCATTTAAGAGATATTAAAAATAAAAGAATAGAAAGTCCACTTGCAATACATTTTAGGGATCACCATAATAGTGATCCAAAGGGTATATCTGCTACTATTTTGGAAAATATAGTTGTGAATAAAAGAGACGAAATAGTTAAAAGGAAATTGCTGTATAAAGAAACAGTTTTTATACTTAAATTTGATACTATGACACCTAGAGGTATTAATTTAGAATGCAATTGGAAAGTTTTTATAATTAATTGATTAATTGTTTAATTAAATAAGTTTAATTGAATGGTATAAATATGTGTTTGAATGTATCAGATAGTATTCTCCTTGAAGGCGAAAGCTGAGGCGCTAGAGAGACTATCCAATAAACGAGTGTTGGATCCTGCTTTTTTTCGTTGTTATTCTTAAATATTGGATTTTATTTTTTGGTTGTTATTTTTTTTTGTATATCAGACATTGTCTGTTTCTAAACTAAATTCAAAGCTTGTATCCGACTTTAATGAAAAGTAAAGATTTATGAAAAAAGGCTGTCACTTCCTTTAATAAATGCATTGTACTTGATTGATAGTTTAGATTATTGTTGTTGAGCAGGAAGAATATTGTTGAGGTGGAAGAATATTAGTGTGTAATCATAGGTTCTTATGTTTGCACCAGTTAGACCTGTGTTTTGTAAGCCTGTATTTAAATGCTGCTAAATGGAGCTTGGAGAGAAAACTGTGCAATTCATACTGAAACTGAATTTGCCCAAACTCTTGAAGTGGATGCCTAGGTTCATGGGCCCTTTTTCTGACTGACGTCTTGAATTCAGAATGCTTAACAGAAGTGAGGTGTCATAGACATGGAAATTCTACTTTATAGAATAGCGGAATTTCATTTGTGATGAAATCAACACTGAAAAAAGGATGTAGTTCATGTTCAGTTAAGCAAGAGGTGTGCCATATTTGAATAACTGTAGTGAAGCTTACGTAGTTGACTTAACTCCATCTACAGTGCAAGCCTTGTTTCTAAGGCTTCCCTATGGTCCCTAGAGTCTGTATGTGATTTCTGCAAAAAATGCATCTGTAGTGACCGTTGGGCATCAGTTACAGATGAACAGTCAGGATCAGTAAGTTCATTGATTAAGCATCTTTAACTGCTTGTCTTAAAATGCAGTATGTCCCACTGAAAAAAATTATCGTGTACTTTTCTTTTTTCTCTTATCAAGTTGGTCCCCAGTGAATGCATCCAAAATGTAGTGGCCCACATGTATGAGAGTTCTCTTGTTCACTATGTTCCTTGCTCTTTGATTGAGCCTCTGCTCCACTGTTTTTATGCATTTGTCTGATATTTTGCAGAGGAGTCTCCCCTTCTGCTTCTCAGTAGCTTTTAAATAGTTGATCTGATGATGTCAGTCTTCACGTAATCCTTGACTGTGGTCTTGGTTCCGAGCCTTGGAACCGACTCAGCCGTTTTTCCAGCTCGTGCTGCTTCGTGGTGTTAGACGTATTCAAACAGTCTCTCAAGCCTTAAGTTTCTTTCATTTTTTTTCCAGATTTTTCTATAATTATATAATTTTTTTCTGTATTCTAACCACTTCTCCATTATATTTAGTGCATGACTGTTTTCTTCCTGTTAACTCACTTTCTGCCGTTGAGTAATCTAACATACCATTGTTGGCATTTTCTTTCCCTGCTTCCTTCACCACAGGGTAAGCTCTGTTCCCATCGTTGGTAATTTTTTCTCGTCTCTTCTTTCCAAACAAAAAAAAGGAGACGCTGTCTCTCTTTCGTCTTTGTGTGCATATGTGTTAGCGTGGCTTAGGCCCCTATTTTTTGACTATGGGTTTTAAGAGGTGCCAAAAATGTGATAGGAAAATGTCTAACTCGAATGGATACACCTCTTGTGTTTACTGTCTAGATGCTGTCCATCTCTCTAGCAGGATTGTGCTGTTTGTCATGTTTTCTACACTAGAACCTTGACAAAGCGGAGAAAAAGCTTATTTTAAAGGAACTGCTGAAGGGTGATTTTGAAGGGGTTATATCTGGTCCCAAGACTGAAGCCAGCTCTTTCTCTTTTTTGTCTTCATCCTTCCTCTTTTTTTCTTCATCCAAAACAAAAAAAAAACAATCACATTTGGTTCCAGCAACTTCTTTGGAAGCGCCTGCAAAATTGATCAGACCTCCTTCGGTGTTGACTACTTCTTCGACACCGATAGGTAAAGATTACTTGACTTCGACTCGGACTTCACTGCAGACATCTGAAGCTTCAGTACCAACTGAACCCTCTGTACTGAAGCAGCCTACTACATTAACAAGGACCTCTTACTCTCCATTGGTGGACCTGTTTTCTGACAATCCACCGAGTCCCTTTTTGGAACCAAGAACACCTAGGTCCCCATCACCCTACTCTATTTGGTCTACTAAGCGCCTTTCTGAGTCGGATATTATGAGACTGGTTGACCACCTCCTGGCAGCAAGGGGATTGCCTTCATCCTCTGTTCCAAGGCAACTCAGCTCCGGACTCGGTCCTTCCTCAACGCCCATTCAGATTCCTCCCCCAATTCCAGACGAGATTTTGGAGCCCCTGGTATCGACTTTCCTGGCTCCGACTGCCTCAGTGCCGGTTAGAGCTCCTTCTCCAGCACTGGTGATTGCCTTGAGCTCTTCCAGTTTGTCAGAACTGGAGACCCCCCCCCCCCAGGGTCGAGGCTTTGTTGCTGTTTCTGAGGGGCAGAGTTTGACTTTGATACTTTCGGAGCCCTCCGTGCTCCTCGGGGCCTCGCCATTTGTAAGCTCGGCCTTGGCTTCTGCCTCGAGGGGTGACTTCCTCAGTGCGGGGTGGGACCATGGTTCCGAAGGAATCTATTTCAGTTCCGGGCTCCCATCCCTGTACGGGAGAGGGGAGCTGCCTTTTGGCCATGGAGATGGCTTTGTCCATTGTGGACTCAGTTTATGCCATCCCTTAACAGGCTAAGTATCTTGTATATCCCATCAACAAGAGCTTCCTCTAGGCTCATCCCTGGGACAGAAGGCACAGAAGCCACAGGAACGAGCCACCATGGTGATTTCTTCTTCGGATAGCTCTCCAAGCACTTGGATTCCCCGGAAGTGTCTTTCACAGAGGATACTGATTTCGATGAAGGGGAAGGTTCCCCTAAGTCCTTCGGGGGCATCCTGGAAATCCTGAAACAAAGGGGGTGGCTAGACTTTCCTTCAACCTTCCTCAGAGGAAACTGTATATCTGGAGGCTTTTCATGCCCAGCCCTCTACCTCTTGTATCTCTCCAGCCGCTGACGATCATATGAAACTGATCGCTCAGCAGGCTTGGAAGATTCCTGACTCCATCGAGCCGATCCCGAAGAGGCCTGACCAGATTCTGTCTGCCCTAAAGGATGAACAACATTGGGCCAAGGGTATTCCTGTAGAAGTCATGGTGATAATGGCAGCCACCAAAAAGGAACTTGCAGAAGAAAATCCTACTATCTTTCCTCCTAGCATAGAGTCTTGGACTATGGATAGGTTTGGGAAGTGTGTATGTGCTTCATCTACCTTCACTCTCAGGTCCTTGAATTGTATGGCACACTTCACTAGGTTGCAAAGAAATCTGATCAAAGAGCTTTCAGACACTCTCACAGGAGCAGTAGCTGAAGGGTTTCAAGATAAGGTTACTTCTCAGATCGCCACCCTTGAATCGATTTCCAATTCGTCTATGAGGCTAATTGCTCATGCAGCTGATGGGACAACAAGAGCAGCAGGTTCAGATGTAGCCATCAGGAGACATGCCTGGATGCGCTTGTGTGACTTTGTGGAGCCATTTAAATCTTCTTTTGTCAATGAATGTTTGACGGATCATCCCTGTTTGGACCCAAGGTTAAAGACACACTAGTCAGAGGTGAGAAAGATGGGAAGACAACTCTACCTGCCATGGGTGTATGCTTCTCCACTCCTCAACAGCCCTACTTTATGAACCAGAGAAGTGGGAGGCTATGGTTCAAAAAGATCCAATGACCTTTCTAAGACTCATGTGGCAAGGACTTCTGGGGCAGAAGGGAAAGTAATAATGGAAGACGCCGTCCAAGAGGCAGAAGTGGTCTGCAGAACCAGGGTTTCCGAGATTCCTTCTCAGGTAACTCCTACCTGAACAGAGGCCCAATTGCCTTCCTCTGGAGGCAGTTGGGGGATGATTATCGCTGCACCAGTCTGCCTGGCTACAAATGACAATGGACAAATGGATGCAGGGGATCATTTCAAGAGGGATGTATCATTCCCCTTTCAGTAAATCCAAAAACACAAAAATGACTCCTAGATGTTCCATCCAGTCACAGGGAAGCAGCAGTCTTAGAAATCAAAAAACTGCTAGACAAAAGAGTCATCCAATCAGTTCCATCAGACCAGAGAGGATCCGGAATCTACTCAAGGTTCTTTTTAGTGCCCAAAAAAAACGGGGACTTGTTTATTTATTATTATTTATTGACATTTGTTGACCAGGAAAGTCCACTGGGCTTGGGACCCATTTTCAGTGGAGGCCCGGGGAGAATCCAAGTGGCATGAAAATCATTACATGAATCTGTAAGGAAACAATTACTTATAAAGCAAGTGAAATAATATAGAAAACTATCTAAATAGCACATAATAATACAGTAACAATGGAAGATTAGCATATAGGAAAATTAAACACTTAGAAATATTTAACAATACCGCTAAACAGTTAGAAATATTTAACAATACAGCTCATTTTTTTGGGGGGGGTAGTAAAAGGGAAAGGTAATTGTAGTGGGAAGGTAGAATTAGAGCATTAAACTTAAAGGTAGGATAGATATAGTTAGAATCCTATAGCTAGGTGGTGAGAGTATGTAGATTGTAGGTGGTAAGTATTTAATGGTAGTATTAAAAGTAGAAAGTGACCGAAGAGAAAATGTGTTAAGATAGTTGTATAGATGTGTGGAGTAGGATAATAAAGATTAGGGATAACTCATATAGTATAACAGTATGACATGTACACAAGTATATTTACTATGTGAACAGTTTTGCTAGATTAAGGAGGCTCTGGATTTGTGTTGCATGTGCAGAAGGGGACTTGAGACCCATTTTAGATCTCAGACAGTTGAGCAAATCAGTTCAACAAACCAGATTCTGGATTGTCTCGGTACAGTCAATACTTCCATTTTTGGAAAAAGTCGACTGGATGTAATCAATAGATCTTCAGAATGTGTATTACCACATAAAAATGGACACGCACTCCCGAAGATTCCTGCACTTCTGGCTGGGAGCCAGTCAGTATCAGTTCAGGGCACTGCCCTTTGACATCACCACAGCCTCCAGGGTGTTTACTAAATGCATCGCAGTGGTAGCAGTGCATCTCAGACTGTTAGGGTTCCGAGTATTTCCATGTCTCGACCACTGTCTTCTTACCACTACTACCAGGCATCATCTCATAAAGGGAAGAGAGTACACCCTTCAATTTTTTCACCACCTTAGGAATCGTAATAAATTAAGAAAAGTCCCATTTAGAACCCACACAACAGCTGCAATTCATTAGAGCTTTACTAGACACAGTCACGGTATTTGCATCACTCCCATTAGAAAGGCTCCAGAGGATCAGATCACAAGTAAACGATATCATTCAGAACAGAAGTTTTCCAGCAAGACTCATCCTGCAGGCTCTAGGGTCAGTGGCAGCCTCTGTTGCCTTAGTTCCCATGGCTAGATTTCACATGCAGATTCTTCAGTGGCTTCTGCCCTCCCGATGGTCATTATTATACCAGCCGATGTCTCATCAGATTTTGATCACCAATCATTGCAAGTAAGACCTGCCTTGGTGGCTCATTTCCCTCAAAATCTTGTTGGGCCGTCCCTTTGTCCTACTTCGGCCCCAAACTATAGTGACCACAGATGCTTCCCAGATAGAGTGGGGAGAGTCATTATCTGGGAAGGATAGTCCAAGGTGCTTGTTCCCAGATGAAGGCTAGTTTGCATATCAATGTTTTAGAGATGAAGGCAGTGCTCTTAGCGTTGAGAGCATTTCAGGATACCTTCCCCTTTGGAGCAGTGGCAATACATACAGACAACATGTTGGTAGTCTTGTACATCAACAGACAAAGGGGAACCAAGTCTTACCCACTTTGCCGAGAAGTCCTCAGAGTATGGCAATGACCGATTTCTTCCAACCGCTTTCTAATGGTAACAAATATTGCAGGGAGGCCCAATGTGATTGCAGACAAATTGAGCAGAACTATCCCAATGACTCACGAGTGGTCTCTCAATCCAGTAGTGGCGGAAAAGATATTCCGCTACTGGGGTCAACATTGCTGTGTTCCCTCTGAACAAGTGCAGCAGTTACTTTGCCCTTATCCTCCCTCCGGGGGAGTCACCCAGAGATGTTCTTCACCACGATTGTCCCCCCCGGTCTTCTGTATGCCTTTCCCCTGACTTCTCTGATATGTCAGTTTCTAAAGAAAGCCTAGAGGTTAACTAACAAAATGATCCTCATTGCTCCATTCTGGCCTCGACAAGTTTGGTTTCCCTTCCTTTGGCCTCCCCTACTTTGGAAACCTTGGATTCTGGACCCAGCTCTGGACCTGTTATCTCACCCAGAAGGAATGGTTCATCCAAATCTCCAGCATCTCAAGCTCACTGCATGACTTCTCCAGTTCCCATGATTGCCAGGCATTCCTCTCTTATTTCCCCAGTCCGACAAATCATTTTGGCCCACCACATGCCTTCAGCTAGAAAGCTGTACTGTAACAAATGGATAAAATTTGCTAGATGTTCTCTTGACAGTAATATCGATCCCTAAGCAGCACCTGTGGATAATGTTTTAGATTTTCTGGCCTTTATCGGTCTGGCTTCTCAGCTTCTACCATTAGAGTACATCTCGCTCCGATATCTAATTTCCATGTTGGTTTTGATGGTTCTTCACCTATGTCTAATAAACTTTGTAAGGCCTTTTTGAAAGGAACCTTAATAATAAGACCTCCATTTAAAGAACCCATTGCTCCATGGGCTTTACTTGGTCCTACAGTCTCTCATTTCATCCCCTTTTGAACCTTTGGCAACTTGTGATTTAAAGTTTTTGACCTGGAAAACTTTGTTCTTGATAGCTATCACTTCAGCCAGATGAATATCAGAAATTCAAGCCTTGTCCTGCAGCTCCCCTATTTAATATTTCATAAGAACAGGGTCTTCATCAGTATGAATCAATCTTTTCAGCCAAAGGTTGTTTCAGAATCAAATATCAATCAAACCTTACAACTACCAGTCTTTTTCCCTAATTTCTCTAACAAGGGAGAGTACTGTGCACTTATTAGACATCCACAGGCAATTACGTTTTTATCTTCACAGAACAAAGGATGTCAGAAAATCCAAACAACTGTTTGTTGCCTTTTCCTCACTTTCCATAGGTAACTCATTTTCTAAGGTTACTTTATCTAAATGGCTTAGAGATTGTATCACCCTTGTTTATCACTCAAAGGGAATTCACCCACCATGTCCTGAAACCTCATTCAACTAGAGCTGTACCATCTTCTGCAGTTTTTCATGCTAGAGCATCTTTAGAAGGCATTTGTGCAACAGCTGCATGGGCATCTACTTATTCTTTTATTACTCATTACAATTGGTCCAGGTCTCTAGGGGATGTGCATTATTCAGTTCCAATGTGCTCAGGAGTATTCTTTCTTGAGACCTCCCAAGATTCAGTTAGCTAGAGACGCTGTCCCACAGTCAAGGATTATGTGAAGATTAACATCAGATAATGAAGCTATTATCGTAATGTTCCATTTGTGTTGTTGACCTTCACTAATCCTTGACACCCCCCCTCCTTCCCCCTGCTTAAGACTCTTAGTGGACTGAATATTCCCGAAGACTGGCTTCAAAACACAAATACATGCGAGAGATGCAACTATACGGCCAAACTGGAGGCTGAGCTCTCACAACATAGGACTGGCAAGACCAGACAGGAGGAGAAGGTTACCACACACACTATAGACCCAGTCTCACATAGTACCATCACAACCTCAAATCATACACATAAACACACAAAGACATACTCGGAGGCTCTGATCAAAAATCTACCAAAACAGCAGAGGCCACCAAAGCAGACACCCAAACAACTACCACCTCAGAACACAACACCTGCAACACATAGACCTCACAGTCAGAGTGTCAAACAGTCACAGCCCTTAAGGCCAAACACAATGCCAGACACACTAGTCATTGGTGACTCCATAGTCAGACACACTGACGTCCCGCTCACCAGACTGAGTAAGGAGAGGGTTACAGTAAGCTGCCTGTCGGGCGCTAGAATCCACCACATAACGCAAGCACTCAGGTCTCTCAACAGCAAGTACAAATACGACTCAGTCATTGTCCACGCTGGTGTAAACGACCTGAGACGTACCTCCTTGGACTACATGAAAAGAGACATTGAGGAGCTCTCTGATTATGTAGCCCAGGCAGGTATGACCCTGACCTTGAGCAGTATCCTACCATCACCAAGAATGATGCCACAATACAGAGATAAGATGATCAGCTTTAACAATTGGCTTAAACTCTGGTGTCATTCAAAGGGGATCCAATGTCTGTCTGCCTGGGATGACATGCTGGACAAGCCACGCTGCTTCGCAAGGGACGGCTTGCACCTGTCACCCCTGGGATTCGGATATTGGCAAAGGCTCTTGCCACCCCCATAGTGCCTTTTTTAGGCAAGGCTCAAATTCTAAACCTACCACCCTAGAATACAAAAATGGAAAAAAAACTAAGGGTAATGCTGCTCAATGCCAGAAGTCTCAATCTCAAAATGCACTTTTCGAGGCCCTTCTCAGTATGGAGAACATCGATGTCTGTGCTGTGACAGAAACCTGGTTCAAGGCTCCTGAGAGCACCCCAGCACTATCAGGTTTTACCTCATACCATGCGTTCCGGCCCCAAAATCCGGACAATACCAAGAAAGGAGGGTATCCATATTCATCAAGGACACCCACACCTCAAGATTGGTGGCAACTCACGATGCATCGGAGACCATCCAGGTGCAATTAACCATAGGCAAGACTGCTCTGCAAATTGTAGCATGTTACAGGCCACCCTCACAAACTCAGGAACCTCACATGGCTTTCCTGAAAACACTGGAGGGGATAAATGCATCTCCAAACACCATCATACTAGGTGACTTCAATTACCCTAATATAGACTGGGAACACTACTCAAGCCCAAACACCCTAGCCCAAAAGTTCCTGGAATTCATAAACTCAAACGCCATGGAACAACTGGTCACCATCCCCACAAGAGGAGAAAACATACTGGATCTCATCATCACGAACATGGGAGCACAATGTTCAACACCGGAAGTATACCCCTCACTGGTGAGATCAGATCACAAACTAATCTCGCTGGAGGTCCTCATCCCACCCCCACCTGAAATAAAAAAGACCACAGTAAAGAACTTCTCAGCCGACTTCACACTTCTAAAGACTAGTGTGGTCTCCTTTAAGGCCCCCGAGGCGGCGGAAAACAGTACCCAAGCCGCTGAATCACTTACAAATGCCTTCTACCAGCACCTACAGGACTGCATGGATAAGGCAATCCCAAGCAAAACAAAGACTCTTTGTACCAAAGGCAAGCGTCCAGTCTGGTGGACTCCAGCCATAAACAAACTCTACAACAAAAGGAGGAAGCTACTACAAGATAGAGCAAAATCCTTAAAAGGTAAGACACCTTTGATCATTACAAGTAAAAAACTAAGAGCTCTCATAAAATCATCCAAAGCAAACTTTGAGAGAAAAATAGCTAAAGACTCAAAAGACAATCATAAGGCCTTCTTTAGCTATGTTAGAAACCTGGGAGGAAACTCCCAGATATGCTCAGAACTAGTTCAAAATGATGTGAAGATTACTGATCCTACAGACATTGCCAACATACTGGCTGACAGGTTCAGTGCAAACTTCTCCCCCCCTCCCCCCCAAAAGGAGAGATATCTATACCAAACGATTGCAGCCCCCCAAACATCTCTAATGCCCAAATGAGAACTGCTCTCTCCAAAGCAAAAACACAGCATCCATGGGACCTGATGGTGTCCCGGCTGTGTGCTCCACGAACTCAACGAGGAATTAAACCCACAGCTAGGACAGCTGTTTAATCATAGTCTCACCTCTGGATCACTCCAGGAGTGGCGCACTGCGACAGTGGTCCCACTTCATAAAGGCGGTGCCTCCACCGACCCTGGAAATTACCGCCCATTAGCTTGACAAGCCTTATCTGCAAAGCCATGGAGAGGATCATAATGGATCTCATAAATAAAGACATAGGGAATTTGCAGACTTTGGATCCAACCCAGTTTGGCTTTGTCAAAGGCAGATCATGCCTTTTAAACTTGGTTGACTTTTTGAAACAGTCACCAAAGCCATTGATGAGGAAAGGCAGTCCATACAGCCTACCTCGATCTGGCTAAGCTGATACAATACCCCACTCGGGTATCATTGAAAAACTCATCAGCTTAAATGTTAACCCATACATCACAAAATGGGTTGCAAACTGGCTGAGTGACAGAACCCACAGGGTCAGAGTTGCTGGCGCCATGTCAGACTCTAAGCCTGTCACAAGTGGTGTCCCACAGGGCTCAGTCCTGGGCCCACTCTTGTTTGGCATCTACTTCTCAGTACAAGCAAACACAGGAGGGTTATGGCTGACAAAGTTTGCAGATGACTGCAAACTGGGCCGTGGTCGAACACATCTGACACAGATATCCTTCAGAAGGGTCTCACAGAAACGGATAACTGGTGTCAGAGCCATGGCCTAAAGTTAAATGCCAAAAAATGCATAGTCATACCCTTCGGGAAAAACAAGGTTACCCCTAGCTACCATATAGGTGGCAATCCACTGAGCACAGAAGAAGTTATTAGGGACCTGGGGACCCAGGTTGACAGTAGCCTGTCATTCGACACCCATGTAGCTAAAGTAGTTAGGAAGACCTTCTACATTGCCCACCTTATCATGAAGGGATTCACATCTAGATCAAGGGAGGTCATAGTTTCCCTATACTCATCACTCATCAGACCAATGATTGAGTACAATGCCCCATTCGGAATGTATCTGACCCGACACTTGCAGCAGCTGGAGAGGCCACAAAAGTTCCTCACCAAAAGGATAAAGGGTCTCAAAAATCTGTCCTATGCTGCCCGACTGAAAGAGCTCCAGCTCTATTCAGTCGCTACCGCTGCTCAGAGGTGACCTGTGCCTGACATACAAGGCCATGTCAAACCCAGATTTGATGAATATGCTTCACCTCAATAAATCTAGATCCGTCAGAGCCACAAGGGCGCGAGACTTAAACCTCGACACGGCTATTAATAGGACGTGCTGGAGGGATAGATTCATCACCCAAAGACTCCCTATGCTGTGGAACAAAATCCCGGTATATGTGAGGCAGAGCACCTCGCTGGCCTTGTTCAAGAGAAATCTTGACCAATGGATGGGAGATCGCAGGTATACCCCAGGGATTATCTCAGTGTCACTGCTCGACAGAGGCACAGCAAAATAATGGGTATAGTTCCCCATACTAAAGGGGTGGCGTAAGCCACAAAACTATGGGCTAGGCTTGTAAATGCCCTCGGGCAGATAGCCTAGTATAAACCTATGAACCTAAAATAGGGATACAGATATGGTCTCTTATTTATTACTACTTGTCTGTCTGTCACTATTATAAGCAAACTCAGTCTGAAGTAATTTAGTGAGGAGTGTCGTGGGTAGAGCCTAGCTCGAGAGTTTTGGGAGGCACGAGCTGGAAAAATGGCTGAGTCAGTTCCGAGGCACGGTACCGAGCCCACAGTCAAGGATTAATGAAGATCGACAACACAGATGGAATGTTGTGGAAAGACATAACTTCTTTTTTGGCTGGATCCTCTCAGACCCATTTAAAATCTGGTGTAATCAAAGGACTGACCAGTCTAGTGATATGTCCTGTGTGCAGCTCTGAATGGAAATGGATGGATTTCACTTTTAGATGTCTCTTCCCATCCACATGCATTTTGTGTATGAAGGGTGGGAGAAGGAAACTGCTAATCAGCAGTATGTTGCCAAGTGTTTTACTGCACTGATAAATTGGAAAATATAGATAAAGGATGCAAGTTAACAGTACATTGTTAATTGATTAAAGGCACAAAACTTGATGGAAGATTGATCAAAGTAAAGAAACTAGACAGTCACATCTCCTTTACCTGAACAGATCAGCAGTGTGTAAGGTAAGAGAAATGAGTAACCCAACTAAATATTTCAGGCTTTTTCTCCATCTTAATACAAACATCACCAGTAATATTACTATAGGAGAGCTGGCTTTCATTACTGGAGCATCTTAAGTAGACAAGCATACTGGGTTATTTTTTCCTTACCTACAAGGACAATGGCTGTAAAAGAAATCAATTGCTCAAACATTGTCGACTGAGACGATAATGCTGATGCTTTAGCAGTAGATACTGTAATGCAGCGATTTGCACCAAGGGCCGGTTTCATGTAAAACAATTTTACACAGACCGGCCATCACGTGTGCATAAAAATAAAGCATAATAAAGTGTGTAAAAAAAAAAAACTCACAGTAATGCAGAATCAATGGCGGTGGTGGTGCTGCGGTATACGCTGTCCAGTTCGATTCTCAGCTAGAGCGTCTTCTGCGTAGAGACATGCATGAATGGGCGTACCTTCGTTGAAGGTTGTGCGTCAGGGCTGGTAACTCGGCACATAAAAATCAACTACCAATCATTAGCGGACCGGAGTTCCGCTGTGGCGACCCCTACCCGGGAAAATCCGAAAGACACAACAACAACAACCGTAATGCAGAATCAGTGGGAGCCCTGAGCTTGTTTCCCCTCAATGAGACTCCCATCTAGGGGTGATGGGAGTCAGTGACACCCGAATTGTATTCCTTATGTCCAGTTTACTCCGTATTTTCGTTTTGGTTGCTGTTATTGTAGAAAACCCTGCTTTGCGAAGATAGGTTGTTGGAAATGGAAGCAGGGTTTTCAGTGCTTATTTTGGCAACTTTTTAAGTTTATAAGAGCAATGTTTAAAATCTATCCCTATTATTTGTGACTCTGTCATACTTATCAACATTCCAGATTTTTGCCTCATATTTTTGGTCTTTTCCTCATAAAATTTGTGGTTTTCTGGATTTTTGTGTAAGCAAGTGAAGACTGAAATAGTTGTATAATGACAGGCATTTGAGTATGACATCATATCCTTCAGAAAATGCATGGTAACACAACATCTTACATTCTGTCAACTTTCTAAGTTTATAAGAGCAATATTTAAAATGTTCCCTATTTTGGGGCTTTGTGTCCCTATTATTTTTGGCTTTGTCCAGATTTTGTGTCCAAAGTTTGAGAGCTGTGGACTGTGTCCAGATTTATTGTGGGAGAGGTTAAAAGGTATGGTCTGCCAGGGATCACCCTCACTCTTCTCTCTCTCTCTCCTCTCTCATGCATATACATGCACAGAGTCTGGTCTGCTTTCATGCACGCATTCACTCACACATGCGGACAGAAACACACACACTTTTTTCCCTGTTTCATTTATTTTTATTTTACACTCACTAAACAGAAAAGGCACTGCTTAGCGACTGTAAAATATTGGCTCAATCAGTCTTACTGTTCACTGTCTCATACATGCATACACAGTCTCTTCTGCTTTCAGACACACTAACACATACAGACAGAAACACACTCACACACACACACATAGGTACATTCACTTTTTTGTTTCACTCCCTGCCTAAAAGTTTCTGTGTGACCTGGTATTTGGGAACTGCTGCTATAATGTCTAGTGATATGCTATAATTTAATAAATATATACTTAATTTCTTGTCCTTGGACCAAACAGGTTATGGAAATCCGTAACAAACTATTGGAGCTGACTAACAGAGTAGTCCTCTGTCAGGGAGATACAAATGTAACTGCTTTAATTCATTTTTTTATCTGACCATAATCAGACAGTTGGTGTGCACACAGGCAATAAAATTTCTGCAATCTGTGGGTACATCTTTGCATCAAGTGGGGTTGTAATGGCTTGCATTTCATATGTCTGAAAATGCTGATGTAAAATACGTTACTGTGGTTATTCCTAATTTTATTCACTTATTTGGTCACAGTGAGGTGTACAGAGTCAGTAAAGTGCTTGGAATTGGCTTCAAATGCAATTTGGATCAATGGATGGGGAATCATAAATTCACATCTGGGGTAGTGTCCCTTATGGACAGGAGCAGTCTATACGATACTGAATGCACAGACACAAATCCATGCCATCTTCTTGCCACCCCCAGGAGCTATATATTGGGTAAAATTGGGTTATATTGGCTAAGCTTGTAAGGGCCTTTAAGCCATTAGACTAGTAATCTCCTATGAACATGTAAACCTGTGAACATCTGTGTGGGTGTGTATCCTTGGGGGTGCAATGGACTGGATATGAGAGTAACAAACTGAAATGTTTTACTGTGGCTGTTTATCTATTTATTCATTAATTTATTTGATCATAGGCCTACATCTGACACGGACACCGTAAAATGGATGTAATTTGTGTACATTCTTTGTGTGTATATGTTTGTGCAATATGTGCATTGAGTTTCACTGCGTGCATCTGACAATAACAAGCTGAAATATTTTCCTGTGGCTATTTATGCAGTTATTCATTTTTTTGGTCCCAGTCAGGCATCTAGCATGCATAAGTTCAGTAAAGCGTCTGTAATTAGTGTATATTGTGTGTGCGCACATGGGATTGTAATTAATTGCATTGTACTTATCTGACAGCAACGTCTGTGTCAAATACCGGTGTATAACTGATATATATTTGTATTTTGTTTACTAATAAAATATGCACAGATATATTTATGTTAATAGTTTAGGCAGTGTCCATATGAAAGCATTGTGAAACAGCATTTTATTGTCCCAGTCTTCAAGATTAAGGAATGAGTCTGACTTTTAAGATGGCTGCACACTGCGCAGCATATTGGCTAGACCTCTCCCAGGATGAAAATTTGAGAAATTTGTTTAAACAAATCCAGTAAAATCTACTTATAAATTTGTGTTCTGATGAAGTTTTGTCGAATGAAAGTGCTTAACACTACAGTTCATGTAACAGTTGTGGTTTGTGGTTCTGTGACAATAAAGTTGTGGTTTTTTGACCATTTCGTTTTCTGATTTCCTTGAAGACTGTCCATTGAAAAACTGACCTCTCCCTTGCTGCAGGTGTCAGTGGTATTGGCCACTAACTCTTCGTCCCATCTGTAGGAGTTGGATGCTTAGTACTACTTAGCTATGTTAAGGCATCATCTGTCCTCTGTATGAAGTAAGCACCCAATTCTGTGACAGTTCAGCATCCTGTACTGTACATAGAACCTAATGCTTCAGTCTTTATTTGATGCTATCACTACTAGTGAGGCCTAGGGACAGTTGATTTCCTGGATTACCATCAGATCCAGCATCTCTTGTAATTCCTACTGCTTGGTTTGCTTGACACAGTCAGGTAGCCTCTAATGAGCCTGTTTGGGTACAGTGTCCTTGTGCTGCAGCAGTTGTGTGCACCATGGACTTATAGTGAACATGTCCCCAGACTCTTCTAGTACTGCTGGATTTCCTGAACTTGACTAGAAGTTAGTTACTGTAAAAATACTACCTCATTCACTGAGGTGTCAGACTGAACCTCATTGAGAAGGTGTGCTACAAGACCCTCCGCTGATTATTGCTGAAACCCACTGCATTTACAGAGTACTATGTCTTTATCAAGAAGAGCTTCATCTCGTTAATGTGGTAGAGTTTGTTTCTACCTTCTGACTGAAAACTCTCCCACATAATTAACATTTATGATCTTTTGCACAGTAGTGAAAAGACCCTCCCCTCTGCATGCTGATTGTGTTTAATAGGAATAAGTACCACTGTCTTATTTCCAGCAGTATGTCCTCTGTGTATGTGGCTCATCATAACAGGCCTTTTGCTGCTGTTGTATTTATATGCTTCAGTGTTAATCTAATGAGCTCCCTAAGCCTAGTCCTGAAGTTTAGTGCATGCTGCACAACAGTCTTTTTAGGAATCAAGTTCAGCTTCCCACTCATCACAGTTCAACCTAGGGGCCCAATCACAATGTGACCATAAAGTAGCTCAAATGGTAAAAAGCCTTTGGACTTTTGGAGGTACCTGTCTGTATGCAAAGAGGAGAATGGGCAGGTACCTACCCACTCTTGCTTAAACTGGCCTGTAAATGCCCTCAGCTGCACTTAAGAATATAGTTAAACTTCTTCATGACACTATAGTGAATGGTAGGGTTGGTTTCTAGTTACTTTACCCCACAACTCTTCCACAAACTGGCCAGTAAGTCTGACATTAAATCGTCATTTCTGCCTCGGTATTTCCTGGCAGAGTTCACCCTGTTGAAAATTTCCATTAGACCTTTTACCATTTACTCTTCCTACATAGATGATAGAGCCTCTGTGACGGGGTGCAAAGTAGCATAATCCAACACCACCAGGCTCTACCTCTTATTTGTGTTACTTAGGGAACTGAAGATCTCTACAATGTCTATGGTACCTTTAAAGATGTTTTTTGTAGCAGGTAAAAGTACCAAAGACGTCTTAGCTGTATCTCCTGCCTTGCCCAACTGTTTGCCACTGTTCACACATCCCACATGACCCTCTCATGTGTCTTGTAGTACCTGGCCAGTAGAAGCTTTTCCTAAGTTTTATTTTCTTTCTTTGTCACCCTTCGAGAATCTATTATTTGTATGATAAACCCTTGTGTGTGCACATGCCCCCCCCGGTCAGACAATAGGGAGCATCATTGGCTACCTCCCTCAGGTCTTGTAAGATGGCAATTAAAAGCTATTTCTGACTCAGATCTCTTTGTGGCCCACCCAATTCCCCCCTCTAGAAGAGTTTTAATATCTTTTTACTGTTGTTCAGGATTGCTCCTAGCATATAGTTCTTCTCTTGGAGTAGCCCCTTCCAGATGAAGTCCAGTACATGAACAGCTGTGACTCAGCAGCTGGATTCCTAGATGTTCTTCATTCCACATTGCTGCAGTCCTAACCATTGGGTAGTCCGCTGTCCAGTCGGCCCGAATACCAAAGTATATGGCTGACGTCGGTCAAGGCGCATTAGACTGATGTCAGGACGTCAGGGTACTAATGCGCATGACCGACGTCATATCCTCAGTCTTTTTTGCCGCATGGTCCGATGCAGAAGCAGTTTTGCGAGTGCAGGTTGGCGTTCTGAAATTTTCTGAAGTTGGAGTTTCAGACCGAATCAAAGTTGGCTAAGTACCCCGTTGGGGAACATTTTGGTTTTTCTTGCCTCAGTATTTTACGGATGTCAGAAAAGTGAATAACTGTATTTCTTGTGGGAAGCAGATACCTCATAGGGATTACCATACTTTGTGTATACCTTGTTTAGGGCCTGAGCACGACGTTGTTGGATGCCGCTCTTGTGCTAGATTTAACAAACGCACTATTAAGAGAAGGTTAGACTGTGCCAGGTTAGTGTTTGGGAAGCGTTGTAATTATAAAATGCCGTCGGATGCTCCGGCAAAAGCGCAAGGACAAAGCAGCAAAGTTTAGGGTTGAAGAACCGGGTCCGGACGTTGGTTCTTTAGAAGGCTTAGTGGAGCCAGAAGTTTTGCCAGGAGTTTCTGGGGAGTCTCAGGCAGAGACTTTACTGTTACAGGATGTGCCCTAGGCCAGGCTGAGGGGGCTTCTCAGGTAACTGTTCTTCCCTCTCTTCCTAAGGTAGTTAGAGCCTCTCCTTCTGTTTCCAAGACTTCTTTGAGAGGTAGGCCAAGTTTAGCTTCAGTGGGGGCTTCTCCTAGCACTTCGGGTTCTGTGCCTAAGAAACATATGCTTAAAATGGCAGAGGATTTGATTACTATGATTAGAGGTTCTATGCCCCCTCCTGATAAGAGGCCTAGGGTGGAGCCTGAGTTTGAGAGTTTTGAACAGTGTTCAGAGGCTTCTGAGTCTTCGGCTGAAGACTTGCAGGAGTTCCTCATTATTCTGATTCTGATGTGGATGATTCCACTCCTTCAGCTTCCCTCCTGAGGATTTTTCATTTTCAGAGACTCTGCATTCCATGAGGGAGCATTTTAAATGGGAAGGCCAAGATTTCTCTGATTCCAGGAAGAGGCTTAATTTTTGTTTTACCCCAGCATAGGCCCTTAGCTTATACCTCCTGTGTTGAATGTGGTGGAAGATGTTTTGCAGAGGCTTCCTGAACCCTGATTCTTTGCCTCCTGCCCCTGTTAAACCTGATAGGTACTATACGGTGCCTGAAGCTCATAAGTATCTTTTTAAGAGTCCTAGGGCAGACCCAGAAATTGTTTCTCAGGGGCCTAAGGGTGTTAAGGCCTCGGTTGTTAAAAATCCTGTTCCCTCTGATAAAGAGGCAAGGGCTTTGGATAGATGGGGAAAGAAAGTGTATACTTCTTCCACTTTAGCCATGAGGGCGTTGAATTGTCAGTTTCACATGCTAAAATATCAAAATTACCTCCTTTCACAATTGAAATCTAAGGTGGATGCTCTAGCGGAAGGTATTGAGTGTAAAGAGTTGCTGGATTTAGTTCATGTGTCTGAACAAGTGGGTAAGCATTCTTTGCAATGTGGTTTTGATGCTGTGCAGGCCTCCTCGAGGGTGGCTGCCACTGGTTCTGTTCTTCGCAGGCACGCTTGGTTGAGGGATCAGAATTTGGCTGAGCATGTTAAGACAAGGATTTTGGATGCTCCTTTA
The DNA here is from genome assembly GCF_019279795.1 of Protopterus annectens. Classification (NCBI taxonomy): domain Eukaryota; kingdom Metazoa; phylum Chordata; order Ceratodontiformes; family Protopteridae; genus Protopterus; species Protopterus annectens. The sequence continues at coordinate 69,003,408 of NC_056731.1, forward strand.
CAGTCTGATGTGTTGTTTGGTTCGCCTGTGGAAGCAGTTTTAAAGAAAATGGAGGACAAGGCTAAATCTATGCAGACTGTTAAAGATTTTTTGCAGGTGCAGCCTCCAAAGTTTAGCAGAAATTGGCCTACTAAGGGATGGACATATCCTGCTTATGATTCCCAGTCTAGGGGTAGGTCTAGACGTGGTAGGGGCAGAGCTCAAGGTTCTTTTAGGCCTAGAACAGGGAGTTCTCCTGCTCAGACTTCGGTGAGGGCAGGGTCAGTCCTTTCAAACAGACCCAATGACCTGCCTTTTCAGCTGCCAGTTCATTCTCGCGTCTGGCAGCTCCTTTGGGAGGAAGACTGTCTCTTTTCAAAGAAAATTGGGATTTAATTACTCAAGACAGATGGGTTTTGGATATCATTCACCACGGTTACAGGTTTTATTTCCATACCTTGCCCCTTTCAAAGGCATGCCAGACGTTCCTCCTCCACAAAGGAAAGAGGCTCACAAGCAAATTTCTCTGCTCCAAATAGGGGCCATTCAGCCAGTCCCTATACCAGAAAGGGGCCTAGGATTTTATTCTCGCCTGTTCCTAGTACCAAAGAAGGGGAACACGTGGAGACCAATTTTGGATTTATCTATCCTCAACACTTATCTGGACATTCCCAAGTTCAAAATGTTGACGTTACAACAGCTTTTACCTCTGCTGGGCAAAGATCACTGGATGGTAACTTTAGATCTCAAGGAAGCTTACCTTCATGTGCCTATAAGACTAAGTTGCAGAAAGTATCTGCGTTTTCGAGCTGGAAATTCTCATTATCAGTTCTCTGCATTGCCCTTTGGCTTATCTACTGCCCAGAGTATTCACAAAGGTTCTGGCTCCAGTGATAGCTTACTTCAGGCTAAAAGGAATTCAAATCTATCCTTATTTGGACGACTGCCTGATTCTGGCTCAAGAAAAGGAAGACCTTCTACAGCATTTGGAATATGTCATAGCAGTGCTAAGATGCCTAGGGTATTCTGTGAACGAAATAAAGTCCAGTCTAGTACCCTCTCAAGACATGTGCTTTTGGGTGTGAGACTGAATACAGCAGCCCAGATGGCCTTTTAACCCCGGACAAACAAAAGAATCTTTCCAGTTACTTCCATCAACTATCTCATCAGTCCGGGCTGACTGCAAGGACAGTCCTTCAAGCCTTAGGGTTCATGGCATCTTGTATTCTGGTGCTTCCCAATGCCAAACTGCATATGAGGAAGCTGCAATGGTATCTCAAAAATGTGTGGACACAGCACTGCCAGGATTTGGACACTGTCATTCAAATAATACCTTGCATTCAAAAGGAATTTTGTGGTGGGCTCAGCAATGTCACCTAAACAAGGGGCTCTCTGTGGCCCGGCCAGAGGCGAAGTCAGATTTTAACGACAGATGCCTCGGACATTGCTTGGGGAGCTCATCTAAATGGAAAGTGGATACAAGACAAGTGGCCTGCCAGACTTCAGCATCTACATATCAACATGAAGGAGATGTTAGCAGTCCAGTTTGCATTAATGGCTTTCAAGGAGTTACTTCTTCCAGGGCAGGTGTTGATTCTAACAGACAACACAACTGTCATGTGGTACATCAACAAACAAGGGGAACACATTCTTATCCTCTATGCAGGCAAGCAATGATTTTATGGGAAACTGCTCAGCTTGCAACTAACTCTACAGGCAAGGTTTCTGCGGAGCACAGAACTCCTTAGCAGATGTATTAAGCAGACAAATCATGGATCCCCACGAAGGAAACTGGATCTTCATGTATTTCAGAAATTGACAGTGTCATGGGGAACTCCAGACATAGATCTGTTAAACTTCTCCACTAAACCACCAGCTGCCAAAGTTTTGCACAAAGGGGTTTCATCACACAGCTTGGAAAGTGGATGCTCTTTCTTTCAGTTGGAAAAATCTTCATGTGTATGCCTTTCCACCTCTGCCTCTTCTTCCAAAGGTGCTCCTAAAGGTCAGACAAGACAAGCCAAGGATGATTTTAATAGCTCCAGATTGGCCTCGGCAACACTGGTACCCACTACTAAGGAGTCTGGTAAGGAAGCCTCCATGGCCTTTGCCTTTGATTCCACATCTGTTATCTCAGAAGGACGGTCACCTGCTCAATGTCAAGCTTCACTCTCTTCATCTAACAGCCTGGCATATTCTGTTCTGAAACACAGCAGGTCTCAACTTCCTCAACAAGTTTTAAATGTGATTATGGAAGCCAGAAGACCTAGTACAAGGAAGGTGTACGCAGAAAAATGGAAGAGATTTTATTTTGGAGTGCAGCAAAGAATTTGGAGATTTCTGAGCCTAATTTGAGTGTGGCTCTTCAATATCTTACTGAGTTATTGGACAAAGGTTTGTCCTTCTCGTCCATTAAGATTCATGCTGCAGCAATTTCAGCTCACTATGATTGTGACCCACCTTTGTTTTCGCATCCTTTGTTCAAGCAGTTTCTTAGAGGGGCAAAGAATATAAGACCCCCACGAGCTCCTACTCCTGCTTGGGATCTCAATTTTGTGTTGGAAAAACTTACTCTACAACCTTTTGAGCCTGCATGGCAACTGCTGAATTGAAATACTTGACATGGAAGACTGCTTTTTTGTTGGCTATTACTTCTGCAAGAAGGGTTTCTGAGTTGCAGGCCCTTATGGCAGTAGAGCCGTTTTTGATTTTCCATAAGGATAGGGTATCATTACGTACTAATCCTTCCTTTATGCCTAAGGTGGTTTCTAGTGTGGCTTTAAACCAAACTATTCATTTGCCTACCTTCTATGCAGATCCCCAAAATAGGGGGAAAAGATTTTGCACACTTTAGATGTACATAGGCAGTTGCGTTATTATTTAAGCAGGACTAAGGATTTCAGGCAGTCTCAGCAGTTGTTTGTTTCTTTTGCTTTGAGTTCTCAGGGCAAGCCTGTGTCTAAGCAAACTATTTCTAAGTGGATTGGGTTTTGCATTTCATTTTGTTATTCCCATCATGGCAAGGAGATTCCAGCTGGGATTAGGCCTCATTCCACTAGGGCTACTGCCACTTCTACAGCATTTCTAAGGGGTGGCAACTAAGGATATTTTGGAGGCAGCTACTTGGAGTTCAGTGCATACTTTCTCTAAGCATTACCATCTTCCTCTCTACTCTAAATCTAGGGCTGGTTTTGCCACAGCTATTTTGCAAGGCATGTTGACAGCTCCTGCTTCCTTATGATTTGCCAGCCTCCCTTAACTCTGCTTTGGGATTCTACCCAATGGTTAGGACTGCAGCAATGTGGAATGAAGAACATAGTACAGTTTTGTACCTACCATAAATGTAGATGTTCGAGGATCCACATTGCTGCAGTCCATGCAACCCTCCCTCCTTCCCCTCTGTGTTTAGGGTGTTGGTGTGGTTAGGTTATACTCTTGTACATTTGTATATATTGTATATATGTTTGGTGCAGGGTTTTTGGTTTGTTGTTTTGGGCCTTGTGTTTTTAGGGTCTTCTGACATCTGGGGCAAGAAAAGACTGAGGATATGACGTCGGTCATGCGCATTAGTACCCTGACGTCCTGACATCAGTCTAATGCGCCTTGACCGACGTCAGCCATATACTTTGGTATTCGGGCCGACTGGACAGCGGACTACCCAATGGTTAGGACTGCAGCAATGTGGATCCTCGAACATCTACATTTATGGTAGGTACAAAACTGTACTTTCCACATGGATTTCTCTGTGAAGCAGACATTTTACCAGTCTGTGATGCCACATTGTCAGCATGTGCTGGAAGAATAGGTGATGGTTGGGTCTCCCACCTACCCTCCACACATGCTTGTTTCCTTGTACAGAAGGTACTGTATGATCAAACTAAATTTGTATTAAAACATTTGCCAGGATATCATCAAACACTGTCACCTGCTTGTTTCCTTGTGCCCCCACCTTTGCCATCCCAAGTGAAGTCTGGATAGTAGTTCCTGAAAAGGTGCTCCTCCCAGGACCCTCACTGGAGTGGACTGCCTGGGAAGGTATTTCTTCTTTTTAATGTCTGCAGGCTTAGCAGTAACTAAGTATGTGACTGTTTCTCTGTGTTTCATTTCCCCTCCAGTAGGATGTGGTACAGAGCCTTGTGGTAATTTGAAACCGCAGTTGTTTCCAGACAGCTCTCATCTAAGTATGCAATCTCTGCTGCGTTGTGACTTTTGTTCCCCATCTTGTTGCTGTTGCCTCACTTTGTTACACTGGAAACAACCCAAGGACCTTGGCATGTACTTGCACCATCAACTTGCCCTTTGCTTTTGAAAACTTCTGTGATACATGACTGCCCTCTTGGTTCTTTGTGTAGTGCTACACACACCTTTCTTGTGTAGTTGTAACTTGCTGTTAAGATTGAGGTCACTTTTTTAACCTATTTCTTTAGCTGTGTCTGTCATCCAGATTCTTGCACCCTCAGACAAAGTACTGAAAGCTTGCTATCTTATCAGAAGGAGAGGAACAGGTCACAAATCACGCCAGCCGAAGTAAAACAAATATAGCCTTTTACTTGTAAGCGCTTTCATGCATACAAATACATGCACTTCTTCAGACAAATACAAAAATATATTAAAACACTTATTAATTAATTTGATTGTGAACAATATTAATATATTTTTGTATGCATGAAAGCTATATTTGTTACCTGTTCCTCTTTATCAAGTTTATTCAGTGTTTGTTTCTATATCTTATCAGAAGGGCTCCCAACATTTCCCAAGTAGTAATTTGCCTTCCTCACGTGGATATATTAAAGTATTTGGTTCCACAGCAGTATCACTGATACTGTCTGCTTTTGTGCTCTGTTCACTAAACATTTTTATGTAAATTCATATGTTCATTTATAATAATCACGCACAACATATTTTACCTTTAGATAATTATTGCATTTGCCTGTGTTTCCTTCCCTTCCATAACCATCTCATTGAGTATCTGGGGAATAGCACTTTTGGATGAAAACCATTTTTTTGTCTGTGCAGTTCACGTAAAATGAGTAAAGTGTACAGCTTACTTTACATGAGTACTAGGCACATTTGGTTTTGAATTACTAATGTCCATATACTGTGTTTTGGGTGTGTACATTTTTTGTGGATTGCAGAGCTTTTATTTTGTCAGCCGTTTTGGGACTTTGTAGATGGCTTCCTGAAGAAGTGTATTTTTCAGTGTAAAATCTCTCTTAAATGCCCCCCTTTCAGCCTTCTTCTCTCTTTCTTATATGTCCAGTTTATCCCCTCATGTAGGAGATGTTTGTGAACTGAGAAGAACCTTCAAGCAGAATATAGTCTTGCCTTCTTTGATGCTGTCCAGTTCACTCAACAGATGACTTTGCTAGCTGCAATTGTCATTGACCTTGTGTAAAATCCAGGCTTGCCAGTGGTTGGGAGAATGGTTCTGTGAGTTAACTGCATCATTGAGAGCCATTAAGTACCTTAATTCTGGACACAATTACAAATGGAAGCATTTTAGAACATTAGGCTACTTCCCTAGAAAGAACTGTGATTAGAAATCCAAGCTGCAAGCTATTTCCATATAAATGTAGAGACTAGTTCAGATGTTCCTTAAAGCAGCAATTGAGAGTGTCCCTCCTTACGAAGGTCAGGAGTTTTCCACTTACCTTCTCTGCATTCCAAAGGGGTTGGAAGGCCTTTCACCTTTCTTGAGCATTAACAGCTAACTAATCACATTCAGTATGTCAGGTTCAGGATTGTTAAACTCTAAGGAGGTGTGCCTGTTGTAGGATATTTATAGATAGTGCTGCTTGACATGATGGACACTTTCAGATTCAGCCCAGGTTTCTCTACTCTGGTGTTTGTAGGCACCCATAAAATATCTACACGAATATTAAAGACAGTGCAGATTTGTAGTAAGAAATAGTTTGAACAAGCAATGAACTTAAAAAAATACTGTAATGTAAAAATCTGATTAAATGGACAAGTTGTGAATAAAGACAAGGGTGAAAGTATGAAGCAAAATTGTGTGTGCAAGTAAGAACTGATTTATATAGACAGTTTATAAATAATCACTGATTAAGTATGGTGAGTATCATTAGAATCATTTTAGGTATGGAAAAACAAAACCGTTACAATGTTGTATATAAATCTGTAGTCTGGTGGTTCATGCAAGGAAATATTGTGGTAAAGTATGTACCAGCTGTAGGGAGGAATGAGATTTCTGGCTGGATTATCCTGAAGAAAAGCTAAGAACTAAAGTAGAAGTCATATTGCAGGTAGAGGATCAAGAAGAACATTCTGAATAAATAGAATGCAAAGGTTTTGCTGCATTAAAATCTAGAAAAAATGTTATAAGGTCTTGGACATCAACCTCACATGACAGAGATATGGTAATGGAAAGTAAATACAAAATGTTAGAAAATGAGAGTGAGCCCATTTCAGAGAGGCTAATGAAGAATATATTAGGAAATCAAACGTAGAAAGAAAAAGCCAAAGGAAAAAGGTGAGAAAGAAAAAATACTGTTTTTAGATACCAACATGTGAAAAAACATTTCAATCTATGCAAATTGCGTGACTTTAAAAAATGTTAGGCTGTTATTAGCTGGATCACGCCTTTTGTGGCTTAGATATGCTTAATGCATGACATGGGATTCCTGATGGATGAGAGAAGCTGAAACACAGTGTATAGATTGAGACAGCATCATTTTTTGGGGGGAAAGTAAATGTCCAGATGTGGGTATTTTGTATAGGAAATCATAGTGGTGGTGGAAGTTGGTTAAAACCATGGTGATATTTGTTTATAAATATTTTTCTTGAATTAAATTTATTTATTAATTTTATAAATTAATTGGTCTTTGTTTGACCCTCTTCAGCCATGTCCCAGTCCAAACATGCAAGAGTGTAAATACAGTATGGATATACTGACAGTTTACTGTAGGCAGACAGGTAACCTGTTTTATTTGGAAGTGGGGGGAAAAGCATAAAAGCTGGGGGAAACTCACACAGTCATGCAGGAGTGTAGGCAGAAAATGCAGCCTTGTGTACATCTCATATTGCTGCCCCCATGATCTACTTTCATTTTTAAAATGTGCAGATTTCTCTAGATGTTGCCCCCATGTGCTTAACAAGTGTGGGATTAGTTGTCAACTGTTGTCCCTTACAACTTTAACAAAGGTTGTTTTCAGAGGAATATTCCTCCTCTCTCTACCCCTGTAAGCAAGTTATGTACAAAGCTATGTGGCACACTTCAGTTTTTGAAATATTCTGGCCTCTTGAAGTGACAATGTTTGAAGATATTTAGAAAGAAATGTACTCTGAATAAAAAGAGTATGTCTGGCTATACTCTTGCAGCCATGGGGAAAGCATGCAAACATCTACATAGACAGCATCCAGAGATGAGGATTTAAATCAAGACCATGGTGTTGTAAATTAGCCACTGGGTTAACAAGGACTACTAGGATTTGAAAAAAATTAAAGATGATAATCACGCACCCACACATGGTATCCCTAAAGGTAGAGCAGAATTGTAGAGATGGTAAGACCCTGTCTTAAATGGATCTATTGTAAAAAAAAAGTGACTTTTGTACTTCTTCATGTATTGTTACTTAAAAGTGGAAGGTTTGGATATTAGATTATATAGGAAGATGATAGTAGAAAATTATTTAATGACTATAGAAGAGAAAAAGTGTACTTTTTGTAGAGAAACTCTTAAATGCTTTCTTGTTTGTTTCCCAAACGTACAATGAAGGGAGGGGTAGCAAAATCCCCATTAATTTCATTTAGGGACACCTTAATGTAGGCCTCATTGGTTAACAGTAACTCCATGTTCAAAAAATAATCATTATCCATGAAAACAAACCCACCCCCCTTATCTGGTTTAATAATGCGAATGTTGGCAAATTTTAGTTAAAAAAGGCAAGAATTTGAAAGTTCTTTTGGAATGCAACAATTTGAAATGTCATCCCCCACATTGTGGGATGTTTAAATGTGAAGCCTGCCATTGGTACAGATACATTAACGTGGGAAATTCCTTTATAGTGAAGGGTAAAAAATATTACATTAATGGAAAATTTATTTGTAATACAAGGGGGGGGGGGTGGTTTACCTTGGCTCATGTTTAAAATGTTCTGCTCTTTACGTGGGCAAACCTGATAGACCCTTCAAGAATAGAATATACGAGCATTGTTATGCCATTGACAAAGGAAATTTAAATAATGCATTGGCTAGGCATATTTTGTTGTTTCCTGAGCATTAATTCACTTTTTTGGTTATTGAAAAAAGCCCTGAAAATGTTAGGGGAGGTCCAATAGGATTGAAACTTGAAGAAAAAGAACTTATATGGCAGTTGAAATTAAATGCCTTGGTTCCGCCAGGATTAAATGATGTAATTTCTATTAGGAGTGTTTTAAAATTAAAAGCTCTACTTAGATAGATTTAAAGAAAATATTTATGTATATATTTTATTGTTGGAAAATAATGTTTAAACATTTTTTTGTATATTAGGTAATGTCTATTTTGAATATGACATTTTTTGGGTTATAAGATTTTTTAAGGGAAAATGACTTGGAACTTTAAATTGAGGTTGGATGGTTTGTGAAGGAAATGATGTCATGATTTTTATTGTATTTAAGGACATTGATTCCCTTTGTGAAATTGTCTGAAGAAGTTTACTTATTTTAGTAAACAAAAGCGCTTACTACATTATTTTTGCCTCCAGTGTGGTGTTTTTCCATTTGTTGGATTATTGTGTGTTGTTTTCTTACCTAGTTCTTTTGTGCTTTAGTTTAAAGTCAAGAACTTGTATTTCAAAAGTTTTCACCAAATGGAAAATGAGTCAGTACTCAATGAACACAATTTTTGAGAGATGCAATTACATCAAGCACCTAGTATCATTCCTCTCTCCCCCACAAACCAGTATATCTGGCACTGAGAATGTTGGCAACATGAGCACCACACCTACACAACACACCCCCACATATACGGAGGCCCTCAACAAAAGTATACCCAAACAAAAGAGATCTCTGAGGCATAAATGTATGCAGACTCCACTGCCCACCACACCACACCACAGACCACACATAGTCCACACACCTGTGTCTCACTAAGCCACTAAGGCCTAAACATAAACCCAGCATATTAGTCATAGGAGACTGCATTGTGAGACACGGGCGGCTGCGGTGGTGCAGCGGCTAGCTTGCCGCCTCACACCAAGAGGTTCTCCGGTTTGATTCTCTGCTGGGGTTCCTTCTGTGCGGAGTCTGCATGTCCTCCCTGTGGTCGCGTGGGTTTCCTCCAGGTGCTCTGGTTTCCTCCCACATCCCAAAGACATGCAGTAGGTGGATTGGATACTCTAAAATTGGCCCTATTTGTGAGTGTGTGCATGTGTGTGCCTTCTGTGGAAGGTTGGGCGCAGGGCTGGCAACTCAACACTGCAAAACTCCACTGCCAATCATGAGCGGACAGATGATCCGCTCTGGCGAACCGGGAAAAGCCGAAAGAAGAAGACTGCATTTTGAGACAGATGTGCCCTTCACCAGGCCAGATAAGGAGAAAGTAACGGTTAGTTGTTTGTCGGGTGCCAGATTCCGCCATATCACCAATGCACTCATGTCTTTTAGCAGGTACTGTTATGACGCTGTCATAGTCCATGTTGGAGTGAATGACTTGAGATGTACCTCCTTGGACTATATGAAGAGAGACATGATCAAGCTTGCAGAGTATGTGTCCCAGGTATGTATGTTCCTAGCCTTAAGCAGCATTCTACCATCACCCAAAATGATGCCTCAGTACAAACAGAAATTGATTGACTTCAACAATTGGCTTAGTTTCTGGTGTCATTCCAAGGGGATCCAGTACCTGACAGCATGGGATGACATGATTGACAAGCCTCGATGCTTTGCCAGAGATGGCCTGCATCTGTCTCCCTTGGGCTTCAGGCTCCAGGCAAAGGCTCTTGCCTCCCTCATAGTGCCTTTTTCAGGCAATGCCATTAGGTCAAAACTACCAACATGAAAATTTCATCAAAACGTAAATTAAAGGTCATGCTGTTAAACGCTGTGAAACTGCACTCATTGCAAGCATTCTTAACCCTGGAAGAAGCTGACATTTGTGCAGTCACAGAAACCTGGTTCAAAGCTACAAGAGAGCACCCCAGTCATACCAGGTTACTCATCCTAGCATTCATTCAGACCCCAAACTGTAGGCCGCAAAACAAAAAGAGGTATAAAAGACACACACACCTCTAGGCTGGTCAAACAGTATGATGCACAGGAAATACTCCAAGTGAACTTAATTGACAAGACCCCTATTCAAATCATAGCTATAGGCCTCCAACTCTGACTCAGGATGCCCACTTCACCTATCTGGACCGCTTCGAATCTGTCAAGATTCAACCCTTTACCCTGATCCTGGGTGACTTTAACTATCCAACCATAGACTGGAAGAAATACTCATGCCAAAACATAAATGCCCAGAGATTCTTTGATTTTTGTCACTGCAAATGCCTTGGGCCAGTTGGTTGACACTCCCATAAGAGGTGAAACTGTCTTGTACGTGGTATTAACTAACATGAGTAACTACTGTAGCATCCCTACAGTGTCATCATCCCTGGTAAGATCCGACCACAAAGCAGTCATTTTTGAAGTCACCATCTCCCCCGACACCCCCCCCCCCTCCCAGCTAGGGTCAAACAAAAAAAAAACTTCTCCAAAGCTGATTACAACCTCCTGAGAGACCGTATAAACAGCTTCACAGCCCCCTCCACAGGAACTGGCACATATGTCCAAACCTACACCAAAGTACTATATGAGCATTTATATAGCTCTGTGGAATCAGGAATACGAGACAGGATAAAATCCTCCTCCTCAGAGAAGAGTAAACCTGTCTGGTGGACATGTACAATAAATAAACTCTATAATAAAAGGAAAAAAATTGCTGTCCAGGACCAAGAAGGAGCAGGTGTCTAATTGGAAGCAATCTCTCCTTAGCCTGAAGAAGCAAATAAAAGCACTAGTGAAATCCTCCAAAGCAAACTTCGATTCCAAACTGGCCACATCTACTAAAGACAGTCATAAGGCTTTCTTCACATATGTCTGCAATCTCAAGGAGTGCACCCAGATCTGCTCAGAACAGGTGGTTAAGGATACCACATACACAAACCCTGTAGATATAGCCAACCTGCTGGCAGACAATTTCAGTGAAAACTTCACTCCTTTCTCCCCCCAACAGTAAAACAGGGCATCCCCTTTACCTGCCTATTCCCCTTAACTCTAGGGAGCAAGTCATCACTGTCCTCTCAATGGCAAAAAATACAGCCTCCATGGGACCCGATAACATCCCAGGTTGCATCCTACATGAACTCAAGCAGGAACTTGCAGCACCATTAGGCACCCTATTCAATCAAATCCTGAGTATTGGCTTTGTTCCAGCTGAGTGGAGGATACCTACTGTCATCCCTTTGCACGAAGGTGGAGCGTCCACTAATCCAGGAAATTATAGACCCATCAGCCTAACTAGCCTGATCTGCAAGGCCATGGAGCGGATTGTCATGGACTTCATTAACAAGGACATTGGCAACCTCCAGACACTTGATCCCACAAAGTTTGATTTTGTCAAGGGGAGGTCAACCCTTTTGAATTTGGTCGACGACTTTGAGACAGTCACCAAGGCCATAGACGAGGGCAAGACTTTGCACACCACCTACTTTGACCTTGCCAAGGCCTCGATATTATTCCACACTCAGGTATAGTAGATAAACTCTCTCAGCTAGGCGTCAATCCATATGCTACCAGATGGGTAGCAAACTGGCTCACTGATAGAACCTACCTAGTAAAAATAGGGGAAGCCACCTCAAGTAGTAGACCCATAACAAGCGGTGTACCCCAGGGATCGGTCTAGGGGCCTCTGTTGTTTGGGATATACTTTTCAGAGGTGCAGGCCAGGTCTAATGGGCTATGGCTGACTAAGTTTGCAGATGACTGCAAGCTGGCTGCCATCATCAATTCCCCTAGTGATGTAGACATCCTCAAAGAGGCTTTCACCCAAACAAATGACTGGTGCCAGAAACAGGGCCTCAAACTGAATGCCAAAAAATGCATCATCATCCATTTTGGGGAGAATGACATCCTTACAAATTATCACATTGATAATAAGGCACTAAGCACACAATCAGTTGTGAGGGGCTTGGGCACCCAGGTTTATAGCAAACTGACTTTTGACCACCATATTGCTTCCATTGTATGGAATGCTTACTACATGGCCCACCTCATTAGTAAGGGTATCTCATCCAGGGACAAGGTGGTCAAAATATCCCTATATTCTTTCCTTATAAGACCCATTATTGAGTACAATGCCCCTTTTGGCATGTACCTCACAAAGCACATGCAGCAGCTGGAGAGACCACAGAGGTTCCTCACCCAGAGTATCCAGGGCCTCAAACATGTACCCTATACAGATAGGCTAAAAGCCCTGTCTCTCTACTCACTCTCCTACAGACTCCTCAGAGGTGACCACTGTCTGGCATACAAAGCAATCTCAGACCCCGCCCTGATGGGACTGCTGCATATCTGCAAGTCAAGCTCCACTCAAGTAACCTGCACGCTGACCCCAACCTGGTCTGTGACACCAATAGGACTTGTTGGCAAGACAGATTTGTGTCCCAGAGACTCCCCCTTTTGTGGAATAGACTCCCTCTCCACGTAAAGCAGAGTACCTCATTAAACCTTTTTAAGCACAACCTGGATAACCGAATGGGGAACAGAATATACACCCCTGGGATTCCACGTGTCCTTGCTTGACAGTGGCATAGGGTGCTGACTTCTTGGAACATGGGCTAAATTCTTGGCTAGGCTTGTAAGGCCCTCAGGGCCAATAGCCTAGTAACTTCCTATGATCCTATGAATTATTTTGGAGTTCTGGTTGATGTCTGGGGGTTGAAAAGTCTGTATTGCCATTTTGATGTGATTTGTTCATGTGGAAGTAGGTTGTTAAAAGTGGTTTAGGGAGCATCAAGAAAAAGTGGAGACTGGATGTTGGAAGAGGGAATGATTTTCCACAGATACTTTCATGTAAATGTAGGTATACATAAGGGTGAATATTGTGTACCTGATAGTCTGTAGGTAGTCAGTTGAAAAGTTGAAATATTTTGGATTAATGAAGATAGATACTAGTGGTTTGTGGAAGGTTCTGAAATTGAGATAATTATTTTTATTTCTGGAAATTATAACATTTTAGTTGTACATGCGGAGGGAGTAAGGAGTATTCACGGAAAGGGATATTGTTGAAGTATACCATTGCTAAATTGTGGAAGCTATGCAAAATGATTATCTTGAAAAAAAAAAAAAAACTAATTTACCCCACTATCTGTCCAAGAATTGAGAGTTTAAATTAACATTTTTGAATTTGGCTGAGGAAGAAGGTTAAATCCAATTAAAAAGCTTTTACCCAGAGAAAACAAAGATGAATAAGTTGAAGATGTTTTAATTCCATTGTTTATCTTGTTGGGCAGTATGTTTTTGTGCAAAATATGACAGTTGTTTAGCTATTTGAGCAATAGAATAGGTAGACATAAGAAAAGAGGACAGTTGCAAAGAAGTAAGGGCAGTGTAGAATTAAAAAAGAGCATTTGAACATTATGGAAAGAGTAAAAATGAGAGCAACGTGGTCCAAGGATGTGCAAAAGAAAGTTTTGGTTAAGGAGAAGAAGAGTGTAAGAATATTCTACAGAGAATTACAATTGTTGGCAAGTTATAAAAGGTTTTCCATGGAGACTATCTCATAGATGTCTTACTGTTGAACAACAGATGTACACCAAAGAGGAGCGGATACATAAATATAATAAGGAATAAACATGGATCTGTTTTCTTATTGTGAGAGAATTACAGGGTTTGGAAAATGATGCAAGAGAAATTTAGTAAAAAAAAATTGTGATATTTTGATCTCAGAGTTAAATGAAAATTTAAGAAGTTGTGGCTTGGTATGAACAAAGGTGCTTTGTTTATTTTGCTTTTTAGAAATAAAAGGGTAGGAAACTGTGGGATAATTTGCTTAATAGAGTGAGAAAATTGAGCTGTTCAGAAATCTTTTTGTTAAAAAAAATTGTTCCTGTATAAAATGTTGTCATTAAAGGCTGTTGTCATTGTAATTATTTTGTATAAATTCAAAATAAGTTTCCTTTCTGTTTTTGATAAATGCTGTGAGATCTTTATTTTGTATTCAAGTTAGCATAATCTTAGGCAGGTGAGGCTGGGATTTAACATCTCATTCAGAAAATGTCACATCATCACTCTCCCCTGAGTTTGTGCAACCTTGGAGCTGGTAGAATTAAAGGGGGGGGGGGTCTGAGTGTTACAGAGTGGTTGATGCCTACCTCATTATGCTGATATGGTTTATCTGCTATTCTGATCCCTAGCGCTGTGATGTCTGTTTCTGTATTCTCCTGGTAATGTCACCCTTGGCAAAGTCTACGGGGGGCTGACAAATGGTATTTTAGAGTTCCCTTGTCCCCGTGATGGTTTTGTTAAAGAATCCAAGAACCTTGTTTATAACAGAGATACTGAGGCCTTCTCTTGGAGTCCAGTACAAGGGGTTGGTATTTGCTGCTGAGTGTATGGTGACCATGTGAACCCGCCTGGTCTGCAGGTTCAGTCTGTTAAATATACATGGAGCTTCCATGTTGGCTCAGTGTCCAGTAGACAAAAAGGGTGGTATTCCACTGCATTGTTGTTCAATTGATAGCAGAAACAGGATGGAGTGAGATGAATTAGATGTTGGCAGTAGAAACAGTCTCTTGGAACATATAATATTGCCTTGGTGCTGGGGAGGGGACTAGTCTCTTAGAAGGAGGTTAAACATACCAGCTAGATTTAGTTGGCCTTACCCATTACACACACAATTAGTCCCAGAACCATACTTTAGGCACAGTAAACTTTATTCTGCTCTGGACTTAAGAAGTCCTAGATGGGTGTGAGCATACCTGCAAGCTCACAGGTACTTTTCAGTTGGAGATTGTGCAGGTAAAAGATTGGGGTCACTTCAGTGTGACTGCAGGTTGCAGAAAGAACTCTTGTCTATGCATGTACATCAACCAGCTATTGAGGATAGTCAGCCTTATTAGTGTATATGTTTGCATTGATTAATAGAGTGCTACTTGATTCTGTAGTTCTAATGTGGGACTTTAGAGCTTGTGGGAGCAATGTACATAACTGTAAGAGTATGATTGTGAGTAGTGACTTGCATAATCTGAACCTGAAGAGTGAGTTTATTGAGTTGGATACAGATTGTCCATATCTAGCAGCATGTTTGAGCACAAGGGGAGAGAGACAGTTGTACCTGGTACCAGAGCACTGTGCATCAGAGGTCAGTGATTGATTTTGTAGATGCATCAGCCGGCTTTTCTTCCTCAGTCTTTCTTTGCCCGGCGCCAGCAGCGAAGCTGTTGCTGTTGGCAGTCGGTCATCCAGTGATACTACTACTACTACTACTTGAAGACTTCTAAAGCTTAAAAAGCTGGAGACTCTGGGGACTCTTCGCTCCTCAAAAAATCATCAAAAAAGTCAAAACTTGTAAAACTTGTGGGAAACAAATACCTCATAAAGATTTCTTTCTTACTTGGTTCTTTAGGCCCAGACCCACTGACTACTTAAGTGTGTTTCTGGCAAACCCAGTTTCTTCCGGCGGAGCAGACGCCGTGCTGAACAGTTTGATTTTTTGCTCTGATTTTTGTACATTATGCGACGATCCTCCCGACTTCCAAAATTGTTAAAAAAAGCAGAAAAAAGACCGACACTAGAAGTCCTTCTGACACCGGCACTTCAAGGTTTCTTGGTTGCCGGTGTTAAGGTTAAAACAAGGTGTCTCGCTCGCAGAAACTACTATGACTACTACTGAGCTCCTGCTGCCTTGCCTGAATCCAGCTACCTTACCTGAATGGTTCCTACTGATCTTGAAGACACCATCCCTTTGGACCCGATATCTCTACCCAGTGGTGGTGCCTTTGGGATATCTAGCCATGCGTTACTAAGGCCTTTGGGGCCCAAGCAGCCAAATCAATCAGCTAAATCAGGGCTAAAGCAGCCAAATCAGCTAAAGGCCCACTTCTAGTTCCTAAATGAACCAAGGCCAGGATCTGGTAATTTAATTAGGGGATCCCTGGCTCTCTTCACAGCCCCCAGAAAGAGGGCCAGAGAAAGAGACCTAGGCAGACAGCCCCGGAGCCAGCCCCCTAATGCAGAGCTGACGGCCTGTGTACAACCAGCCTGTGTCCTCTTTTGATTCCAAGTGAAATCTCACAGCTCAATTTTCCTTCCAGCCCCATCTCAGATGCTGAAGATCCTTTGGGGAAACCTTTTATCCCAAGGAAACAATTCAATGAGGAGATTTCCCAAAAGATCCAACAGCAGCTAGAGAGAGGACAAGATTTCTGGCAGGACAAGAACAACTTAGCTTACCAGTGGTCTCTGTTGTTGTTGGCGTTTCTTATGCATGTGATGTTGATGCTACCTCTGATTCTTTCTGCCAGCCACGCATGGCTTTACAGATGTAAGGCATGCAGCCACCTGAGACCTATACCCCAGCCCTGACAAGACCACTAAAGCTATTTACAGGGGCCCCAGGCGCAGACCACACTATTAAATAACCTAACCAGCAGACCATGAAGGAAATAGAAGAGATGAGAAAGAGAAAAACTCTCATTACTCTGCCCTCTGCCCTCTTCAACTTTAAACTGTCTCTTACTGGAGACTCTCAATCTGTCAGTTCACAAGACTAGTTAATTAAAAGCTTGTTCCATTTATCCAATTTGATCCAATTAATATGTGTTATGCTTGATCAGTTAAACGCCAAACATCTTCAATATGAATCTTATATGAGAAATGGTAGACCACTGCAGGTGATATTTATATCACAGGTTAGTAACCATTCTTGCAGAAATGCAAATGTGAGATTACGGAGGCTTTTCCTGGCAGAGCTCTAAGAATAGTACAGTAATAAGAAGAAAGGGCCATCTATTTGGGAACCTGCCCAGCAGGTAATGAAGAAAATGGAAGAGAACACCAGTAGAAAGGATAAGGCTAAAGATTTTAGCAGGACCCGTCATAAGAGGTGGCAGGGAAAAAAATGGAAGAGAGATTAAAGGGGTTCCAAAAGACAAGGTTCACAGAGGAACAGTTCCTGCTCCAAGGTTTAAAGGCAGGAACCACACGAGGTGCCAACCGAACAGGCTGACTGTGGGCAATCACACAAAGGGACAGGAACAGGACGCCAAGGGCAGAACCCAGGGGCGTAGAGGAGCACCCTTCACTGGAAATACCTGCAACAGGACAAAACCGAGGGCTTGTGACACCAAAAGACTGCCAGGGCAAAATACTACAAGCACTTTACAAGTATTCTTCTTAGGCACTAACCCAGGAGCGTGTAAAAAAACAGCAAACCTAGTGGAAAAACCATAATTAGTTGCGACATCAGACACAAGGCTGTGATTTCTGGAAACTTGGATCCTAGAGAGACATGACAGAGACTTCATCAGACACAAGGCTGTGATTTCTGGAAACTTGGGTCCAAGAGAGACATGACAGAGACTTTCAGACAAGGCATTCAACAGCAGCTGTGCCATTTGTTGAAGCAGAGGCCAGGTGTGAAAGGAATTTGGTGAGGCCATAGAGAAGGACTTTCGGATGACCTCAAACATTCTATCAAACTATCTGGCATTTGAAGAAGGAGAGGCAGGAATGTTGCCCAGGCTGCTAACAAGGTTGGAGAAATGCTGGCTTTGAATTGAGAGATTGTTGAGAGGTGTAAGGAGCACTTGGAGAATCTGCTACAGTGCCATTCTGGGGAAGAAGTGCCCAAAGTGGATGGTCTGCTTAGATCTGTTTTGGGAGATAGCATTAGGATAATTAAATGATTCAGCTGTGGTATGGCTGTAGGAATGAATGAGATCCTGATGTCATTCGGCATTGTAGTTGTTTAGTTAATATACATTTTCAGCTCTTTGCAGAAGGGTTGGACAGTTTCTGTGTATTGGCAAACTGTGACAGTGGTCCCCATTTTCAGAAAGGTGACAGGAGGGGTGTGTTCTTTTTGTACGAATGTCATCCTCTTTGGCAAAGTACATGGCAAGGTGCTTGCTGGAAAGGAGACTTCATGCAGTAGTAGTAGTAGTTATTAACATCTTATTTAGAAGAAGTGCAGATTCTGTCCTAGTCTCCCTGAGTCATGGTCAGCAAATTTATCAGCAGTCCAAGCTGTTACAGATTATACCAAAGTGGGATGACAGTGAGGGTCTTTTTCAGAATCCAGTTATATTTGAATAGTGGGTTATAAGTGCTGCAAAGGGACAGTGGAGTGAGGATCTATGCCGATGTTACAAATGTTTTCTTCCCAAAGCCTTAGACACTTGCATTGAACAAAGTCAACTTCCCTTAGACACACCAATAAGCAGAATTAAGGCAGCCTTGCAGGCACATACTCAGAAATCCGGATTTGACTTTAAAGTGCTAGATCATTTTAAAATCACCAAACGTGATCAACTTTTAGAACATGCCCAGCTCTTTAAAATGGCATTTCAAGTTGTGCATGATTAATCAGACGTACAAATGAACTCTGGTGATGTTAAAGCTTTAGCAGTAGAGCCAATTTTACAGCACATTCATGGTTTAGACAACACCATCAAACTTAATGCCCTTGACAATGCCAAAGACAGAGGGTGCAGCTCAAAAGATTGTTAGGTGGAAGCAGTATAGAGGGTGCAGCTCAAAAGATTGTCAGGTAGAAGCAATTTATGGAATGCAAAGAGGCTGCTTTGAGAATGTTTGCAATCTCTACTGAGCTTTTGATTGTCAGGTGACATCCACCGTAAAACATGTCCACAGATGTCCCACAAGGGGATGTTGAAATTCAGTATTTTTTCTGCAACATGTTTGATTATGTGAAGAGGAAATGCAATAAATGCTACTGTTGGCAGGAAAGACAAAATTGCATTAGGTAACATTGTTAAAGGACCTAAGGAAGGACAGACTGCTGAAAGACCATATTACAATCCTGTGAGAGAGAGTTATCGTAGGCCACAACTGGAAAATAGTTCAAACAGTAATCCAATGAATGAAGTCTATGTGCCCTCACTCCAGAATCTTGATTATCGATTCAGGGTGAACAGAGAGAATCACTTTACCCTTCTATTGAACAAGTGTTTCAAAAACAGGAAGGAAATGTAGAATAATATTTATGTAAATCTCTGCAAAAAAGGGTAGTCTCTGGTCCCAAAAATCATAGAACTTTATGCAGAGACTCTGCCACTAGTCAGAGTGACACTGGTCACTAGAGAAAAGCCAGGTGGTTGAAGTAAAAAGTGAAAATTCAACAAGTTGTAAAGGATTTAGGTAACACCTACTAGGGTTGTGATCCTGTTGCCCACTATCTACGTTTCCTTACTTCACTCCAGGAAAGGATGGGTGGCCTTTCATTACACTGTGGGTGGAGGGTGACAAATGGGAAAGAGAGTGTTTCTTGACACTGGAGCAACAGTTTTCAGTAACTAATTGATCACTTCTAATGGATGAGAGCAATAAAATGATGGTCAGGTTTTAATGGATATTCGGTGGTGGCAATAGGAAGTAATCCCACCAAATTAAAATTTAGCAATAAGCAGGAGAGTCCAGGGAAAGAGGTAAAAGTAACATTTCTTCTTCATTCTGTCTGTGGGATTACTGTTTTCAGAATGGATTTGCTGTCAAATCTGAGTTGTCATTGATTTTATTAACAACACACTGTGGAAAAACTGATTCTCGTTGTAGTGCTGTGCAATTCAGTCTCATGACTGGGATATGGCTAAATAAAGGTCAGTCAGTGCACATGTTGAAAACATCTGGTGGCAACACATGTTGACTAAATTCTCTTAACTATGTGCAAAAATCAGGACAGATTGTGGTCTGTTGAAAAATCACAGGGGAGTCAAAGTGACCAGAAAAAGGTCACCTTCCTTTCAAAAACAATATGCCATCCCAAGTGGGAAAATTAAGTCATCGTTAGAAAAGGCCATAGCATCTTGAATTCTCCAGTGTGACTTGTAAAGAAAAAAAAAGATGGCACATACAGATTGATTGTAGACCTTAAACTGGTGAATAAATTCACCACCCTCATAGCCCACATAGTCCCAGGCACACATGAGATAGCAGCTAATTAGGATTTGAATAGCAGAAGCTTCACAGTATTTGATCTTGTGAATTAATTCTTCTCTATTCCTTTGCCTTCAGATTCCAACACAGAGTTGCATTTACCTTTGATAATCCACAGTATGTCATGACCAGGCTCCCCCAGGGGTTTCAGAATAGCCCAGTAATTTTCCATCAAACACTGGCAACAACTTTAGATGAAGTACTGTTAGGCAATAAGATCTTGCTATACATAGATGACATTCTCATTCAGACAGAAACCATTGAAGAACATTTGGAAGTTATGGAAAAGGTGTTGGCACATTGCAAGAAGCAGGATTCAGTGTAAACCCTCAAAAGGTGGTGTTTAAGCAGGATGCGGTTACATTTTGGGGAGTCATGTTATCTACACAATCCAGGGCATCCTTTGTAGAGAGAGAGAGAGTACAAAATATTCTTAAGTTCTCACTCCCCTACTCAGTTACAGATTTGTAGAAGTTTATACACATCATAAATTACAATCAGGACTTTATTGTAAACTATGCCAAAACAGCTGCACCTTTGTTTGGGTTAATCACCCCTCAGAAACCGTCTAGAGAACCAATTGCTTGGACCTCTGAGGCCATGCAGGCATTTCCCGATATATAAAAAAGACGTTGGCCCTGGGTACAGAGCTTATATTATCCAGTTCTTCACAACTTTATTTTCCTACAGGCACCTACAGGGGATCATAGTATCTCAGTGTTCCTCTTGCAGAAGTTGCCATTAGGCCACACAGGGTCTAGAGTCTAGATTGAGGCCTATCAACTTTTGCAGTTGAATGATGGCTCCAGTTGAAAAGGGATATCATCTTTATGTGTACGTATTGTTAGCAATATACTGGGGAATCACACAGAATATATTATGCAGTTTTTACCAGTCATAGTTCAGACACCACAACATGCTATAAGAGCTACTGTACTCCATGAGATCCAAATCAATCAACCAGGCAAGGTTTGCAAAATGGTTACCCATGTTTGATCAAAAAGCAATCACTGGTGGAGTTGGGCATGCATTACCTTCTCTCCCAGCAAATGTACAAAGGAGAAGAACATTCATGTAAAGAGACCATTGAAGAGGCACCCAGCTTTGCACTCCAGGCTAATTTTGATCTCTGGAAGAGCACTATATATGTAGATGGGGACATGTATTGTCAAAAGAGAACCTATGTGTCTGGCTTTGCTGTTTTTGACTCAGAAAACTTGATCAAAAAGAAGCCCACTTTTAAGTTGCCAGGCTAAATGTCTGCCCACAAGCAGAGCTGGAGGCCATTATGTGGTCAGGCATTGGACAATAGGGTAAATATAGTCAGTGACAGTTCCTATGTAGTCAGTTCTGTCATAGTGCATATGGCCATCTGGGCAACAAGGGGGTTTGTAGACAGCAGCAGTAAACTACTCAAACACTCCAAAATAGTTCAAAGTCTTTTTGAAGAGGCAGCAAGGCACATCAGTAATCTTCACACTCAGTAACGTTAAGGCCCATCAAAATGCATTAGTACATGGTCACTTTCAGGGAAATGCTAAAGCAGATGAGCTGATCAATCAAGCTGCTGTCAAAGAGAAAGAATTGTGCCCTGGGAAACAATCTCAAACAATAATATGTCCTATTAGGTTCGGAAAAAAGCAATGGGATGAAGAGCCAGGTGTGGTTGCCTACCTGGATATAAGCTATATCCAACAAACTTGGGGATTGGCAGATGATCTGGCCAAATGCAGACCATGTAATAGGGATGAGGAAAAGGAAACATATCTGTTTGACACAAAAGAGGGGTCATCTGTCCTGTATATACCAGGTCCTGTAGCAAAGCCAATGGTGAATTTCAATCACCAGGTGTTAAGGCACATTGGCCATACTAAACTGTGGCAAGTAATAAAAAAAAGAAAAATTGCACTCTATCAGAGGGTACACAAAGTTTTCTTATAGACCAGTCCTACAGTTAAAAAAAAAAAAAAGTCATGAGGGCCTGTGGTACAGCATTCAGGTTGACTTCGCTGGACCTCTTCCTCTGGCAAAAGGAGGTTATAGGTTTCTTTTTCATTCTTTTGGACATTTTCAGTAAATGGGTGGAGGCAGTCCCCACCAAAAACCAAAAAAAAAAAACTGCACAGCAAAAAACACAGCTTTTGTTCATAGGTTCATACTAGGCTATCTGCCCAAGGGCATTTATAAGCCTAGCCCAGAGTTTTGTGGCTTTCGCCACCCCTTTAGTTTGGAGGATACTATGCCCATTATTTTGCTGTGCCTCTGTCAAGCAGTGACACTGAGATAATCCCTGGGGTGTATCTGCGATCTCCAATCCATTGGTCAAGATTTCTCTTGAACAAAGCCAGCGAGGTGCTCTGCCTCACATGTATTTGTTCCACAGCATAGGGAGTCTCTGGGTGATGAATCTGTCCCTCCAGCACGCCCTATTAATAACCGTCGGTCAAGGTTTAAGTCTCCTTCCTTGTAGTTCTGAGGGATCTAGATTTTTGAGGTGAAGCATGTTCATCAATTCTGGGTTGGACATGGCCTTGTATGTAAGGAACAGGTCACCTCTGAGAAGACGGTAAGTGACTGAATAGAGCTGAAGTTCCTTCAGTCGGGCAGCATAGGACATATTTTTGAGACCCTTTATCCTTTTGGTGAGGAACGTCAGATACATTCGGGCATTGTACTCAATCATTGGTCTGATGAGTGATGAGTACAGGGGTGATGTAGATGTGAATCCTTCATGATCAGGTGGGCAATGTAGAAGGTCTTCCTAACTACTTTGGCAATGTGAGTGTCAAATGAAAGGTTACTGTCAACATGGGTCCCCAGATCCCTGATAACCTCTTCTGTGACTATGCATTTTTGGCGCTAACTTTTAGGCCATGGCTCTGGCATTAGTTATCCATTTCTATTGCAGTCATCTGCAAATTTTGTCAGCCATAATCCTCCTGTGTTTGCTTGTACTGGACTGAGCCCTGTGGGACACCAGGTCGAGGTAGGCTGTGTGGACTGCCTTTCCTCATCAATGGCCTTGGTGACTGTTTGTCTTTATTTATGAGTTCCATTATGATCCTCTCCATAGCTTGCAGATCAACAGCTGCCCTAACTGGGGTTTAATTTCATCATTGAGTTAGAGCAGACACACATCCGGGGACACCATCTGGTCCCATGCTGCTGTGTTTTTTGGTCTTGAGACAGTTCTCACTGAGAGTTTTAAGATGTTTGTCTGTAGGTTCAGTAATTTTACAATCATTTGAACTAATTCTGAGCATATCTGGGGTTTCTTTCCCAGGTTTCTAACATAGCTAAAGAGGCCTTATGATTGTCCTTTTTGAGTCCTTAGCGCTTTTTCTCTCAAAATTTTGGATGATGATATTTTAGAGATCTTCTTTTTTACTTATAATGATCGTGGGGGCGGGATGTGTGGACTTCCAGTGAGATTAGTTTATGGTCTGAGTGAGGGGTATACGTTCCCGTAAGTGTGACATTGTGACCCCATGTTCCCATGTTCGTGATGATGAGATATAGTATGTTATCTCTTGGGGTGGGTGACTAGAGTTGTTCCATTCCATGAGTTTATTGACTCTAGGAACCTTTGGGGCTGGGCTGTGGGGGTTGGAGGGTGATCCCAGTCTAGTATGGTGGTGTTTGGAGATACATTTATCCCTTCCAGTGTTTTCAGGAAAAAGCTATGTGTTCCTGAGATTGAGAGGAGGGTGTAACTGTAACATGCTACAAATTGCAAAAGCAGTCTTGCCTATAGTTAATTGCACCTGGATGGTTTCCGATGCATCGTGCGTTGCCACCAACGAGGTGTGGGTGACCAGGTTTCAGTCACAGCACAGACATCGATGTTCTCCATACTGCATCTTGAGGATGAGACTTCTGGCATTGAGCAGCATTACCCTTTTTTTTTTTTTTTTTGTGTTCTTGTCCAGCATGTCGTCTCAGGCATTGAATGGCACCAGAGTTTAAGCCAATTATTAAAGCTGATCATCTTGTCTCTGTATTGTGGCATCATTCTTGGTGAAGGTAGGATACTGCCTCTGCTGTTTTGGTCTTACCAGTCCTATGTTGTCCGTACATGAGACACTTTAGGAGCAAGTGCTGCTGAACTTTTAGATAAAAACTTTCAACAAATTAAGCTCTGAAAAACAGAGAAAACAGGTAATATCACAATAATATGTCTTTTCACACTGGGGTGGCCAGAAATCATTGTGGCCCACAGTTTGCTAGTCAGATCATGAGGGAACTATGTAACATTGTGACTGTTAGCAAAGGTTCTACATTCCTTGTCATCCTCAGGCCAATGATACTGTGGAGTGAACGAGTCAAACTGTTATGGATAGGCTTAAAATTATGCCTTGAAAAAGGGACCAGTTGGGATCAACACTTGACTGCAGTTCGCCACTCCAAATGCCAAAGTGGGGATTTCTCATTTTCTGTTAATGACAGGGAGGACAATGGCAATTGCCTTTCCATTTGATCCAGAAACTGGCATTTCTGAACCATAGTTAGACATGGTAAAGCATCAGGAATGGTTGAAACATTTACTTCAGAATTGTGAGGAGTTATCCCAGGAAAATGCATATTGTCTATGGAGAGCACCTTTTTAAGTATTGGAGGGGGACATAAAGGTGGGTCACAAGGTAATGACAGAGATTTTTAAGGTCCGGGCCATGGGATAGCAACTGAGAAGGACCTTACATTGTAAAATCACAAGCTGAGCCCTTGGTTTACAAGTAAAACTGAGAAAGAAGAGACGTAAGGAACAAAAAGGAAAAAATGTGTACAGGGATAAGTGCAAATTCATCAGGGCTAATGGGAACAGGGAGCTGTAGTAAGTAACTTGCTATGTTCTGTGTTTCAGAACACAAAATAAAATGATACCTTTTAGAATTCTTAGACAGCCTCTCTTGATGTACCCCAGGTAACATAGAAGTCAAGCGGTATTCACCAGGGCAAATCTAAAAAAAAAAAAAAAAAATCAATTCATCAGTCTACTACTTTTTATCAGGTTTTCATATCTATTAATGGAAATCTTAGGCATGATAAAGTATAACCCAATTTCAACAGATTGGTCACCTCAATTTAATACATCTCATGTAGTCTAATATATTTGCATATCAATTGAATGTTAGAAAATATGCGTGTACTTTGATATTAGTGTTTAGGTTAGGGATACCTGTCACTGGAAAACCAAGCACAGAAGAGGTTAACGAATTATATGCCCCCATACAGCTGAAGAAGCAGTTGCTATAATCTTTGCTTTATCTTCATTCATTTTATATCCTGAAAAGACTTGAAACTGTCTCAAAATATTACACAACACTGAGATGTCCTTTTCTGGATTTATCAAGTACAAAGTAATATCAGCAGCAGATAAAGCTAACTTATCTATTTAGAAAACTATACCAGTTATGTCATTGAATTTGTGATTTCCTTATATTCTTTGTCAGTGGCTTTAATTGTAAAACAAATAAAGGGAAATGAGGACAACCTTGCCTTGTTCCCTCTGTCCAAGCACAGCTTGTTAGAGAGGAACCCTGCCACCTTAATTCTTGCCTCTGACTCTTCATATATTCTCATAATTAACTCTACTATTGTATCAGGGAACACAAATGCTTTCATTGCATTTTAGCTGATTCTTATCATATACTTTCTTTGCATCAGGACCCATCAAAAATAGTATTTTCTGACATATTTGAGTCATCATTGTACTGTTAATATTGTCAAATGTTTGTCTCCTGTCCACAAAACCACATTGATCAATATCTGTCAGTTGTAGCAACACTTTGCCATTCTCTAAACTAGTATAAACACTTAAATTGTGGTTTAAAATTAAATGGAAGTATTGGAAGCTGGGTTTGAATGGTTTTACCCTCTCTGTGTAGTACAGCAACCCCAGCTTTTTTTTCTTAGTATGTTGGTGCTTCACTCCTCCCTCATACTGTTAAATAAAACCTTTCAGATCTTCATCACTTTTTACCATTCTAATTTCCAAACTTCCACAGATGTGCCATCTGTTCCTGGAGTCTTCATTGTTGATTGATTATATGTTACCATTTTATGTAATTTTTCCTAGTTTGGCTATTAATTGTTGAGCCTCATCTTCCTCCAATATTGGAATAAAGAAGACTTCTGTAAATATTTCCATTTGTGCCTTTTCTTGGTTACTACAGACATCTCTGCATTATACCCCTCACTGACTCTCTTCAAGAGAAATCTTGATGAGTGGATGGGAGATCGTAAGTTTACCCCAGGGGTCACATCTGTGTCACTGCTAGACAGGGGCACAGTAAACTAATTCTATTATATAAGGGGACCTTCATTGTGTCACTACTAGACACAGTATTTTAAATTTATTCTGTACATTTTTGTACCATTTCATGGGGTGGCAAATGCCACATCACTATGGCTAGGCTTACAAATGCCCCAGGGCAGATAGCCTAGTACTATACTATGAAACTATGAAACTGTACAGATGTTCTTAAAATTTCCAAAATATTTCTAATAACTTCTGCAGGATCTGTTATTTTTCTTGTCACATGCTCCCTAAGGATGGCTGCAACACTTTCAATGTTCTGTTGTCTGAGTTGTTTTGCTAATATGTTTTTGCTCTGGAGACATCATTAAAAAATTAGATGTTTAACAGCAACCTGTCCAAACCCATGCATATTATCCAAATGCTTCCTTATTTCCCTTTGATATTGTGCAGTTGCTCCTCTTCTTTTTCCATTAAATGCCCTTATTCTACAATAATTTTACCTTTGCCATCCCCTCTAAATAGTTCCTTTTAACTTCTATCCTACATCTGTTTCTCTTTTATTTCCACTCTTATTTTAAATGTTTTCATTTTATCCCACTCACCAGCTGTCCTTTTGAAGAAAAGTATATCTTCCCTAACAATTTCATCTATCCATTCCTTAAATTCCCCCTTTTTAACAGGTAAGTACGAAAGTGCTAGTGTCTTATTTTCTTTTCATTATCATCTCTGCGTGATCTGAAAGTTATTGGATGTATGCCAAAGCTTTTAATTAAATACACATGCTCTGTGAAATATAAATTCTGTTCAGCCTGTCTCAGTAAATTTAAACCTTATTGAATAATATGTAAAATGTCTAACTTCGTACTACTGAATTCACATCATCCATACCAAATATTCTCATGTATTTCTTAAAAAATCTACCCTTTTGTTATATTTTCCCTTTTGTGTCCCAGATACGTTTTTACATTTTGCAAATCAAGTTGTAGTCCCCACCAATAAATAATAATCCCTGCTGAAAGTTGATTATTTCTCCCATTTTTTAAATCTCTATAATCCCAGTTTTTGGTGGAATATAAATACATGCTGGCATAATCGTCCTTACCCAATAGCTTCTTGCTACCACGAATCTACCATTATTATCTTTTTTCCTCTTCTGTCACTATTGGAGCCCTTTTAGCGATCAGTATTATTACTCATTTCCTTTGTCAATGATATTCTTAAGTTCTACCCTGAAATCCTTTCTTTGTCAAATCCACCTGCTGATTTCTATTCAGGTGTCTCCTGCAGCATTTATATTTGCATTTTACATGTCTTGTATATAATTCAATACTTTCTTGCTTTTTTCTCTTCACTTATATTTCTTACATAATTAATACTCTCTTGTTTTTGTCTCTTCCTGTAAGACAATTTACATTCCACAATGTTATGAACAGAGAAGTTCATCAAGACAGAGAGTTGTTGCTCCCATCTACTATACAGTACTGTTCTTTTGAGCATGAATTCCAAAATCTGGATTATATGCACACAATAATGTTTGGCAAGTTGATATTTTAAGCACTTGCTGCTTCTTATCATTTTAACCTATGTCGCATTTTTCAAGACTGCTTCAGTGAAAAGTCTGAAACCAAAAAAGAACCCTTCCGTAGCCCCTTAATTTTGAACAAACACACAAAACTAGGTTTTAATTCTGACATGTAGTTATTGGCTAGGCTTGTAATAGTCTGTAAATTGATAGCCTAGTAGGAAGAGAGTGGAGTTTTGTATAATTGTTAAGGTATTTGTTACAGACACAAGGTACAGGGTTTGATTTTCACCCATGGGAAGCATGGCTAGGCTTAAAAAGTCACCCTGGAGTCGTCAGTGTAGTAATAATTTATGAACCTGTGAACTATATACATTTTCAACAAATGAAGTTTACCCCTCCAGGTAGGAGCAATTGCCCAAAATTGATGGCTGCAGCCACAGGCATCACCTAATTTAAAATTAAGCAGCTTTTCAGGCAAAACGATAAAGCCCTAAACAGGGCAAGCTTAGAAAGTTGTGAAAAAAAAAACAGACGGCTCAGCACACTTCAGTTCACTATATTCCACAGAATCACAGCACATTAACGCTCCGCCATACATTTTCGTTTTAAAAATCACTTCCTCAGATGTGGGGTGTTCAAACTGCTAGTGCTTTTATACCATTTACTTAATTACATTGATTAGGTTAATGAATTAATTGAAAGGTTAATTTAGTTTAAAACCAAAAACTTTTCTTGTTGTATCTCTCTTTGTTGCAACAATTAAAACACATTTTGTAACATTAAATGTGTTTTAATTGTGGCAACACAGAGAGATAGAACAAGAAAATTTTTTTAGTTTTAAACTAAATTAACATTTCAATTAATTCATTAACCTAATCAATGTAATTAAGTGAATGGTATAAAAGCACCAGTAGTTTGAACATCCCACATCTGAGGAAGTGATTTTTTAAAACAAAAATGTATGGTGGAGCGTTAATGTGCTGTGTTTCTGTGGAATAAAGTGAACTGAAGTGTGCTGAGCTGTCCGTGGGTTTTTTCACAATTCTCTAAGCTTACCCTGCTCAGGGCTTTATTGTTTTGCCTGAAAAGCTGCTTCGTTTTGTGGATTACAAGTTTTATTTGGAAGCTGCTGTGAATTTTGTTCTTTCTTCATTTAAAATTAAGGTTACCCATGCTAAAGCACATGCTACAATCTGTGTTCCCACTTACACTGATTCCAGTGAGTTCTTTATTTTCTTTCCCCTCCTAAATGTGAAAAACAACTTGTGTGCTTTTAGGAAACATTGATTTGTAGCCCTAAGAAAATGTACAGTGACTACCTTTGAATAAAACAAAGTTGTGCGGTCTTCTATTAAATGCATTAAAGTATTAAGACCACTGAGAAAGCTACTACTACTGCTTATTCACTTCTTAGTTTCAGGCATTATTTTTTCACTGAACTTCTTGCCACTGTACTTTAAATGTTATATTTATGTCAGCACAGGAATGCTAAGTACTTTCAAGATTAATTGCATGTACTTGCAGACAGTTTGTCTCCAAGTCAATGTAGTCAGCAATGAGAAAAAAGCAGCTAAAAGCTTTGCAGATGCATGAAAAGAAACTATTCATAAACTTCACTCAGAACACGATGTACAGACTTCCCCTAGCCAAAATGCCTGCGCTTGCAGACTTGTGTCCCCCAAGAACATTTGCTAATGGATAAAAAAAGAGCTAATAACTTCTAAGAAGTAAGAAGTCTACCATTTTCCATGCCTTTCATCATTTTGTTTTATTTTTTCACGTTTTTTGCTTAACAAATCTTGTCTCCAGGTTAAACCAAGGATATTAATCTGGACATCCACCCTTGTGAAGTAACAGAAATTACTATCTTAATTCTACATATATCAGTACACTTTTACACCCCACCCTCAACCCAGCAGCCCAATGCCACATTATATTAACATTAACTTGCTTCTAACCAGCCTTTCTTGTCTTGTTACAGTATCACCTCTGTACATTTTGCAACTAAAAATACTACTTGGTTTATGATATGCAGCAGTCACTAATAAGAGTCTTCACTCCCACACGTCACATTTAAAAAACACAGACTGCATACTATGTAAAACTGCTATACTGTATGCAGTTCATATAGTTAAAAGTTTAAACAAATGTTAAGAATAAAAAAGTGTTTTACTTTCATTTGGTACTTAAGTTTAAACAAATGTTAAGAATAAAAAAGTGTTTTACTTTCATTTGGTACTTAATTTCCTTCAGTGTTCTTCTAAACATTAATTACATAAAGTTGTGTAATATACTTTACAGCTCACACATGTTTAACACAGACAGCAAAGTTCTAGTGTTTTTGAACCATGTTTTCTTACAAACCCATATTTTATATGTTAATTCCTATATCCACAAGCATGTTTTCTTGCAAAGCCATATTTCATATGTGAATTCCTATATCCGGTAGGACTGATACTTTTCATTCTCCCATTTATTCACTAATTTTAGTGTTGCCGGTCTTCTTCATGACCATCTACAGCTACAACTCCCAACACCAGTTTCTGGCTCCAGTCCAAGGTAGTATTGATTCCCCTAGTCAGCCCATGTGTTTTTTTTCTGTTTGTCAAGCATTTGCCTTTGGAACAATGGAAAATGTTTCACCATCAAAGTCTCTCTGTAGTCTTTATTACTGTCAGAAGAATGAGATGCAGAGTATTTTTCAACTTGCTGGCTCATTCTTTGTTGTATAAACTTTTTTATTTTCACCTCAGCCAGCAATGCATCAAAAAAAGACTGATACTCCAGTAAAAAATATTTTGAAGACCGTTGTATTTAGCAACTTTAATTTCACACCTGCTTTTCAACTTTCCCTGATTGCTGGGATAAACCTGCTTCTTCTGCCTTGTGTGCACTGAATAATCATTTTCCACAAGTGCACTGTTGTCTCCAATTTTTAATACTCTCCCTGTTTATCACAGTTTTATCAGGACAACTCTCTGTTGTTATGATTGCATCTTTACTAATATAGATCTTGACTGCTTTCTCATCAGGTTTGGAGCATTCCCACTGTGTGGCCTTTCAATTAACATGTTCTGCAATGAAACACCAGTCCAGATGCTTATTTATATTTCCATAAAGTTAATACAGTCTATTCCATCCAGTATCTCTGCTATAGAAGAACAATCTCATGTTTTTTTCTGTGCCCTTTATCTACTATTTTGTGAAACAGCTCTTTTGAGAAGCATCCTATTTGGCCAGCCTCTTCCTCATTTCATTCTCTGATGTTATTGGCTCACCTGAATAGCTAAAGTTTCTTCTATTTTTTTAGACTTATGTTGTTTGAGTTGATATATTCTTTCAGTGTTCCATTTATTTTAGTTGGCTGTGAGTACTTTTGATTTATTTTTTTTTGTCAAAGTTACTGGAAGCAGTCTCCTGCATAACCTTGAACGGTGAACTACTTTTTGCTGAAGAGCTGCAGGATTCTTCCCCGCCAGCATTTACTCCTCTTCTTTTCTTGTTGAATTTCTCTCAAATTCTCCAAATGTCTTTGCTGGCATCCAAGTAGTGAAATCACTAACAAATGACTGAATGTCACCTTAGTTAATAGTTTGAATGGTACTTTTTTCTCTGTTTCTGTTTTCATACTGGGAAAGCCAAAATCAACATATTGATCAGTGTGCATCTATCTTTTAAGTCTGAAAACAGTATATTTAATTGCTTTGCTAAGGAAACCATCAGGCAATATGGCTGTTTTTAAGGTCACTTGAGAGTTTTGAAATGGCTTGTTTATGTTCTTAGATGGAGGTTGTGTTGGTCAAAATTTAGTTCAGTAGGCTAAAAGAAATGTTATTCTGGAAAATGCACAAGTTAAATGCACTTGCTTTGTAATGCAGTTTGCTTGTTGATAAACACCAGGAAGTAATTTTTGAAAGGCAAATGAAGATGATCATGACTGTCATGTCTTTTTAACTTGATAGGTGGATATGGAAGCATTCTTGACACTGACAGATGGTGATTTGAAGGAGCTGGGAATAAAGACTGATGGACCAAGGCAGCAAATTCTGGCAGCCATATCTGAACTCAATGCTGGAAAGGTAATTTGTACAATGTAAAATGAGATGGAATTGGTTCTCATCTTTGAAGCAATAGATTTTGATGTTGTACGTAGTTGGAATAAAATAACAGAAACTGTTCCTATCAGTAATGCTTTAGTTGCACAAATATTAATCTTTGTATTGTTGTGGGTACAATACTTAAATTTTGTAATTAGTTGTCATCACTTTTCAGCTTACTAGTGTTTCAATAGCTGTATCATTTGTGATTTTAACTAACATGAGAGTA
Organism: Protopterus annectens; assembly: GCF_019279795.1. Lineage (NCBI taxonomy): Eukaryota > Metazoa > Chordata > Ceratodontiformes > Protopteridae > Protopterus > Protopterus annectens. The sequence continues at coordinate 69,035,653 of NC_056731.1, forward strand.
GACTGGTCAGAAGAACATGTAATCTCTTTCTCATTTTGAGGGAATATTTTTTTCCATTGGTCCACTTCGTTGTCATAGGATAAAAAATGTAGTGTTAAAAGTAATAGCATCAGACTGGGAAGGTGAAATGAGTATTGTAGCGATGTGAGAACACGGATAAGTTAAGAGCAGATATGGAACTATTGCATGGGCATGTAATAACAGGTCAAAAATTTAAGCAGTGGGCTGGTGAGACTATATTTGACCTAGTTTCCCACCCCTATCTTGCCATACCTTAGGTACTCAAAGTGGGGGGGGGGGTCTATAATTAATAGCTGTTATATAAATTTTTTTTATTTCAGTGTACAAGGCATGCTGTGGAATTTGTAACTTGTGTGTACCAGTTTAATGTGTAGCAGTTGCTAAACAGTTTAGCAGTGCTAACGATACATGCATCAGACACTTTCTATCATTTCTCTTTTTTTTCTACTTTCAGTTGAATATCTTGTGGTGAGTTTTAGAAAGCTGAGCTACTATATGGTCTTATGTTTGTCCATTCAGAATAAAAGAGGTGAGAGACCAAAACAGATGGAGAGGCAAGTTAGATATAGTGGATAGCTGTGCCAAGTATATTCTAACATAGTTATGCAAAATGTGTATAAGTCTGCAGCTTTATGGAAAATTGAGAAGCTGGATAAAGAAAGAGAAACATATGTTGAAAGATAAAAGATTTGTTTTTTTTTTGTTTGTTTTTTTTTTTTGAAAACTTGGCAAGTGAAGTGGCCATTTAAGAACCATTCAGTCTGCTAGAGAGGCTAGCTAAGTGCGGCATGAAACATCATAATGATTAGGGGCTTTGATAGCTGGATTCAAAAGGATGTTGAGGAAGTATACACAATTGCACACTATGAGGTGTTTGCACACATTTTGGACAGTAGATATAAGATCATATTAGTTATAGGTTCATAGGTGTGTACTAGGCTAATGGCTCTGGTGCCTTTACAAGCCTAGCCCATAGGATTACTCTGGCATTGTTCCACCTGACCTTAGTTTCTAGTGCCTGTGTCGAGTAGAGCCACTGGAGTGATCCCTGGGGTGAATTTTCTATTTCCCATCCACTCATCAAGATTTCTGTTGAAGAGGGCCAGTGAGGTACTCTGTTTGACATGTATGGGAAGTCTATTCCATAGCATGGGCAATCTCTGGGTTATGAACCTGTCCCTCTATCATGTTCTGTTGATTGTGGTAATGAGGTTGAGGTCTCTGGAGCGTGTGGTGCGGAGGGATTTGGATTTCTTTAGATGAAGCATTTCTAACAGAGCTGGGTCAGACATGGCTTTGTAAGTCAAGCAGAGATCGCCTCTGAGTAGGCGATATGAGACAAGAGAATAGTTTTAGTTTTTTGAGTCTGTCCATATAGGACAAGTGTTTAAGCCTATGATCCTCTTTGTGAGGTACTTTTGCAGTTACCTCTCCAGTTGTTGCAGGTGTCTAGTGAGGTACATGCTAAGTGGGGCATTGTACTTGGTGATTGGCCTAATGAGGGAAGAGTAGAGGGACACAATGACCTCTTTCTTCCTGGATGCAAAACCCTTATTAATGAAATGTGCCACATAGAAGGACTTTCTGGCCACAGTGGCAGTGTGGTGGTCAAAAGAGAGGTTGCTGTCAGCCTGTGTTCCCAAATCTCTTATAACGCCTTCTGTGTTCAGTGGACTACCATCGATGTAGCAGTTCATGGGAACTGGGTTTTGTTCCAAAGGGGATGACGACACATTTTTTGGCATTGAGCTTAAGGCCATGGTTCTGACACCAGTCGTCTGTCTCCGTGAGGCCTTTCTGTAGGATGTCAACATCACTTGGGGAGTTAATAATGGCTCCCAACTTGCTTTCGTCTGGGAACTTTGTCAGCCAGAGTCCCTTTGTGTTGGACTGGACTTCTGAGAAGTAGATACCAAACATAAGAGGATCCAGGACCGATCCCTGTGGGACTCCACTCGTGAGTGGTCGGCAGTCTGAATTGGAGTCAGCTACTTTCACACTGTGGGTCCTTTCTGTGAGCCAGTTTGCAACCCACCTAGTGATATAGGGGTTGATGCTTAGCTTAGTGAGTTTTTCTATGATCCCTAAGTGGGGAAAGGCATCAAAGACTTGGGCCAGATCAAGGTATGCTGTATGAACCACCTTGCCTTCATCCACAGCTCTGGTGACTGACTCAAAGAAGTCGACCAAATTGAGCAGGTATGATCTACCTTCACAAAACCAAACTGTGTGGGATCCAGAGTTTGGGGAGTCCCTATATCCTTGTTTATTAGGTTCATGATGATGCGTTCCATAGCTTTGCATATCAGACTTGTCAGACTAATGGGGTGATGGTTCACAGGGTCTGTAGTCACTCCTCCTTTGTGTAGAGGGATGATTATAGCAGTGTGCCATTCGGTAGGGACAAAGCCTGAGGTGAGGCTGTGATTGAACAGGGCACACAGGTGAGGTGCCAGTTCACTCTGTAGTTCATGTAGAACACAGCCAGTGATATTGTCAGGTCCCATAGAAGCTGCATTCTTGGCCTTGGACAGTACTATTTTAACCTGTACGGCAGTAATACTGGGTGCCTGGTAATCTACTGGTATTGTGATTGGTCCTTTGGGGGGGGGGTTAAACTTGGCACTGAATCTGTCGGCCAGTATATTGGCAATATCTGTTGGCTCTGTATATGAGGTACCATTGTGTAGTAGCTCAGAGCAAAACTGGGTATTGCCGTGGAGGTTCTTTACACAACTTTAGAAGGCCTTGTGGTTGTCTTTACTATCTGCTGTAATTCTGATTTTCATAGGTAGTTTTAGAGGATTTGATGAGGGATCTCAACTTTTTGTTGAGGCTGATAAGGGAGTTTTTCCAGTCTTGGGACTTCACTTTATACCACATCAGTTTCCTGCTTCTGTTGTAGAGTTTATTTATGGCAGGGGACCACCAGATTGGCTTCCTTTTTTTGGAGGAGAGCATCTTGGTTCTATTGGGTATGGCGAGATCCATGCATTTGTGCACGTGTTCGTACAGTGCATTGGTGTATGATTCAGTGGTCATGCAATGTTCGTACAGTGCATTGGTGTATGATTCAGTGGTCATGCAACTATTCTCCATTTGCATGGGTGCCGTGAAGTTAACCACCTCTGTTCTTAGGAGCCCAAAGTTAGCTTTGGAGAAGTTTTTCATGGTGGTTACCTTTGCAGGGGGGTGGGTAGGGGAGGGATGTGGATTTCCAAAGTGATTAGTTTGTGGTCAGATCTAACCAGGGAGGAGTTGACTATTGGTGTAGAGCAATGGTCGCCCATGTTAATAATGACCAGGTCAAGGATGTTGCTACTGCCAGTACAATGAAGAACAAAGACCAGGAACCCAATGAATAAAATGTATTCCTCTCTTTTTTCCCCCAATGAATAAAATTTATTCCTCTCTGACGTCTCGGCATACACTGCCTTCTTGGAGTACACAGTTACTTCACATCACCCACTTGGTTTATGTACACTGCTAAATAGACTAACAATAAAGTCATCAGGTAATACCATCACACACTTAAAAAATATTTAAAGTAATACATGCCAATTAAAATCAGTATTCATACCCTTTGGAAACAAAGTATCAAACTTTAATATATATGCACTGCTTCTTTATAAAGAAGTTTATTCTTGATGATGCCCCTCCCCAAAAACCACGCTCTACTTTTTCTGAAATTGTGGCTTGTAAACCATGTCCTTCCAAAAAATGTTGTGCCACTGAACTCTGTTCCTTTTTATTTAATATATCACAAACATGTTCTAATAGCCTTATTTTAAAAGCCCTTTTGGCCTCACCCACATAAAACTTATTGCAGGGACATCTGAGGGCATAAATAATGCCCTCAGTGTCACACCTATAATTCCCACAAACTTCAGATCTTCAACCATTTAATAGTCCAAAATAAGGCACAATAAATTTGCATGCCTTGCATTTGCCATATCCTGCTGTTCCTTTTTGTTCTTATTGACTCGTATAAGAGACTTACATAAGCTATATGAAGTGAAAAAAGACATTTTTGGACTGGTTAGGAAATTACAGTTGAAATACATGTTTACTACTGTAAATAGTATTAAAATGAATGTATTAATGCCAGTGATTCTAGTATGGAAGAGAATTATTTTTCTTGTGCTTCTGATGATGAATACAATGCATACAGCTTATTTGATACTAGCTGTGTTAAACACAGAGCAGTTATGTTCCAGGTTTTTTTGATGCTGACATTAGTTATTTTCATAAAACATTAGATTTTTTCATTGAAACTGAATTAAATATGTTTTTAAATCAAAAACAGAATAAAAGACTTTCGGCTTTTCCCGGTTAGGGGTCGCCACAGCAGAACTCCGGTCCGCTCATGATTGGTAGTGGATTTTTACGGTGCCAAGTTGCCAACCCGACGCCCAACCTTCAACGAAGGCACACCCATTCACTCTCGCACCTACTTGCATGTCTTTAACGTCACTCGACCATGGGGAGGACATGCAGACTCCACATAGAAGGCGCTCCAGCCGAGAATCAAACGGGAGAACCTCTTGCTGTGAGGAGACAACGATAACTGCTGCTCCAAATCAAAAACAGAATATTGTTTATAATTTAACTAGAGAAGAGTGGCCAGCATTATTAAATATGACTAAAAATGAACAGCTGTTTTTTAAATCTGCTGACAAGGGAAACAAACTAGTTGTGATGCATATATCCCAGTATTTGAAGATGTGCCATTAACATTTGGATGACAATTCAGTCTATTCAAAGGTAGATACAAGTCACTATTTGGGAGCCTTAGTTGAATTCAAATCTTTACTTAATAAAGGTGTCAGGTTAGGTTACTTAATTGCTGATTATGTTCAGAAGAAGCTAACTATGAACAGTCATAGTATTGCCACATTCTATTTATTACCTAAAATTCACAAAAATACAGGTCCCTCCAGGGTGCCCTATTGTTTCAGGTAGAAATTATTTTACTTATAATCTAGAACAATTGCTACATTTCCTGTTGCTACCCAAGGTAGCTTTATTACCTGCTTATGTTAAAGACATTTTTGATTTTTTAAGTAAGTTAAGGATAGTACAGTGGATTAAAAAGATGTATTGGGTGACTTTTTGGATGAATTACAAGTAAACAGATTTAATTTTACATTTGATGGCATCCAAATAGGGAAGAAGGTGTCCTTTTTGGATGCAGATCTGTTACTTAAGGAAGATGGAATACTAACTACAAAAGTAGATAGGAAATTTCAGGGGGATATATATTATTTGAAAGCAACAAGTTGTCATCCTGGGCATACGATTGATGCCTTACCTTATGGTGAATGCATACGTCTTTACAGACTATGCAGCGATGAACAAGATTTTTTAAGGGAGATGGGTTATACTTTTGAGATGTTCAGAAAGTGTGGTTATGGTGAAGATATAACTGCTAAGGCATGGTCTAGATTTAATAAATATAGGCAACAACAATAGAAAATGGAAGGGAGTTTCCAAATTAAATAACAATACTGAATCTGGTTGTGAATTGTATTTTGTAACCACATATAGTGGATCTAGCAATAGGTTTTATGAGATAGTACAAACACAGTGGCAACTGTTATCAAATTTAAAGGCTGGAAGGTCATGGATGCCTAATAAACTTCTTGCTTCATATAGAGTGGGTAGGAATATTAAGAGCTTGTTGGTGAAATCTAGGTTCTGCAGACCCAAGGAAGTCTTATATGAGCCAATAAGAACAAAAGGGACAGTAGGATGTGGCAAATGCAAGGCATGCAAATTTATTGTGCCTTATTTTGGACTCGAAGATTTGAAGTTTGTGGGAATTCTAGGTGTGACACTGAGGGCATTATTTATGCCCTCAGATGTCCCTGCAATAAGTATTTATGTGGGTGAGCCCAAAGGGCTTTTAAAATAAGGCTATTAGAACATGTTCGTGATGTATTAAATAAAAAGGAACAGAGTTCAGTGGCGCATCATTTTTTGGAAGCACATGGTATTTCTGTTCATGGTTTACAAGCTACAATGTTAGAAAAAATAGAGTGTGTTTTTTTTTTTGGGTGGGGGGTGTCAGCAAGAATAAACTTCTTTATAAAGAAGCAGTGTATATATTAAAGTTTGATGCTTTGTTTCCAAAGGGTATGACTGTTGATTTTAATTGGCATGTATTACTTTAAATATTTTTTAAGTGTGTGATGGTATTACCTGATGATTTTATTTTTTGTCTATTTAGCAGTGTATATAAACTAAGTGTGTGATGTGAAGTAACTGTGTATTCCAAGAAGGTAGTGTATGCCGAGACGTCAAAGAGGAATAAATTGTATTCTTTGGGGAAAAAAAGAGAGGAATACATTTTATTCATTACGTTCCTGGTCTTTGTTTTTCGTTGTATTTGCTGTTGTTGCTTTGCTGCTGTTTTTCCTGCTCAAGGATGTTGCTACCTCTAGTGGGGGTAAGAACGAGCTGGTCCAGGGCATTGGAGTTAATGAATTCCAGGAACTTTTGGGCTAGGGTGTTTGGGCTTGAGTAGTGTTCCCAGTCTATATTAGGGTAGTAGAAGTCACCTAGTATGATGGTGTTTGGTGATACATTTATCCTCTAGTGTTTTCAGGAAGGCCATGTGAGGTTCCTGAGTTTGTGAGGGCGACCTGTAACATGCTACAATTTGCAGAGCAGTCTTGCCCATGGTTAATTGCACCTGGATGGTCTCCGATGCATCGTGCGTTGCCACCAGTCTTGAGGTGTGGGTGTCCTTGATGAATATGGATACCCCCTCCTTTCTTGGTATTGTCCAGATTTTGGGGCGGAAGGTGTGATATGAGGTAAAACCTGATAGTGCTGGGGTGCTCTCAGGAGCCTTGAACCAGGTTTCTGTCACAGCACAGACATCGATCTTCTCCATACTGAGAAGGGCCTCGAGTGCATTTTGAGATTTAGACTTCTGGCATTGAGCAGCATTACCCTTAGATTTTTCCTTTTTGTGTTCTAGGGTGGTAGGTTTAGAATTTGAGCCTTGCCTAAAAAGGCACTATGGGGTGGCAAGAGCCTTTGCCAATATCCGGAATCCCAGGTGTGACAGGTGCAAGCCATCTCTGGCAAAGCAGCGTGGCTTGTCCAGCATGTCATCCCAGGCAGACAGACACTGGATCCCCTTTGAATGACACCAGTGTTTAAGCCAATTGTTGAAAGCTGATCATCTTATCTCTGTATTGTGGCATCATTCTTGGTGAAGGTAGGATACTGCTCAAGGTCAGGGTCATACCTGTCTGGGCTACATAATCTGAGAGCTCCTCAATGTCTCTTTTCATGTTGTCCAGGAAGGTACGTCTCAGGTCATTTACACCAGCGAGGACAATGACTGAATCATATTTGTACCTGCTGTTCAGAGACCTGAGTGCTTGCATTATGTGGCGGATTCTGGCACCCGACAGGCAGCTGACTGTGACCTTCTCCTTACTCAGTCTGGTGAGTGGAACATCAGTGTGTCTGACTATGGAGTCACCAATGACTAGTGTGTCTGGCATTGTGTTTGGCCTTAAGGGCTGTGACTGTTTGACACTCTGACTGTGAGGTCTATGTGTTGCAGGTGTTGTGTTCTGAGGTGGTGGTTGTTTGGGTGTCTGCTTTGGTGGCCTCTGCTGTTTTGGTAGATTTTGATCAGAGCCTCCGAGTATGTCTTTGTGTGTTTATGTGTATGATTTGAGGTTGTAATGGTAATATGTGAGACTGGGTCTATAGTGTGTGTGGTAACCTTCTCCTCCTGACTGGTCTTGCCAGTCCTATGTTGAGAGAGCTCAGCCTCCAGTTTGGCCGTATAGTTGCATCTCTCGCATGTATTTGTGTTTTGTGGGAGGAGGAGAGGGTTGTCTGTGTACATGAGGCAATTGTAACATTGCCTCAATATTCTAGGTTCACCAGCTGAGCAGGAGAGGACACTAGCAACTGGCCCCCCGACATGCTAGAAGAAATAGACAAAAAATTTTAAAAAGATTCCGGGGGACGTGGGTGACCGAGAAATGGGGGGGTTGCCTTTTTGGGGTACTATCTATGACAAGAGTGCCGTATCAAGGTAATAAGTACTGTAGGAGCAAGTGCTACGTTTAACAGATAGAGAATAGTCTACTTGGAGTCAAGTAGAGATGATCTTTTTAATTATAGGATACGCTGATTAGATCAGTAGTATAGTTCGAGGAAGGTAGTTTTAAGGGAAAATTTGAAGAGTGGACTTTAGGTAGCCCGAATAGTTTAAACCTGCTTAACCGGCACATATGAAGTGAAAAAAGACATTTTTGGACTGGTTAGGAAATTACATTTGAAATGCGTGTTTACTACTGTAAATAGTACTAAATAAAATGAATGTATTAATGCCAGTGATTCTAGTATGGAAGAGAATTATTTTTCTTGTGCTTCTGATGATGAATACAATGCATACAGCTTATTTGATACTAGCTGTGTTAAACACAGAGCAGTTATGTTCCAGGTTTTTTTGATGCAGACATTAGTTATTTTCATAAAACATTAGATTTTTTCATTGAAACTGAATTAAATATGTTTTTGAATCAAAAACAGAATAAAAGACTTTCGGCTTTTCCCGGTTAGGGGTCGCCACAGCGGAACTCCGGTCCGCTCATGATTGGTAGTGGATTTTTACGGTGCCAAGTTGCCAACCCGACGCCCGACCTTCAACGAAGGCACACCCATTCACTCTTGCACCTACTTGCATGTCTTTAACGTCACTCGACCATGGGGAGGACATGCAGACTCCACATAGAAGGCGCTCCAGACGAGAATCGAACGGGAGAACCTCTTGCTTTGAGGAGACAACGATAACCGCTGCTCCAAATCAAAAACAGAATATTGTTTATAATTTAACTGGCCAGCATTATTAAATATGACTAAAAATGAACAGCTGTTTTTTAAATCTGCTGACAAGGGAAACAAACTAGTTGTGATGCATATATCCCAGTATTTGAAGATGTGCCATTAACATTTGGATGACAATTCAGTCTATTCAAAGGTAGATACAAGTCACTATTTGGGAGCCTTAGTTGAATTCAAATCTTTACTTAATAAAGGTGTCAGGTTAGGTTACTTAATTGCTGAGTATGTTCAGAAGAAGCTAACTATGAACAGTCATAGTATTGCCACATTTATTTATTTATTTTATTTATTTATTTGCAGTTGGTTTACCAGGATAGTCCATTGGGCCAAAAGAACCCGTTTTCAATGGAGTCCTGGGGAGAAAAGCTCCAATATAGACAAAATTGGGTACATACAATAACTACAAGATAATTATACAGAGTAGAGATAAAACCTTAATACATTTAGGCTTAAATTTGAGAAACATTCAAAAAAATGTGGAGAAAATCTCCGATATAGACAAAATTAGGTATGTGCAGTAACTACAAGATAATTATACAGAGTAGAGATAAAACATTAATACATTTAGGCTTAAATTTGAGAAAAATTCAAAAAAATAACAACAGTATTGAGATATGCCTTCAGAGAAGTTGAGGAAGAAACACAATATTTCATTATTGAGTAACTATTGTGAGGGAACATAAGCTTTAATAGGATGAGTTATGTGTCATAAGTGTGAGGGGATGGAATATTATAGATCTATGAGGGGAGGGAGCAAGAACAATCCCATTGGGATCGTAGATATATATGAAGTGATTTTTTGAACATGAATTTGTTAGTGATAAATGCAATGGATGGAGGAAGTGAGTTCCAGAGACGGGCAAGGTTAAAAGATAGTAAGTGTTTGCCTGGGGGATGACATGGTTTGTGTACTACTAGTAGGTTTTGATTGTTAGACCTTAGGACTCTGTTTGGTAGGTGCATTTTGAAGGCAGAAGACAGGGAGGGACAAAGAGAGGGGCTGAGAATGAGCTTATGAGCGAAAGTCAGCTGAATATATGTAAGCTGATTTGGTAATTCAAGCCAATTTAATTTTTGAAGAGAAGAACAATGGTGGGTAGAGGACCTGTGGCTGTTGGCGAATTTGGCTATTTTGTTATAGCAAGAAGAAAGTTGTTTTTTTAGGGAGGCCTGAAGATTAGTCAGTAATGGAGCCCCATAGAGAAGGGAGGGGATGAGAAAAGAGGAAGCGAGTGTAATTTTGGAGGAGCTTGTAAGGTATTGGTTCTGACGGTAGAGCATACCTAGTTTCTGATGTTTTTTTTTAATATTTAGTAGTAGATGGGAAGTGTAACTAAGCCGATTGTCAATTAGTACACCTAGTAGCTTAGTTTCAGACACTAGTTCTAGGGATGAGTTATTTAGGCTGGTAATTGAGAAGGAGTTGGTGTTAAAGGAGGTAGATTTGGAAGGGGTGAATACCATAAGTTTTGTTTTGGAGGCATTGAGTGCTAAGTGGTTTATTTTCATCCAATGTTCAGTTATTGAAAAGGCTTGCTGAGTAAGTTTTTGGAGCAGTGAGGGGGAGGTGGCAGAGCAGATAATGGTGGAATCATCTGCATATTGGATGATGTTTGCAAATGGGATAGATTTATGAAAGTCATTGACAAATATATTGAAGAGGAGGGGGCCAAGAATAGATCCTTGGGGAACTCCAGTGGGTACTAAGGAATGGGAAGTGGCCTTCTTCCATATAACTGCTTGGTGTCTATTTGACAGATAGCTAGAAAACCAATTTATGGAAGAGGGAGAGAGGTTAAGTTTTGACAGTTTAGTTAAAAGCAGATTGTGTGAGATGGTGTCAAAGGCCTTGGATAGGTCAAGAAGTAGGGTAGAGACAATATGGCCAGAATCACGTGCAATATTGACAGTCTCAAGAAAGGATAAGAGGGCAGTCATAGTACTGTGGTTTGGCCTGAATCCATGTTGAGTAGGGGTTAGCAGGTTGTTATCTAAGAGATGTGGCAAGAGTTGGAGGTGAATACATTTTTCCAGAAGTTTAGAAATGGGGGATAGAATAGCAATAGGACGAAAATTATTGACGTTGCAATTGTTGCCTCCTTTATGCAGGGGGATAATGAATGCTTGCTTCCACAGTTGAGGCACAGTACATTCATGGATGGAACGGTTTATTAGAATGCTAATGGGATAGGCAATGGCATCTGCAGCTATGTGTAGGAAATAAGAGGGAATGTTATCAGGGGCATTAGTACACGGCTTTAGTTTCTGGAGGAGTTTCTTAATAGTGGTAGTAGATACAGGTTTTAAAGTGAATAGAGAGGGAAGTAGAGAGGGAGAATTTGAGGAGGGTTCAGTTGGCAGGGAAATAAGAGTAGTGGAAGAGGTGGAAGATGGGCTGTGTGAAGTAGAAATGGGGTTAGGGTTGATTATGGTAGGAGGAGGGGGTGTGCTAGTTGGCGAGGGGGAGCATGAGAAGGAGGAGGTGAGTTTGCTAATAGAGTCGATGAAAAAGGAGTTGAACTGAATAGCTAAGTCCAAGTCTTGGATGTTTGGGTCTGGGGTTGGGGTGTGTGGTTTGCTGGGGTTGAGGAGGGTGGAAATTCCCTTCCAGAATCTTTGGGGGTTGGTTTTATTATTGTTCTGGAGTGTGAAGAAGTATGTTTGTCTATCAGAGGTTATTAGCTTTTTTACTTTATTTCGTAGGGTTTTATATGCAATATGTTTGTCTGGTGTCTTATTTCTCAGATAGAGTCCCCAGGCTTTGTCTCTAAGCCGCATGGTAGAGAGAGTAGTTTTGGTTAGCCAGGGGGCTGAGTTAGTTTTTATTCTTTTTGTTCGTAGAGGGGCTTGGGAATCAAGTATTCCTAGAAATGTGGAGTTAAAGTGGGCAACTGCTTCTTCTAGGGGCAGTGTCTTCAAATTGTTCCAGTTAATTGCTTTCAGGGAATCTATGAAAATTGAAGGGTTAAAGCTTTTGTCATTGGGTAGTGATGTAGTTGTGGGTGCGATTAGAGATGCAGGAGTCGGTGGGTGAAAGTGGGCAGATGATCACCAAGAGGGTCGGAAGGGTACCGCTGCTTGAAAAATAGTGGGGGGGTGACACTAGAACCCAGTCAAGGATGGTGCCACTGGAGGGGTCTTTAGAAGGGTGTGTTATGGTGTTGATTAGCTGGGAGAAGTTATATAGATTGATGTTAAGAGGGTTGGTTGGAGACTGGATGGAGGCCCAGTTAATATTGACATCTCCTAGAATTATGTTTTCATTGCTAATATTGTCAGAGAGCCAAGAGAGGATATTTTCAAGTGTTGAAATATTGTCCCCTGGGGGGATGTAGAGGGATACTAGGCAAATGTGTTTGTGCTTATTAACTTGAAGGAGAGAGATGAGTAATTCAGCGTTGTTAAATGTGGGAGTAGGTTTGTTATATGGGGTAACTAGCAAGGAAGAGGAGTAAATGAGGGCAACTCCACCGCCTTTCTTTTGGGTCCTGTCTTTTCTAATGATTGAGTAGTTGGGTGGAGTTATTTCAGAGTCTTTTATGGAGGGCTTTAACCAAGTTTCTGAAATAGATAGTATATCAGGTTTGTTATGTGTAAGCCATGCATGGAGGGTAGGGACTTTATTCACTATACTTTGTGAGTTTAGAGAAGTAAAGAATATAGGCTTGTGTGAGGAGGAAGAGGAGGAGGGGCCGGGGTTGGGATGGATATCACCAGATAAAAGGCAGGTAAAGAGATGGAAGATGGGGTTTGAAAGATAGTTGATTAGAGTATAAAATGGTTTGGGTCTGCTGAGATGATTAAGGGGTGTTTATTTGCTATGGGGATAGAGTATTTCTGAGGGGTGAAGAGTTTGAAAGAGAAGGTGAGGAGCTGTGTTATTGGGTGAAGATGGGGAGAGATGGGAAAGTGTGATTGTGAGAGTGGGGTATTCAGATGGTAGGTTGTGTGGTAAAGTTGTAGATGGTAAGAAGTTTCAGGTTGGGTGAGGTGATAAATATATGATAGTTTAAGAGAAAGTGATAGAAGACATAGGATGGAATAAGGGTTTAGAGGCATGTTGAGAACGTGGCTTAGTATTGAGTGTTGTAATTGTCTAATATGTATGATAAGTTTATTGTGCAGGGGATAAGAATGTTTAGCTAAGGTAGAGTAAAACGAGTTGTGGGAGTAGAGCTGGATGTAGTTAAGATAGGTAGGTGAGTGAGTGTATTAGAAGTGGGATGTAATGAAATGTAGTACCTGTGGGTGTGGTTGCAAATTAGATAATAGGCTGATGGGGGTGTGTCTAAGGTGTTGATGGTTGATTGTTGTAGTGAGAAAGTGGGTGTGGAAACAAGAGGGATATAGCTAGATGCACTGGGGGCGGGTGGGATTTGGGGGCAGGGTAGGGGAGCGGAGTGAGCTAACGGAGCGGGAAGAACCAAACCAGGAGAGGACCGAGAGTCAATCAGTGGAGCATAGGATACAGGAGAATAAGTAGTAGCAGGGTAAGCAGGGTTCCTGTACCTAATAGGTAGAGTGGACAAAAGTGAGATTGAGTAGAGAATGAGTGAGGAACAGTAGTGTATAGTAGGGAGGGGACGCCTTCTAGTGGCCTAGTGGAGAGTTGCACTGGGTCAACTAGGAAGGTCTTGGACTAGGTAGGATGAAGTAAAGAGGAGCAGGGAAAGACTCAGTTAAAGATGAGAGGAAGAAAATGAAAAGTGTTTAGGCTGCTGGCTGACCTGACTGGGGGATAGCATACAATGGTATCATATAGCAGGAGTTACAATGGTAGAACAAGTGGCAGCAGATGTACATACATTCACAGTGTCCTCTGGGAGACACTTTTCCAGTTTCCAAGGTTGGGATTGATGCAGCAGAGCAGTGTGTCTCTTAAGTACAACTGATGATGGAGTAGGTGACCTTGGTAGTATGTATATGTCCACCCAGGCAAGATCCCAAGGGAGACTATGGGGCAGAACTGGAGATGGGAGGAAGAGATGAGATGTGTTAGTTACAGTATATTAGTGACATCACTAAATCACTTAGAAGGTAGTAGGCAGATAAGGAAGAGCTAAAGGCATCATATATTCAGTGAAACATCAGAAATGCAGTGACAAAAACAGACAGAAATACAATATTCAGAGCCCAGTAGGTTATCTAGCAAACTAATGAGCAAAAGGCTTCATCAAAACAGTTAAACTGAGCAAAACATTGTATTAAGGTAGCAATTATGTCAAGAAAGTATATAGGCAAAACTCAAGAGACTCAAACACAATTCAGGATTACAGTAACACTATAAAGCCTAAATATGCAGTGTCAGAGCAGAAGTAGCAGCAGTTTATACAAAACAGAGGTATCAGCAGTTTATACACTATTCAAAGCAATATTCAACTAAACAAACCAGGCTAAAATAGCTTATAGTACTACTATATGTATAGACAAGCATTTCCAGAATACTGAATAATCTGTAGTATGCAGGATACTATAGCAGTATAGAGTTCCTGCAGCACATACATCTATAAAACAGCCAAGCGTTTAAGATGTAGCACAAACCACGTGGGGTTGGCGTGTTATACTAGCGACAGCCTCAGCAGGCCCAAGTAACTCACCCAGCGACTGTATACCATATCCCAATCCCTTGATGGGATTCACCATGTGAAGATCCAAATACAAATAGACATGAATGGGGGATTAAGGTATGGCCAGATTAGGAGTGAGATAGCAATGTCGCACTATGGTCAGTAGCTTCAAAGGGGCAGGAAGGACAAAACCAAACCCCTGAGCTTAGCGACATAAAAAATAGTAAATTCACCAGTAAAACCCATACGCTTTCAACATTAGTCTAGCTAATAGAGTACGAGTAATATTCGCGCTACGTTCAGTAGCAGTTTCTAAAGACAGGGACAGTCAGTTCAAACCCCTAAGCTTAGCGGTCTATTTTTTACCTAAAATTCACAAAAATACAGGTCCCTCCAGGGTGCCCTATTGTTTCAGGTAGAAATTATTTTACTTATAATCTAGAACAATTGCTACATTTCCTGTTGCTACCCAAGGTAGCTTTATTACCTGCTTATGTTAAAGACATTTTTGATTTTTTAAGTAAGTTAAGGATAGTACAGTGGACTAAAAAGATGTATTGGGTGACTTTTTGGATGAATTACAAGTAAACAGATTTAATTTTACATTTGATGGCATCCAAATAGGGAAGAAGGTGTCCTTTTTGGATGCAGATCTGTTACTTAAGGAAGATGGAATACTAACTACAAAAGTAGATAGGAAATTTCAGGGGGATATATATTATTTGAAAGCAACAAGTTGTCATCCTGGGCATACGATTGATGCCTTACCTTATGGTGAATGCATACGTCTTTACAGACTATGCAGCGATGAACAAGATTTTTTAAGGGAGATGGGTTATACTTTTGAGATGTTCAGAAAGTGTGGTTATGGTGAAGATATAACTGCTAAGGCATGGTCTAGATTTAATAAATATAGGCAACAACAATAGAAAATGGAAGGGAGTTTCCAAATTAAATAACAATACTGAATCTGGTTGTGAATTGTATTTTGTAACCACATATAGTGGATCTAGCAATAGGTTTTATGAGATAGTACAAACACAGTGGCAACTGTTATCAAATTTAAAGGCTGGAAGGTCATGGATGCCTAATAAACTTCTTGCTTCATATAGAGTGGGTAGGAATATTAAGAGCTTGTTGGTGAAATCTAGGTTCTGCAGACCCAAGGAAGTCTTATATGAGCCAATAAGAACAAAAGGGACAGTAGGATGTGGCAAATGCAAGGCATGCAAATTTATTTTGCCTTATTTTGGACTCGAAGATTTGAAGTTTGTGGGAATTCTAGGTGTGACACTGAGGGCATTATTTACGCCCTCAGATGTCCCTGCAATAAGTTTTATGTGGGTGAGTCCAAAAGGGCTTTTAAAATAAGGCTATTAGAACATGTTCGTGATGTATTAAATAAAAAGGAACAGAGTTCAGTGGCGCATCATTTTTTGGAAGCACATGGTATTTCTGTTCATGGTTTACAAGCTACAATGTTAGAAAAAGTAGAGTGTGTTTTTTTTTTTGGGTGGGGGGTGTCAGCAAGAATAAACTTCTTTATAAAGAAGCAGTGTATATATTAAAGTTTGATGCTTTGTTTCCAAAGGATATGACTGTTGATTTTAATTGGCATGTATTACTTTAAATATTTTTTAAGTGTGTGATGGTATTACCTGATGATTTTATTGTTTGTCTATTTAGCAGTGTATATAAACTAAGTGTGTGATGTGAAGTAACTGTGTATTCCAAGAAGGTAGTGTATGCCGAGACGTCAAAGAGGAATAAATTGTATTCTTTGGGGAAAAAAAGAGAGGAATACATTTTATTCATTACGTTCCTCGTCTTTGTTTTTCGTTGTATTTGCTGTTGTTTTTCCTGCTCAAGGATGTTGCTACCTCTAGTGGGGGTAAGAACGAGCTGGTCCAGGGCATTGGAGTTAATGAATTCCAGGAAATGTTGGGCAAGTGTATTGGTACATGAGTAGTTTTCCCAGTTAATGGAGGGGTAGTTGAAGTTGCCCAGTTATGAGTGTGTTAGGTTGGACCCTAGTATTCTCCAGGGTGCTTTGGAACGTGGAGTGAGTGTCTTGGGACATGGTTGGGGACCTATAACAGGCTACGACCTGAATCGCTGTCTTACCCAGTGTTAGCTGCACCTGAAGTATCTCTGATCCGTTATGTTGGGCTACCAGTCTGGAGGTGTGCACATCCTTTATGAATATGGAAACACCACCACCTTTGGAGCTTCATTCCAAGTTCTGGGGCCGAAAGGTGTGGAATGAGTTATAGCCTGGTAGTGCAGGGTTGCTTTCTGCTTCCTTAAACCAGGTCTCTGTTACAGCACAAATGTCGATGTTCTCCATTTTAAGGAGTGCTTCGAGTGCATTTTGAGATTTAGACTTCTAGCGTTGAGCAGCATGACGCTCAGATTGCATTTGTTTATAGCTGTTACGGTGGTAATTTTGTTTTTTGGAACACCACCTAACAAAGGCAGTATAGGGGTGGCAAGAGCCTTGGCCAGTATCCAGAAGCCCAGGTGTGACAGATGCAGGCCATTTCTGGCAAAGCATCGAGGTCTGTCCATCATGTCATCCCAGGCAGACAGATACTGGATGCCCTTAGAATGACACCAGAGACGTAGCCAGTTGTTGAAATCAATCATTTTCTGCTTGCACTGTGGTATCATTCTGGGTGATGGTAGGATGCTGATCAGGGCTAGGGTCGTACCCACCTGGGCTACATAATCTTAGAGCTCCTCCATGTCTCTTTTCATGTAGTCCAGGAAGGTACTTCTCAGGTCATTCACACCCGCATGTACAATGACAGAGTCATATTTGTCCCTGTTGTTGAGGGACCTCAGTGCGTGCATTATATGGCGGATCTTGGCACCTGGCAGGCAGCTGACTGTTACTTTCTCCTTATTCAGCCTAGTGAGTGGAACATCAGTGTGCCTCACTATCGAGTCACCTATGACTAGTGTGCTGTGCATGCTGTTTTGCCTTAGGGGTTTTGGTTGAGTGTTTAGGAGAGTTTTGTGTCTCGTGATTAGTGGTGTGTTGTGGTGGTCGAGTGTGTTTCTGCCTTGGAGGTCTCTACTGTTTGGGTACATTTTTATTGAGAGCCTTCACGAAGGTGGGTGTATGGTTTGTGTTTTTATGTGAAGGCAGTGCTTGTGTGTGTCCTGGAGGGCTGTGTGTTCCATGTGGTGTGGTGCAAGTGTTGACCTTCTCCTCTTGACCAGCTATTCTGGTCTTGGCTGGAGAGTGCGTGGCTTCCAATTTGTATATATAAGTGCATCTCTCACAAGTATGAGTGTTGGGCGGTAAGAGGAGAGGGTTGTCGGTGGACATAAGGCAGTTGCTACATTGCCTCAGGATGCCCAAGTTCACCAGGTTAACAGGAGAAAGCACAGGGAACTGACCTTTAGACATGCCTGGAAGGGTGGGTATTAATAATAAGTACTGGAGCTGTTTCCGTGTAGAACATTTAGTGCTGGTAGCACTTTTGTGTGCTACAATAATTGCTACAAGAAGGCTGGTATAGCAAAGTGCTACACTAATAAGCTAGTAAAACTGCAGGAGAGGAGAGAACTAACAGATCTAAGTGAAAAATTGAAGAGCAGAGTTTGGCACCTCTCAGAAACTTACAAACGGTCCTGGATACAGCAAATCTGTATCCAGACTAGAGTAGTTACAGGAAAGGCAGGAAACAAGCCCAGTGCGGGCTTTTAAATCAGAAAGTTGAAAGAGATGGAAAAACTGCCCAAACGGTCAATACACTACAAATTCTGGGCCAGAAACCACTCCTCTTGTGGTAGATAGGCTTCCTAGTGCTTAACAAGTGCAAATGCAGGCTTTTAAGCCAGAAAGTTGAAGGAGATGGAAAAAGTGCCCAAATGGCCAATAAACTGCAATTTCTGGGCCAGAAACCACTCCTCTTGTGGTAGATAGGCTTCCTAGTGCTTAGCACTCCCACTGATAAGCTAGAAGGCTTCCCTCAATACAGAAAGGCTTGGGGGGCTCAGAAGCTTACATACAGTCCTGGATACAGCGAATATGTATCTGGATTAGACTAGTTACAGGAAAGGTGGGAAAAGCGCAAACGTGGGCTTTTAGACCTGAAAGTTTAAGGATGGTACAGAAACAGTGATAAACTGGTTATTGAATCAGATTTGTGAGTACTTTTTCACTTTAACTTTTTGGGTAGCAGTGGTGAAGAACAAGAGACCATCTCTATTGCCATCAGGCTGATTTTTGGAAGCAGAATGGATTTTGAAGACAGTAGCACCTAAGGAATGTAGAGAAGAAGGAATCCATCATGCCAGTTTGTTCAAAGAGAAGATGACAGCTTTGTTTGCATCTAGAAAGGAACCTAGCAAGTGGTGATAGTGTGCATGTGGCTGGCAAAGCACAATCTGTTCTATCCTAAGAGGGCCTTAAAGTCTAGCTGGACTTACATAGACTGGTAGTAGAGATGAGACATCTCTTTGTTCAAAGAGAAGATGACAGCTTTGTTTGCATCTAGAAAGGAACCTAGCAAGTGGTGATAGTGTGCATGTGGCTGGCAAAGCACAATCTGTTCTATCCTAAGAGGGCCTTAAAGTCTAGCTGGACTTACATAGACTGGTAGTAGAGATGAGACATCTGAAACTCAACACAGCTGAGACAAAGCAGTGGCTGGAAGAAGGCAAAGAAGAACAGCACCATGACAAAAAGTAATGCTGATCTTTCTTCCAGAGATGTGCGAGTCGCGGGAAGGGGAAAGCCAAAAGGCCCAGGTCAGAACCAAACATTTTCCACTTTGTAAAGAGGCAGATGATTTTGGTAATTTCATACTTGCATTTGAAGTGACATGTAACAACAAATTTTCCAAGCGCGGTTGGTGAGTTTAACTCGTTTGCTTACGGGTAAAGCAATGCATGCAGATGTTCATCATGTTTCACTGCTGCAGTCATTACACTTGGGTTATCCTACCGTCAGGCGGTCCCGCAGTCGGTAAGAGTTCCAAAGTCTTGGTCCGGCATCGGTTGCTGTCGCTTCTTCCCTGACGTCAGTGCACCAGGGGCATATAAGATGCAGCCGACGCCATTTTCTTTGGTCTTTTTTGCCGTGCAGTGCCCGAAACAAAAGCAGTTCGCAAGTGACGGTTGGCCGACTGCTGAGATTTTCAAATTTGAATTTCAGAACCGAAGTCTTCAGTAAAGCTAAGTACCCCATTGGGGAAACTTTTTCTTGCCTCAGACCGATGTCAGTAAAAGTTAATAATTGTATTTCTTGTGGGAAGCAAATACCTCGTAAGGATTTTCACTCTTACTCTATTCCATGCCTAGGCCCAGACCACGATGTCACTAGTTGTAGGTTTTGTGCTAGATTTAACAAGCGCACTATTAAACGTCGGTTTGATTTTGCTCGCCATTATTTTGGCCGAAGGTTCAATTATGCCATGCCGTTGGAACAACCGACGACTGGAATACACAAAAAACGCAAAGACAAAGTTAAGGACAGGCATCCGAGGTCCAAAACTGACGATAAAGCCTCTTCTAGGCCAGTCGCCGGTTCGCCGGTTCTCAGTGAGGCGCATTCGCAGCCCCTGACACCCGCTACCTCAGAGCCACAGGCCGCCTCCAACTCCCACGTGGAGATTTCTGGGCCTCTGGAAACTCAAGGTATTGGACCTGTGGAAATTAACCCCTCAGATGGGTCCGGAGCCGCTGAGCAGGCATCGGCTTCTGAGGGTGTTTTCAGACCTTCACAGCTTACCATCAAAACAACAACCAAGTCTAAAACTCCATTAAAGACAAAGAAACAAGTACAGCATTCACCTGGACAGGCCTCCATGCCTAAAAAACAGATGCTCAAAATGAGCTAATTACTCTGATCAGGGGTTCCCATCCCCCTCCTGATAAAAGGCTTAGGCAGGATACAGACTATGATTACTCTGACCAGGTTTCCATTTCTTCTGATTCCTCTTCAGACCAGGGATACTCTTTACCCCCCTATGAGGACTCTGATGCCGAAGAATCTATCCCTTCAGCCTCTCCTCCTGAGGATTACTCTTTTGGAGAAACTTTACATACCATGAGGGAGCATTTCCATTGGGAGAGCCAGGATTATTCAGAATCCAAGAAAAGGCTCAGAGATTTTCTCTTATTGCCTCAGCACAGGCCCCTTGCTATTCCGCCTGTGTTAGATATTGTGGATGATGTGTTCTCTGAATCCAGTTTAACCCCTGATTCTTTGCCCCCAGCAGCAGTCAAGCCAGATAGGTACTACAGAGTCCCTGACTCTCACAAATTTCTATATAAAAACACTGCTGCTCACCCAGAAACTATTTCCCAGGTTCCCAAAGGGGTAAAGGCTTCCACTGCTAAAAATCCAGTTCCCTCTGACAGGGATTCAAGAGCATTAGATAGATGGGGAAGAAAGTTTACACTTCTGCAACTTTAGCAGTAAGGGCTTTAAATTGCCAGTTCCACATGCTTAAATACCAACAATATTTAATGTCTTTGTTAAAACAGAAAATGCTTACAAGCTCAGAAAGTCCTGACTGCAGGATTTATTGCATGCAGCTAAACAAGTGGGAAAACATACTCTGCAATTTGGTTTTGATTCATTAGAGGCTTCTTGTAGAGCCGCAGTTACAGGATCTGTGATTTGAAGGCATGCTTGGTTAAAAGAACAAGGTTTACCTGATCATGTTAAGGCAAAATTATTGGATGCTCCTTTACAGCATGATATCTTGTTTGGTGTTAAGGCAGAAGAGGTATTAAAGAAAATGGAGGATAAGGCAAAATCTATGCAAACAATGAAGGATTTCTTACAGGTACAGCCACCTCGATTTAGCAGAAATTGACCTTCTAAAAAATTGGTCCTTTCCAGTGTCAGACAGACCACAAAGAGGCAGATACAGACGCCCAAGAGGCAGATCTCAGCCCCAAGGCTCTTACAGACCACGACAGTGGGGTGCTTCTACCCCAAAAGGAGGAGAAGACAAGTCACAACCTTATAGGAAACCGTCTCAGTGACTTCCCCCTTCACATGCCAAGCACTTACCTTTTGGCAGCTCCTTTAGGGGGGAAAACTAGCTCTTTTTTCACAAAATTGACATATAATCACCCAAGACAAATGGGTTCTGGACATTGTGTCTCAAGGTTACAAGTTCCACTTTCACACTCTACCAAGGTCAAAAGGAATGCCAGACCTGCAACAAAATCAATGGGCAGAGGCACAAAAGCAAATTACAGCCCTCATGGACATGAGAGCTATTCAAAAAGTGCCACAGCAGGAACAAGGATTTTACTCAAGACTTTTCTTGGTCCCCAGAAAGGACAAAGCTTGGAGACCCATACTGGACCTATCTACTCTAAGTACTTACCTGGATGTTCCGAAATTCAAAATGTTGACACTACAGCAACTTCTTCCCATGCTGGGCAAGAAGACTTGGCTTGTTACTTTGGACCTCAAAGAGGCATATCTGCATGTCCCACTCAGACAAAATTGCAGACGATACCTCAGATTCATAGCTGGCACAATGCATTACCAATTCTCTGCACTGCCCTTTGGCCTATCTACTGCGCCCAGGGTCTTCACAAAATGCCTGGCACCAGTAATTGCATTTTGCAGACAAAAAGGAATTCAAATATATCCCTACTTGGACAACTGTCTTATTCAAGCAGAGAGCAAGGACATCCTTCTACAGTATCTGGAGTTTGTAAAAAGATTGCTCATTTGCCCTAGGGTACACAGTAAACGAAAAGAAGTCAAAACTAGTGCCCTCACAAGAGGTAATATTCCTGGGTGCTAGCTTAAATACAACGGCCCAGATGGCTTATCTCACGCCAGACAAACAAAGGCAACTGACTCAGTACTTTCAATTGATGGCAACAAAGACCTAACTCCCTGCAAGAACAATTCTGCAGGCCTTGGGGTACATGGCATCCTGCATACTACTAATACCATATGCCAGACTGCATATGAGGAAATTACAATGGTACCTAAAAGGTGTTTGGCCTCAACACTGTCACAGTTTGGAAACGGTAATACCACTTATTCCCTGCCTACAACAAGAGTTTCGATGGTGGGCACAGGCATGTCACCACAACAAGGGACAGCCTTTCACCTTGCCTGCAGAAACTAACAACAGATGCTTCGGATTACGCCTGGGGAGAAAACATGGCAGGAAAATGTATTCAGGGCAAGTGGGCCGCAGACCAAATGCATCTTCACATCAATCAAAAAGAGATGCTAGCTGTACAAAATGCCCTAATTGCTTTCCAGGACCTACTGCATCCAGGACAACTATTACTAAAGACGGACAACACCACAGTTATGTGGTACATAAACAAGCAAGGGGGCACTCATTCCTATCCCCTCTGCAGACAAGGCATGCCTTTGTGGAACACAGCACTGACTTATCAAGTTCATCTGCATGCACAATTCCTGCCAGGAAAGAAAAATACTCTGGCAGACGACTTAAGCAGAAACATCATGGATCCTCATGAGTGGAAATTAAATCCACAAGTATTCAGCATGATAACACAAAAATGGGGGTGCCCAGACATGGATCTTTTTGCCTCCCCTCTGAACTGCCAACTACAGAAATTGTGCACAAGGACTTACCACACACAAGCATGTAAAGTGGATGCTCTCTCGTTCAGCTGGAAAACCCTAAAAGCTTATGCCTTCCCATCACTGCCTCTCCTTTCAAAGGTACTCCTAAAAGCCAGACAAGAAAGGCAAAAAATGAACCTGATTGCCCCAGACTGGCCACGCCAGCACTGGTACCCAATCTTAAAGAACTTGGCTCAAGGCCCAGCATGGATTTTACCTCAAATCCCCCATCTTCTGACTCAACAAAACAATCAGATCCTGCACAACCAGCTCAAAACCTTAAACCTGGCTGCATGGCAGATTACTTAGCCAAGCAACCAACACCTCTCTCTAAAGCTGTTATGGATGTAATTTTGGAGGCCAGGAGGCCCAGCACCAGGAAATCCTATTCAGAAAAGTGGAAGAGATTCTGTGCCTGAAACCAGGCTCAAAGCTTTGACCCTCTTGTTCCAAATATTCCTCAGATTCTACAATACTTAACTGAGATGCTGGACAAAGGCCTATCCTTTTCATCCATTAAGATCCATGCCTCAGCTCATTACAACACAGATCCTCCTATTTTCTCTCATCCATTGCTAAAACAGTACTTCAGAGGGGCTAAAAACATAAGACCGCCCTGGAGAGCACCAACACCAACTTGGGACCTCAACTTTGTCTTGGAAAAACTAACTTTACCTCCTTTTGAGCCAGCCAAATCAGTAGAATTAAAATATGTGTCATGGAAAACTGCTCTGTTTCTGGCAATAACCTCAGCACGAAGAGTCCCAGAGTTACAGGCACTAATGGCAGTGGAACCTTTCATCATTTTTCATCAGGACAGGGTTTCTTTAAGAACAAACCCTACATTTATGCCAAAGGTGGTATCCAGTGTGGCTCTTAACCAAACTATTCACTTGCCAACATTTTATCTAAATCCCCAGAATAAAGGGGAGAGTCTTCTGCACTCATTGGACATACACAGGCAGTTACACTTCTACTTGGACAAAACAAAAGCTTTCAGGAAAACTGAGCAATTGTTTGTAGCATATTCTGCAGGATCACAGGAAAGGCTATTTCAAAGCAGACCATCTCTAAGTGGACAGGACACTGTATCCGTTTCTGCTACACACAGCATGGAATAACTGTACCTAGCAACATTAGGCCACATTCCACCAGGGCAACAGCCACTTCAACTGCCTACCTTAGAGGAGTATCTACCAAGGATATTTTGGAAGCTGCAACTTGGGGTTCAGTGCATACCTTTACCAAGCATTACCACCTGCCTCTTTACTCTAAGTCCAGAGCTGGCTTTGCCACTGCAGTGCTGCAGGGCCTCATAGCCACCCCGAATTCTTTATAGAACCAGCCACCCAACCTCAGCTTTGGGATTCAACCCAAGTGTAATGACTGCAGAAGTGAAACACGATGAACATACATAGTACAGTTTTGTACCTACCATAAATGTAGATGTCCGAGTGTATTCACTGCTGCAGTCCAGGTTACTTTCCCTCCATCCCCACTTTCTTAGCTGGGACTTATCTATACCTTTCTACCTATACAACCTATGTGGTGTATTTGCTTGTAACTGAAGGTATTGTTTTTATTTTTATGTATGTTTTATTAGCAATATGTATTGCCTACCTATTTGGGGGCACCTGACATCTGGGGCAAGAAAAACTGAAGAAAATGGCATTGGCTGCATCTTATATACCCCTGGTGCACTGACGTCAGGGAAGAAGTGACAGCAACCGACGCCGGACCAAGACTTTGGAACTCTGGCCGACTGCGGGACTGCCTGACGGCAGGATAACCCAAGTGTAATGACTACAGCAGTGAATACACTCGAACATCTACATTTATGGTAGGTACAAAACTGTACTTTTCTAAATCTGGTGATTGTGATTGAACTATGCTAAAGTTATGGAGTGTGTATTTACATGTTTTACACTGACTCCAGAAATTTACAGAAAAAAATGGCATAAAAGAAGGCCAGATGACTGTGAGTGAATGTATAGCAGAAATCTGTATTATCTTCATAAATGGATGAACGTATGTAAGATCACTACCTTTAAAATGCTTCCAGGTATTTTTTGGTGTGAGAAGAGGCCCTCAGTACTCTGCCGGACTACTTGAGGATTTCATTGACAATGGGAGTATAACACTGCTGAGGGGCTGGGGAGGAAGGGGACCTCAGACTAGTGGGTTGTAACTACAGTAGAGGGTGTACCCAGTACTTTACATTAGTAAGAGGGAGTCCCTGTGGAGCTGCCTAAGTTATCATGGGAAAAGGGAGAAGCCATGGTTTCTGATACACACCTAGGCTTTGGTTTAAATGTTTACACTGTAATCCAGAGGGCATGTATAGTCTCATTGCCCACTGAAGCAGGGTGGAGGACAAAAGTATCAGGAAGCAGCAAACTGAATGATCAGTGTAACAGTGGTTGGTTGTCAGGAATAAATACCTGTACCAAATTGCAGCAAAAGTCTGTATTGTGTTGTATTGGAAGAGAATGAAGCCATTACCTTGAGTGATGTTGCTTAAAACATAACCATAATTAAGCTTGCAGTGGTTAAAAAGGAGAAATACTTGCCTGGGCAGTCCACTCTAGTTAGGATCTTCAAAGGAAAACCTTTTCATATACCTTTGGCCAGTGCTTATCTGGACTGGGGAGAAAACAAGCAGATTTCGGTGATTTTGAGGATATTCCAGAGCAGATGACTGTGACATTTGAGGATATCCCAGCTGATGTCCTAATACAGAATGAGTTTGACAGTGCAGCAATTTATGTCCGTGCCGTTTCACATAGCTGGGTACGGAGGCTAAAATTCTGGGAAGGAAGCATGGGGTCCTGCCAGGGTATGCATATTCATCCACGGCTGGTGGTGCGGCTACTTTATAGGTTCATAGCTAGGTACTAGGCTATTGGCCCTAGGGCCTGTATAAGCCTAGCCAAATGGTGCCCTGGCTTTTGCCACCCAAGAAAATTATTTTCCTGTGCCTCTGTCAAGCAGAGCCACAGAAGTGATCCCGGGGTGAATTTCCTATCTCCCTTCCAATCATCAAGATTTTTCTTGGAGTACTAATGAAGAGCTTTGTTTAATATAGATAAGTAGTTTGTTCCAGAGTATGGGAAGTCTCTGGGACAAGAATCTATCCCTCCAGCATGTTCTGTTTATTGTGGTCACAAGGTTTAGGTCCCTAGAGCGTGTAGCTCGGAGGGATTGGGATTTCTTTAAGTGGAGCATGTCCAACAGCTGTGGGTTTGACATAGCTTTGTATGTTAGGCAGAGATCGCCTTTGAGTAGGCAATATGCCACAGAGTAAAGCTGGAATTTTTTAAGACGGTCTGCGTAGGGCATCTGTTTGAGGCCGGTAATCCTCTTTGTGTGAGGTATTTCTGCAGCCTTTCCAGTTGTTGTAGATAGAAGGATAAGGCAGTCGTTTAGCAATAAACTGGAATCTGAGCAACAGCAGGGAAAGGCACTGGGCTTCCCTTGTAAGGAGGTATTTTAAAAGTGAGAGGTAGGTGGTAGTAGTCAACTGGAATTGCAGGCATCAGTGATAGAAGATACCAGCCTTTCTTTGGAATGGGGAGCTGGGGGAGTGTCACCAAGAAAGAGTTGTACAGGGAATGAACCCCTGATGGAGAGCTAGAGAAAGAAGTAATACAGCAGTTGGTAGTATCCAGAGCCTACCAACAGGCAGTTCTGGCCATAGCCCACAGTATTTCTTTTGCAAGCCATATGGGCATAAAGCATGCAAAAAATGAAGTGTATGGAATTTTTACTGGCTAGAGATTGCAAAGTATGTAACAGTTCAACAAGAACTGTGAGTAGTGGCAGAATATTGGCAAGGCTGGAGACGAAGCTAAATTTCCACAGGTATTGATGGGTTATGCCACTAGATACCTTGAGGTGGTGGCTCCATCTTCTATTTAAGCAGAGAAGATGACAAATTCTTTGATAGACATTTTCAGCAGGTTAGGTTTTCCTAGAGAAATTCCGATGATCTGTCGTTTTCTTGGAAGTATTTTGGAATAGAGCATTTAAAGACAACTCTCTGCCATTCAAGGATGGATGATCTGGTGGAGATCATGTGGAGAGTTTTTTAGACCATTTCAAGAGGGAGTGGGACAGATACTTGCCCCATCTTCTCTTTGCATACAGTAAGGTGCTAACTCTCTGCCATTCAAGGATGGATGATCTGGTGGAGATCATGTGGACAGTTTTTTAGACCATTTCAAGAGGGAGTGGGACAGATACTTGCCCCATCTTCTCTTTGCATACAGTAAGGTGCTGCAGGAATCCATCGTTTTTTACATACGAGTTGCTCTATGGTCAGTGGGTGAGGTAGCCCTAATTTTAATTAGTGATGAGTGAAAAAGAGAATGTGATTCCCACAAGGAGCATGTGGAGTATGTCCTAAACTTCAGGGCTAGGCTTAGAAGCTTTTGAAAAATAGACTGGGAGCACTTGGCATAGGCACAACAACAGTAAAACGTCTAGTATGACAGGACAGCCAGAGAGTATTCTTTAGGAATGCAGGAGATGGTGCTTATTCCTTTCAGATACCACAAGCTACAGATAGCCTGGGGGGGGGTTCTTTCACTACTTTGAAGAAGGTGGATGGTGCTAGCTATATGGTAAAGTTGCCAGTCAGGAGGCAGAAGCACAAACTTTTCCATGTTAAAATGAGTAAGTCCTAGTATGACAGAGAAGCCCTGGTGCTCAGTATCTGCAGTAGGTAGCAAGAGAAACCAGAGTGGAAATTCTGGGGTTGAGCTCCTCAGTGAGGTTCAGTATAACACTTTGGTGGATAAGGTAGCCCTCTCAAAGCAACTCCCTCCTGTCTATTTTCAGGATGTCTGAACAGTACTACAGGAATTTGGGAATATATTCACTGGCAAACCCAAGAATAATCCAGGAGTCCAGCAGTCCTTGAACTCATTAGTGGTGCTAGTGCCGAAGAAAGATTGCATCCCCACATTCTCTGTGGACTACAGAAAACAGAGGCAGATGTTTAGTCCATGCCCGAGGCTGATGAGGTCTTAGAGCAACTGGGTGTGACTAAGTTTCTACTTACAATTGGCTTGTCTAAGGGTTACTAACAGGTTCACTTGACACCTGCAGTCAACAAGAGTTCAGTATTTGTAACAAAAATGTCTTTTAGAATGAAGAATGCCCGAAACACTTCCCAGGGCCTGATAGATTGCGTCCTCCTAGAAACATGTGATTATGCCCTTGTGTGGATGACACTGCCGTCTTCATTTGGTCATAGGAAGAATGTGTTCAACATGTCAGAGATACAGTGCAATGAAAAAGTATTTGCCCCTTCCTGATTTCTTATTTTTTTGCATGTTTGTCACACACAAATGTTTCAGATCATCAAACAAATGTAAATATTAGGGTCTGTATTAGATCAGCGAACGCTTAAACAAGCGAACGCTGATTGATCGACCTTATGTTAGTGAAAGTTAGAAATATCGAAGCAACAGAAACTCAAATTTTTTCCTAGGGAAAGAATTTGGTTGTCCGTTTCTGTTGCTTCAGTATTTTCAGTGCTGTGGTGGAAAGTTACGGGTCGGATTCAGGTAAGTGTGCGATTGTGTGGATGTGAGTGTTAGGGTGGGTTAGGTGAGTTAGGGTTAGGGCTCGGGTTAGGTATGTGTGCGATTGTGTGGACATGAGGGTTAGGGTGAATTTAGATGGGTTAGGGAACGGGTGAGGTGAGTGTGCGATAGTGACATACCTTAGGGTTAGGGTTAAGGTAAGTGGATAGTTAGTGGTGTGTGCATAGTTTAGTGTAGGGTTAGGTGTCAGATTTTAGGTGTATGTGTGTGGATTTCTGTTTGTTTGGTGTGCTTGTGTTGTGTGTATGTGTTTTGGATCAGCGATTTTTTTTCCCTAGGAGACAAATCACTGATCTGACAGTTCGAGATTGTAAGCTTTTGCTTACATAAGGTCGATCAATCAGCATTCGCTGATCTAATATAGACCCAAATATTAAACAAAGATAACCCAAGTAAACAGAAAATGCAGTGTTTAAGTGATGATTTTATTTATTAAGGAAAACAAACTATCCAAACCTAAATGGCCCTATGTGAAAAAGTAATTGCCCCCTAAACCTAATAACTGGTTGTGCCACCCTTAGCAGCAACAACTGCAATCAAGCATTTGCAATAATTGACAATGAGTCTTTCACATCGATGTTGAGGAATTTTGGCCCACTCTTCTTTGCAGAATTGTTTTAATTCAGCCATATTGGTGGGTTTCCGAGCTTGAACTGCCTTTTTAAGGTCATGCCACAGCAGCCCAATTGGATTCAAGTTCAGACTTTGACTAGGCCACTCCAAAACTTTCATTTTGTTTTTTTAAGCCATTCAGAGGTGGATTTGTTGGTGTGGTTTGGATCATTGTCCTGCTGCAAAACCCAAGTGCGCTTCGGCTTGACGTCACAAACTGATGGCTGGACATTCTCCTTTAGGATTTTTTGGTAGAGAGCAGAATTCATGGATGTTCATTTCTCACTGCTGCAGTCTTCACCATTGGGTTATCCATGCTGTGGTAGCCCTCAGTCGGTCCGAATACCAGTGTCAAGGTTTTGTGCATCGTTGCTGTCGCTTGCTGGGTGACGTCAGGTCATCCGAGCTATAAAGGAGAGCAGGCGACGCCATTACCTCAGTCTTTCTTGCCATGGAGCCCGTAGCAGAAGCGATTCACAACAATGTCAGTTGGCTGTTTCCAGATTTCGAACTTCAGCTGAAAACATCTAAAGCTATCCTTCCTTTTTCTTGCACTAACTGATGTCAAACAAGTCAATAACTGTCTCACCTGTGGAAAGCAAATACCACATGGAGACTTCCATTCTTACTGCATCACTTGCTTAGGCCCAGATAACAACGTGCCCCACTGTCAGTTTTGTGCTCTTTTTAACGCTAGAACTGTTCGTCGTAGAGCTCTGTTTGTAGCCAGTTATTTCCATCTCCAATTACCGAAATGGCATCCGTTAGTCAGCAAACTGCAGATCTTCTGAAAAAATGTAAAGATAAGAATACAGACAGACCGCATAAGGCCAAGCCTTCCGACGACACCACAGTTAAATGGGTCGTCAGTTCTTCAGAATTCATTGAGGTGCTTTTGCAGCCCCTGATGCCCGACTCGATTACTTCACAGGCCTCTACTGAGACCCTTTCGGGGTCCTGTATGCCGCAGATGTCTGCATTGTCTAACGAGCCTTTGGCTGTCTCGCCTTCGGTTGAGTCCAAAGCCGCTAAGCAGGCATCGGCTTCTGAGGATACTGCACGCACTTAGGATTTCACTTCAAGGCCTTCACTCTCTGTTCCGACTAACACACCAGCACCGAGTAATACCCTTCAGGCCAGACTTAGACCCACTCCAAGAAAACAGCAAAAAGTCTCCATTTCACTACTCCTCCCCCTCCTCAAACTAGAATGCTTAAAATGGCGGAGAATCTCATCACTTTCATCCGGGGTAATCAGGCCACTCCAGCCAAAAGGAGAAGGGAACCTTATCCAGACATTGTCGAATTTAGACTCAGAGGGATCTGACTCTTCTGTTTCTGAAGAGGAAAATCCTCTTACTGCCTTTGAGGACTCAGATGCAGAGGAATCTATTCCTTCTGCATCACCTCTGGAGGACTTTTCCTTTTGGGGAAACTCTCCACAGCCTCAAGGAGCACTTCCAATGGGAATCAACGGATTTCCCTCAATCCAAGAAAAGACTAAGAGTTTCTGGACCTACCCCAGCATAGGCCTCTGGCCATCCCACCCATCTTGGAGGTGGTAGATGATGTCTACCAATAATCCAGCCTTACCCTGACACCTTTCCACCTGCCCCCAGAAAGCCTGATGGGTACTAAAGGGTACCTGACTCATATAAATTCCTCTACAGAAATCCTTTAGCAGATCCAGAAGTGATTACTCAGGGACTTAAGGGAGTTAAGGCTACCTCTGCAAAGAATCCTACTCCCTCAGACAAAGAATCCAGGGCCCTAGAAGTATGTACCCCTGCAACTTTAACTATAAGGGCTATCAACTGTCAGTTCCATATGTTAAGATATCAACAGCACACTTTGGAACTTTTGAAACAGAAAATTTCTGCTTTACCAGCTTTTGCCAGTAATAGAGATAGCAGAATTACTGCACTGTTCATCTCACTGTGGATTTTACGCCATAGAAGCTTCTAGCAGGGCAGCATTGACAGGATCTGTTATCAGAAGACATGCAGGTTGAAGGAATAACCTCTCCCTGATCATGCCAAAGCTAAAATCATGGATTCACCTCTTGACAAAGACCGCTTGTTCATACAGTAAACTGAAGAGGTAGTTAAAAAGATGGAAGACGAAAGCAAAATTGATGCAGACTGTTAAAGATTTCCTTCGAGTACAACCTCCTAAGTTCAGCAAAAATTTTCCCTCTAAACAATTGCCCTTTCCTGCACCACATATGCAGGCACAAGGCAAAACCCATAGGGACAGACCCACCAGGGCTCAAACTCAGGGCCAGCAAAGAATTAAACAGTCCCCCCCCCCCCGTACCTCTACAAAAGGGAGTTCAAAAACAACCCTCTATGCTAAAAACTCTCAATGACTTCTTTTCCCATCTCTGCCTGCCTCTACCACACCAAAAGCTAGGAGGAAGGCTATCTCTTTGCAGAGAAAATTTGAACTTTATAACAAAAGATCAATGGGTCTTAAAAATCATTGCTCAGGAGTACAGATTAAATTTCCGAGAACTACCACCTCCAAAATGGTACCCAGACCTACCTCCAAACCAGTGGACAGAAGCACTAAAACAAGTGCAAAACCTTATAGCCCTAGGGGCAGTAGAACCTGTGCCTCCAGAACAAGTTGCAAAAGGATTCTATTCCAAAGTATTCCTTGTTCCCAGGAAAGGGGAAACTTGGCGTCCCATCCTGGACTTATCCTTTCTCAATACTTTCCTGGTAATCCCAAAAGGATGCTTACCTGCACATCCCAGTAAGGGAATCATGCAGGAAATTCCTGCGCTTCAGAGCAGGATCATTACACTTTCAATTCTCTGCTTTGCCATTTGGCCTATCTACTGCTCCCAGGGTATTCACCAATTGTCTAGCTCCTGCCATTGCCTTTTTTAGGCAAGACAATGTACAGATTTTACCCTTACCTGGACAACTGTCTCATCCAGGCAGACTGCAAGGAACTGCTCCTGCAGCGCATCTCATTTGTAAAAACCCTATTCACCTCTTTAGGGTTCACTATCAACAAAAGGAAATCAAAACAGACACCTACCAGGAAAATCATATTTCTGGGAGCCTTACTGGACACAGAACAGCAAATGGCCTTTCTGTCTCCAGAAAAACAAAGTTTCCTACCAAAATACTTCACTACTCTGGCGTCCCAAATCGAGCTTTCTGCCAGAAAATTCCTGCAAGCTCTAGGGTACATGGTCTCATACATCCTCCTGGTACATCTGGCTAGACTGCACATGAGGAAAATTCAGTGGTACCTAAAGAACCTATGGTGTCAACACACTCAACCT
Source organism: Protopterus annectens (assembly GCF_019279795.1). NCBI lineage: Eukaryota > Metazoa > Chordata > Ceratodontiformes > Protopteridae > Protopterus > Protopterus annectens. Next base: position 69,068,229 of record NC_056731.1, read on the forward strand.
CTGGACAACTCCCTACCTGTGATCCCTTGCATAAGATCAGAGTTCCTCTGGTGGGCCCAGGCCTGTGCTCTGAACAAGGGACTTCCATTCACCCTCCATCCATCAGACCAGACCATAACTACAGATGCTTCGGACATAGCCTGGGGTGCCCACCTAGAAGGCAGATTGTGCCCAAGGTCTCTGGGATGCTCAAATACTACCCTTGCACATCAACCAAAAGGAAATGATAGCAGTGCAAAACTCTCTGGCATCCTTCAAACCCTACCTCAAACCAGGGGTTCTTCTCAAAAACAGACAACACCACAGTCATGTGGTATATCAACAAACAGGGAGGGACTCAATCTTACCCCCCTGTGGAAACTAGCCATGAACCTGTGGCTAGCAGCCTCATCCATTGGACTGCATCTTATAGCCCAATACCTATTGGGCATTAACAACACCCTAGCAAACCACTTAAGCAAAAACCTGCTGGACCCACATGAATGGCAAATCCACAGAGACATTTTTTTGTAAATTACCCACACATGGGGTACCCCCCAGGTGGACCTCTTTGCTTCTCATTTAAATCACCAAGTACAGAAATTCTGCACCAGGGAGTACCATCACGTGGCCTGGAAGGTCGATGCCCTGACCTTCCCTTGGAATACCCTCTTTGTGTATGCATTCCCACCTCTTCTTCTCAATCCAAACGTATTAATCAGGATAAGGGAGGAAAAACCAAAAGCAATACTCATTTCCCCAAATTGGCCCAGACAGCATTCGTAACCACTGCTGCACAGCCTATCTCTCCAGACCCCCTGGCAGACACCTCTGATACCTCACCTGCTATCCTGGGGGGGGGGGGGAGTGCTGCACCCAGACCTTCAGACACTCAAGCTCTCAGCATGGCTTATTCTACCATAACCAACAAGGAATCTGTGCCAAGCAGGCAAGTCCTTGACATCATCACAGAAGCCAGAAGGCCCAGCACCAGAAAATTTTATGCTGGAAAATAGAAAAGATTCTGCTCCTGGAGCCAGTCCAAGGGAGCAGACATTCATCTCCCCTCCATTCCTCTTATTCTAGATTATCTAGCTGAGCTTCTTAATAAGGGTTTCTCCTTCTTCTCGATAAAGATCCGTGCCTCTGCCATCTTGGCACACTTTGATACAGAACATCCATTGCTCTCTCACCCTCTTATCAAACAATTCCTTAGAGGAGCCTCTAATATCAGGCCTCCCAGAAGACAGCCCACCCCAGCCTGGGATCTGAACTATGTTTTAGAAAAGCTTACTCTGCCCCCCCCCACCCTTTGAGTCTGCAGCATCCACAGAATTAAAGTACCTCTCTTGGAAGACTGCCTTTCTCTTGGCTATCACTTTAGCCAGGAGAGTGTCAGATTTCAAGCTTTAATCGCCATTGAGCCATTTTCATCTTCCATGCAGACAGGGTCTCCCTGAGAACCAACCCCTCCTTAATGCCAAAGGTGGTTTCGGATGTTACCCTCAACCCAGGCCATCCACCTGCCCACCTTCCTTCCTAACCCTCAGAACAAGGGGGAAAGGATACTGCATTCTTTGGATGTGCACAGGCAACTCAGGTTTTATCTGGATCGTACAAAGACATTCAGGAAAACTGACCAGATCTTGGTCAGCTTTAAAACAGGGGCACAGGGGAAACCAATATACAAACAGACCATTTCCAAATGGATAGCACTCTGCATCCAATTTTGCTACTCCTTGCATGGAAAACCACCCCCTAGGACCATCAGAACCCATTCCACTAGAGCAACCTCTACCTCCACAGCATTCCTTAGAAGGGGTACCCACCAAGGACATCCTGGAAGCTGCCACATGGACTTCAGTCCACACCTTCACCAAACATTACCATCTGAATATATTCTCAAAACCTAGGGCTGGGTTTGCCTCTGCAGTTCTGCAGGGCATGCTCTCCCAATCTTAAGTTTCTGTCAAGCTTCCACCCTTCCCCTCAGCTTTGGGAATTTTCCGAATAGTGAAGACTGCAGCAGTGAGAAATGAAGAAAATAGTACAGTTGTGTACACTTACCATAAATGTAGATGTCTGAGTGTTCTTACTGCTGCAGTCATGCTTTCCCTCCCTCCTTCCCCATGAAACATATTTCTGTGGGGGTGACTTACCCCAGGACTACTAATAATTATTAAAATTGGACTTCTTTGGTTGGTTAAGGCAAGAAAATCTGAGGTAGTGGCGTCGCCTGCTTTCCTTTATAGCTCGGACGACCTGACGTCACCCAGCAAGCGATAGCTGACGCACAAAATCTTGACTCTGGTATTCAGACCGACTGAGGGCTACCACAGCGTGGATAACCCAATGGTGAAGACTGCAGCAGTGAGAACACTTGAACATCTATATTTATGGTAAGTGTACACAACTGTACTTTCCATCAGTCACAGCAAGTCGTCCAGGTCCAGAAACAGCAAAGCAGTCCCAGACCATCACACTGCCATCACCATGTTTGACTGTTGGCATGATGTTCTTTTTCTGAAATGCTGTGTTACTTTTACGCCAGATATACACCTACCAAAAAGTTCAACTTTTGTTTCGTCAGTCCACAAAATATTTTTCCAAAAGTCTTGGGATCATCAAGATGTTTTTTGGTAAAAGTGAGACGAGCCTTTATGTTCTTATTGGTCAGCAGTGGTTTTCGCCTTGGAACTCTGCCATGCATGCCATTTTTGCCCAGTCTCTTTCTTATGGTTGAGTCATGACCACCGACCTTAACTGAGGCAAGTGAGGCCTGCAGTTCTTTAGATGTTGTTTTGGATTCTTTTGTGACTTCTTGAAATTGTCGCTGTGCTCTTGGGGTAATTTTTGTAGGTCGGCCACTCCTGGGAAGGTTCACCACTGTTCCATGATGTTCATCGTGCATACAGCTGCAGTCATAACAGATGGGTTCTCCTGCCATCAGGCGGGTCCTCGGTCGGCCGAATTCCAAAGTCTAGGTCCGGCGTTGGTTGTCGTCGCTTCTTCCCTGACGTCAGTGCGACAGGGGTATAAAGGAACCAGCCGATGCCATTTTCTTCAGTCTTTCTTGCCGCGCGGTGCCCGAAGCAGAAGCAGTTCGCAAGTGCCGGTCGGCCAGCTCCTGAGATTACGAAAATTTGGAAACCGAAGTCTTTTTAAAAGCTAAGTACCCCGTTGGAGAAACTTTTCTTGCCTCAGACCGATGTCAGACAAAGTTAATAATTGTATTTCTTGTGGGAAGCAAATACCGCATAAGGATTTCCATTCCCTCTGTATACCTTGTTTAGGCCCAGACCACGACGTCTCGGTCTGTCGCTTTTGTGCTACATTTAACAAACGCACTATTAAGTGTCGGGCGGAGTTCGCCCAGCATTATTTTGGGAAAGCATTTAACTATACTATGTCATCGGATATTCTGACTCCGGTTTTGTCTAAAAAACGCAAAGACAAGGACCGACACACGAGGTCCGCGGCCTCTACCGACACCACGCCAAAGCCGACTACACGTGGTCCAGTTCTCAGTGAGGCGCCTACGCAGCCCCTGACCACCGATGACATTTCTTTGACGGTGTCTCCTGTACCCGAGGTCGCAGGCTCCTCGGCCCACACCCCGACTACAGATACCGAATCCACTCTTGGCGTTGAAACTCAGAATGTGGACAGGTCCACCTCCACTCAAGGTGTCTTCAGACCTTCCTCTTCTTTCTCCATCAAGGCTTTCACAAAGTCTAAAGCAACCATGCACTCTAAGAGACCAGCTACACAGGGCCCATCTCCAGGCCCCATGCCTAAGAAACAGATGCTTAAAATGGCTGAGGATTTAATTACTCTTATCAGAGGTTCTCAGCCCCCTCCGGACAAAAGGCCTAGAGTGGAGGAAGATTCCACCTCCTCTGATCAGGGCTCCATTATTTCAGAGCACTCTGATGATCAAGAACATTCTTACTCCCCTTTTGAAGACTCTGATGCGGAGGAGTCCATCCCTTCTGTATCCCCCCCCCTGAGGATTACTCATTTGGGGAAACTTTGCATACCTTAAGGGAACACTTCCACTGGGAAGGCCAGGATTATTCAGATTCCAAGAAAAGGCTCAGGGAATTTCTCTTGCTTCCTCAGCACAGGCCTCTGGCTATACCTCCTGTCTTGGACATCCTAGATGATGTTTACTCGGAGGCCTGCCTTAACCCGGACTCTTTACCTCCAGCTCTAGTTAAGCCTGACAGGTACTACAGTGTCCCTGACTCGCACCAATTTCTATACAAAAGCCATGCTGCTGACCCAGGAAACCATCTCACAGGGCCCCAAGGGAGTTAAGGCCTCCATTGCTAAAAATCCATTGCCTTCCGAGAGAGATTCCAGATCCTTAGAAAAGTGGGTAAAAAAGGTATATACCTCGGCTACCTTATCCATGAGGGCCTTAAACTGTCAGTTTCATATGCTAAAATACCAACAGTTTTTGTTATCACAATTGAAAAGTAAAATTTCACAACCTGAACAACCAGACTTGAAGGAGTTGCAGGATTTGATGCATAGTGCAGAACAAGTGGGTAAGCATACCTTACAATGTGGTTTTGATGCTCTAGAGGCCTCATGTAGAGCTGCTGTTACAGGATCAGTCATACGTAGGCATGCCTGGCTCAAGGAACAAGCCTTGCCTGAGCATGTCAAAGCTAAATTACTAGACGCCCCTCTTCAAAAGGATGTACTATTTGGTGCTAATGCTGAGGAGGTATTAAGGAAAATGGAGGAAAAGGCTAAATCAATACAAACTGTGAAAGAATTTCTACAGGTTCAACCCCCACGTTTTAGTAGAAATTGGCCTTCCAAAAACTGGTCCTTTCCTGCCACAGACAGACCCCAAAGAGGCAGATACAGGCACCCGAGGGGCAGAGGACAATCCCAAGGATCGTTTAGAGGCAGCCAATGGCAAGCTCCTACACAAAGAGGTGGTGAGGACAACTCGCAATCTTTCAGAAAGCAAACCCAATGACTTTCCCCTTTGCATGCCAACCAGGTCTCAAATGGCAGCCCCTTAGGAGGAAAGCTGGCATTATTTTCAAAAAATTGGCATATTGTCACAAAGGACAAATGGATCCCGGACATTATAAACAGAGGCTACAAATTCCATTTTCACATCCTTCCAAAAATGAGAGGCATGCCAAACCTGCCACACAATCAAAGGGCAGAGGCACAAAGGCAAATTACAGATCTCATAAACATGAAAGCTATTCAAGAGGTACCTACATGAACAAGGTCAAGGTTTTTATTCCAGGCTATTTCTGGTGCCAAGGAAGGGAAAAGATTGGAGACCTATTTTGGATCTATCCATCCTAAACACATTTCTACTGCACCAAAACTCAAGATGCTCACTCTACAGCAACTTCTTCCCATGCTGGGCAAGGAGTCTTGGCTGGTAACATTGGACCTCAAGGAGGCATACCTGCATGTCCCAATCAGACAAAATTGCAGAAGGTACCTCAGATTTCTTGCAGGTTCAACCCATTATCAATTCTCTGCATTGCCCTTTGGCTTATCTACTGCACCCAGAGTATTCACGAAATGCCTGGCATCAGTAATTGCCTACTGCAGACTTCAAGGGATACAAATATACCCCTATTTGGATGACTGGCTGATCCAAGCAGACAGCAAGCACATTCTTCTGAAACATCTGGCTTATGTAATAATGTTATTGAACTCTCTGGGATACACAGTCAACAAAAATACATCAAGGCTAATACCCTCTGGGAAGATAATTTTCCTGGGTGCCAGTTTGGACACAAACACCCAGATGGCCTACCTCACGCCAGAGAAGCAGGGGCAACTAATTCAATACTTCAGAACACTAGCAAATTGCACCAGGCTGACTGCAAGGAAAATCCTGCAGGCTCTGGGATTCATGGCATCTTGCATCTTACTAATCCCATGTGCAAAGCTGCATATGAGGAAACTACAATGGTACCTGAAAAACATATGGTCTCAACACAGCCACAGTTTGGAAACAATAATACCACTAATTCCATGTCTGCAAAAGGAATTTCTGTGGTGGGCTCAAGCATGTCAAACAAACACAGGTCTTCCATTCAGCAAGCCTCAAGCAAATCAAGTCATCACAACAGACGCCTCGGACTATGCCTGGGGGGGCACACATGACAGATTGGTGCATTCAGGGCAAATGGTCCCAAAAGAAAAGCACCTTCACATCAATCAAAAGAAATGCTAGCAGTAATAAATGCTATTATAGCTTTCAAGGACCTTCTACAACCAGGTCAACTATTGATAAGAATGGACAACACCACAGTTATGTGGTACATAAACAAGCAGGAGGAACACATTCTTACCCCTATGCAGACTGGCCATGTCACTTTGGAACATGGCCATGGACTTACAAATGGAACTACAAGCACAGTACTTGCCAGGCAAGGAAAACACGCTGGCAGACAACCTAAGCAGGAATATGACAGATCCACACGAATGGAAATTGCATCCAAAAGTTTTTACAGAAATAATCCAAGAATGGGGAAGGCCAGACATAGATCTCTTTCCCTTCCACAAAAATCATCAGTTGACAAAATTCTGCTCAAGGATCTTCCATCCAAAGGCCTGGAGAGTGGACGCTCTCTCTTTCAGTTGGACATCAATGACAGTTTATGCCTTCCCACCTCTTCCTCTGCTGCCCAAAGTTCTATTGAAGACCAGAGCAGACAGACCAAAGATGATCCTCATTGCTCCGGACTGGCCAAGGCAACACTGGTACCCACTCCTGAGGAGCCTGACGCATTCCCCACCATGGACCCTGCCTCTAATACCTCTTCTTCTGACTCAGCACAGCTTCAAAACTCTTCACAGCCAGCTAAAAACACTCAATCTAGCCGCATGGAAGATTGCTTAGCATCACAGCAGGCCCTACTCTCCAAGGAGGTGCAGGATGTCATTTTGGAGGCCAGAAGGCCATCAACTAGAAAAGCTTACTCCATAAAATGGAAACGTTTTGTGTCTGGAATGAGAAAAAGGGCCAGGATCCTGGAAAACTGAATTTACCTCAAATACTACAATATTTGGCTGAACTGCTAAGCAGTGGACTTTCTTTCTCCTCCATCAAAATCCATGCCTCAGCCATTTCTGCAGAATACAACACTGATCCACCTTTATTCTCTCACCCTCTCTTAAGACAGTTCCTCAGAGGGGCTAAGAATTTAAGACCTCCAAGGAAACAACCAATACCTGCTTGGGATCTTAATTTCATTCTGGAAAACTGACCTTGCCTCCCTTTGAGCCAGCTGCCTCATCAGATTTGCAATATTTGTCCTGGAAAACAGCTTTCCTTCTGGCTATCACCTCAGCTCGTAGAGTTTCAGAACTACAGGCTCTCATGGCTGTCCAGCCTTTTATCATCTTCCATCAGGACAGAGTTTCCTTACGAACCAACCCGTCCTTTATGCCTAAAGTGGTATCCAAGGTAGCTTTAAATCAGGCCATACATTTACCTACTTTTATCCTAATCCTCAAAACAAAGGGGAGAGATTACTACATTCCTTGGACATCCACAGACAACTGCGTTATTATTTGGACAGAACAAAGCCTTTCAGAAAATCAGAATAGCTCTTTGTGGCCTATGCGGTAGGAGCTCAAGGAAAGCCAATTTCCAAACAGACAATCTCAAAATGGATAGCCCACTGCATACGCTTTTGCTATTCCTTTCATGGCAAAACTGTAACTACAGGCATTAGAACTCATTCCACCAGGGCCACAGCCACCTCTGCAACCTTCCTCAGAGGAGTTCCTACCAAGGATATATTGGAAGCAGCCACTTGGAGTTCTGTGCATACCTTCTCCAAGCACTACAACCTACCATTATACTCCAAATCTAGAGCAGGCTTTGCCACTGCAGTCTTGCAGGGCATTTTGGCTCCTCCTAGTTCCACCTAGTGCCTACCACCCCTTTCTTAGCTTTGGGATTCTACCCATCTGTTATGACTGCAGCTGTATGCACGATGAACATAGTACAGTTTTGTACCTACCATAAATGTAGATGTTCGAGTGCTAATACATCTGCAGTCCAGGTTTCCCTCCCTCCTTCCCCTCTTGGGACAGGCCTATAGGCTAACACATCCTCATACTACCTGATTGGGGTATTCATTTATGATGTATTTGCTTGCAACTACTGTATTTTGATTATATTGCACTGCATTATTACACAAATTTATGTATTGCCTTCCTTCTGGGGGCACCTGACATCTGGGGCAAGAAAAACTGAAGAAAATGGCGTTGGCTGGTTCCTTTATACCCCTGTCGCACTGACATCAGGGAAGAAGCGACGACAACCGACGCCGGACCTAGACTTTGGAATTCGGCCGACCGAGGACCCACCTGACGGCAGGAGAACCCATCTGTTATGACTGCAGCTGTATTAGCACTCAAACATCTACATTTATGGTAGGTACAAAACTGTACTTTTTCTCCATTTGTGGATAATGGCTCTCATGGTGGTTCGCTGGAGTCCCAAAGCTTTAGAAATGGCTTGGTAACCTATTCCAGACTGATAGATGTCAATTACTTTGTTTCTCATCTGATGCGGAATTTCTTTAGATCGCAGCATGATGTCTTCCTTTTTGGGACTTGGTCTACTTCACTTTGTCTGACAGGTTCTATTTAAGTGATCTCTTGATTCAACAGGTCTGGCAGTAATGAGGCCTGGGTGTGGCAAATGAAATTGAACTCAGTTTTCCCAAAAATTGTGATTAACCACAATTACTTCATGATTTAACAAGGGGGGACAATTCATTTTTCACATAGGGCCATGTAGGTTTGGATATTTTTTTTCCCTTAATAAATAAAATCATCACTTAAAAACTGCATTTTGTGTTTACTTGGGTTATCTTTGTCTAATATTTAAATTTGTTTGATGATCTGAAACATTTGTGTGTGACAAACATGCAAATAAATAAGAAATCAGGAAGGGGGCAAATACTTTTTCATTTCACTGTATGTTAGATTGTGAAGGCCAGGGCTAACTATTGGGTAAACAAGCGTCGGATGGATATGGTAAAGGTATCTTATCTGTGATGCAGAGTACCTGGTGGAAAGATTAAGCTAAAAGGCACCAAGATTTAAAGCTGTTTTGGGCATGGCCTATTTTTACTTCTAAGGAACAAGTATGGGTATTCCTAGGGATAGTGGAGTACTATATATGACGTTCTTCATGTTTCACTGTTGCAGTCATCACATTTGGGTTATCCTGCCAGGGGTAGCCCTCACCAAACCACACAAGTTCCAAAACCTGGAACACAGGAATTCTCCTCAAACAAAAAAACACTGAGCACTGCTATAGCTGCCAACTTTCTTTCTCTATTCAATACATTCTGGTACCTTGGCCTCACAGGCCTTCAATGGAATACCTTCATAAAATCCAATCAGCTTTTATACTCCATCTCAGCATTAATTCATCCACTTAATTAAACAATTTAATCAATTACACAATTATTTATTTTAAATGTTAAGCAGCTTAGAATCCAAAGGTGTGCCCCCACATATTTACACACTTACACATTATATCATAGTTGAATTGAATACATTAGCCCAACACAGGGTGAAATTCCCAAAAGACATTTTTGAATAACATTTTTCTTTATAGAACAATGCACATTCATATTTTCTCCTATACTTCAATAAACTTATACAATTAAACGCACAAAAATACATAAAAAATACATTTCAACCTGCTCCCAAAATTCAATTATAAATATCCATACAAAACATATAAATTCATTTTGTTAAATATAAACTTATAATTTTTTATTTTTACTTATTGTAACTTACTTTTAAAATTAAATTAATTTATTTCATTTGTTTTATCCATTGATTTTCAATTCTTTTTTATATATGTTATTTGTATAAATATTTATAATACACCCAATACATTCGTTCTGAAATGAACTAACCAAAATCAATTTGAATTAACATTTAGATGCCCCAAACAATATTCAGATTGAGACCCTTAGGATATAAAGTGCCTAAATATACTATTCATTTTGTTTCCATTTTAATCAATTTTCTTTTAAACTCATCACCCCCTATTGTTTGTTCTTCAAAGGGTTTTGCTAATACACTAAAGAAAAAACTATCTACACTACCCTCAAGTGTGTCACAAAAATGCTGCGCTACTGGGCTGCCCATTCTCTTATTTCTAACATCGCCCAAGTGCTCCAATATTCTAAGTTTCACCTTTCTTTCTGTTTGCCCTACATACCATTTACAAGGTGTATATCCACATCCAATGATTTATACTACACCACATGAATTACAACTAAATTCATTTTTTACCAAAAACTTTTATCCATTTATCATCCAACCATCAATATTTTTTAATTTATCACATACTTTGCAGACCCCACATGGAAATACTCCCTTTCTTTCTAATATACCACCCTTATTTCTTGTTCTTAACAGCTCTTTCAAATTATTAAATCTACCATACAAAAAGTTAACCTTCTCTGGAAATAACTTTCCCACTACTTCATCCCTACTTACAGCTGGCCAAAGATCATTCACTAGCCCCCTAAGGACCTCAGAAAGGGGAGAAAATTTGTTCACAAAGAAAAGGGGCTCTACACTTACCTCTTCCCTTTCATTTTTCTTAATGATCTTTTCATGTTGAATAAAAAAACTACTTTTTCTTTTGTAAACCATATTTCCTTTCAATTTATTTAATGCTTCATTTATATACTCCATGCTATAATCTCTCCTTAATAACCTTTTCTTAACTAGATCAAATTCCCTCTCCAGCATTTTTTTATCAGAGGTATTGGTCATTATTCTCCTAAACTCACCATAAGGAAGGGATTTTATCAAATGACCAGGATGAGCAATGCCAGCTTCCAAAACGCTACCTGCAGCTGTGGGTAGCTCAGGGTAACCCTCAGTCAGCCCGAATACCAGAAGCTTAGTATTTCTGTGTTGGTTGCTGTCGCTCCAGGACTGACGTCAGGTCATCAGTGGTATAAAAACAGGCAGCCAACACCATTACACCAGTCTTTCTTGCTGAGGAGCCCGAAACAGAAGCAGTTCGCACGAGTGCCGGTCAGCCACTACCTGAGTTTTTGTTCCGAACTGAAGTTGAAGTCTTCTAAAGTTAAGTACCACATTGGGGATCCTTTTTTCTTACTCTAACCGATGTCAGAAAAAGTTAACAATTGTCTCACCTGTGGAAAGCAAATACCACACCGAGACTTCCATTCTTACTGCGTCACCTGTTTAGGCCCAGACCATGACGTCCCTCGCTGTCGCTTTTGTGCTTTGTTCAACGCCAGAACTGTACATCGTCGGGCCCTTATTGTAGCTAGATATTTTTGCTCTGAGTTCTCGAATTCCAGTATGGCTTTGGTAAGCCATCCGACTACCGATTTTCTGAAAAAAATGTAAGGATAAAGACAGAGACAGGCCACACAGGTCCAAAACCGCCGCTTCCGTTAAGCTAGTCGTCAGTTCTCTGGTCCTCAGTGAGGCACTTTCACAGCCCCTGATAACCGCTTCTGTGGATTCGCAGGCCGCTACCGAGACCCTTTCGTTGTATGGTATGCAGCAAGACTCTCCTTTGACCTAAGGATCCTGTGGATGTGTCTCTACCTTGGATGGGTCTGGAGCTGCTAAGCAGGCACCAGCTTCCGAGGAAGTACTTTGCACTACCAGTACTCGACACAAACCGACGACTTCTTTCACGTCTTCAGTTCTTTCTAAAACTACTGAGTTTTTAAGGCCCAGGGTATGAACTACGCCTAAAAAAAAATGACCCAAGCTCAGGCACCTGCTTCCTTGCCTCAATCACAAATGCCTAAAATGATGGAAGACCTTATTATGCTTATTAGGGGAAGCCAGGCTACCCCTTCCAAAAGAAAAAAAAGACTTGTCCCCAGTAGTTTTATCTGAACAGGAGTCCGATGACTCTGATGCTTTGGAATATGAAGACATTGCAACCCTTCTCTGCTTATGAGGATTCTGATGCAGAGGAATCCATTCCTTCTGCCTCTCCACCCGAGGATTTTTCATTTGGTGAAAACCTTCATACTTTAAGGGAGCATTTCCAGTGGGAATGTCAGGACTGACTCAGGGACCACAGCACAGACCTTTGGCCATTCCTCCTGTCCTGGATGTTGTTGTTTTTATGGAATCCAGTTTGACTCCTGACACCCTTCCTCCTGCTCCCAGGAAACCTGACAAGGTACTACAGAGTCCCTGACTCTCACAAAGTCCTGTTCAAAAATCCTACTGCTGACCCAGAGGTCATCTCTCAAGGACCTAAAGGAATTAAAGCAACCTCAGCTAAGAATCCCACCCCCTCAGACAGGGATTCCAGAGCTTTAGACAGATGGGGTAAAAAAGTATACCACTTTTCTACTCTTGCTATTAGTGCACTAAATTGTCAGTTCCACATGCTGAAATAGCAGCAGCATACCGTGGAGCTCCTAAAACAGAAAATGTCTTCCTTTTCTGCTTGTGCAGAAAATAAAGAATTACAAGAGCTTAAGCATTCCGCAAGCCAAGTTACAAAGCACACCTTGCAATGTGGCTTTGATGCCCCAGAAGCATCTTGCAGGGCAGCAGTCACTGGTTCTGTCCTTAGAAGGCCTGCTTGGCCTAAGGAACAGACCTTGCCAGACCATGTCATTATCAAACTTATTGGACGCACCATTGAACAAAGACAATTTGTTTGGCAGCAAGGCAGAAGAGGTCTTAAAAAGATGGAAGAAAAAGCTAACTCTATGCAGACTGTAAGACTTTTTACAGGTCCAGCCTCCCAGGTTCAGATGGCATTGCTCCTCCAAGCACTGGTCCTTTCCATCCCCCTCCAGGCCAGCTCATCCCAGACCCAGGGAAGCAGACCCCCCCCCCCCCCCCAGACAGCCACCACTGAGAATGAAGAGATCTAAGCAATGGAGTTCCTCCTCTTCAAAAACAGGGAGTGCTAAGCCACCCCCTTTTGGTAAGAACTCGCAATGACTTTACATCTCCACCCCTTACCTCTGCCCACCTGCTTGTGCCCCTAGGAGGAAAATTCCTTCCATGCAAACAACTGAGCCTCTACCACCAACGACCAATGGGTCCTCAACATAGTGTCTCAGGGATACAAATTTTATTTCCACACTATGCCAACCCCAAGAGGGTCCCCAGATCTTCCTCCAAACCAGTGAGCAGAGGCCAAAAAGCAAGTCCTTTCCCTGCTCTCAGTGAGGGAAGTACAGCATGTTCCTGCAGACCAGATAGGCCAAGGTTTTTATTCCAGACTCTTCCTGGTTCCCAGAAAAGAGGGCACCTGGTGCCCAATCCTCGACCTATCCATTTTAAACACCTTTCTGGTGATACCAGAATTCAAAATGCTCACCCTCCTGCAGCTTCTTCCCATGCTTTCCAACGATGCTTGGTTAGCCACCCTAGACCTAAAAGAGGCCTACCTACACATCCCAATCAGGGAATCTTGCAGGAAATGTCTACTTTTCAGGGCAGGATCTATGCACTTTCAGTTCTCTGTGCTTCCCTTTGGCTTATCCACTGCTCCCAGAGTTTTCACAAAATGCCTGGCTCCTGCCATTGCTTTTTGCAGACAAAGAAATATTCAAATTTACCCCTACTTAGATGATTGCCTGATTCAGGCAGACAGTCAGGAAAAGCTGATGTTCATCGTGTTTCACTGTTGCAGTCCTTACAAATGGGTTATCTGGCTCTGCAGTCGGCCAGAATACCAAAGTCCTTGGTATATGATGTTGGCTGCCTCTGGAATAAACCAGACGCCAGGACGTCAGGTGTAAAGGCAGGCAGCCAACATCATTTCCTCAGTCTTTCTTGCCACGGAGCCCGAAGCAGAAGCAATTCGCATGAGTGTCGGTCAGCCGATTACCTTCTTTTTGTATTCCAACTTCTAAAGTTGAAGACCTCTTCAGATAAGTACCCCGTTGGGGACCCTTTTTCCTTGCTTTAACGAATGTCTGACAAAATTAATAACTCTCTTGCTTGTGGAAAACAGATTCCGCATTGTGATTGTCATTCTTACTGTATTACTTGTTTGGGCCTTGAGCACGACGTCTCAAATTGTGATCTCTGTGCTTCTTTCAACCCGCATACCATATGCTGTAGAGCTAGGATTTTGTATAAGCACTTTGGAGTTTGGCCTGAGTTTGATGGTATGGCGTCTTCGGATCTCCCGACCTCGGATGTGCCTAAGAAGCGCAAGTATAAGGACCGCGACAGACCTAGGGTTAAATTAACTGGCGACATCCCTATTAAGTTGGTTGTCGGTCCAGCGGCAGCCAGTGAGGCACTTTCCTTGCTCCTGCAGTCCGCAGACGTTCAGCAGCAGGCATCTTCGGAGGCCTTTCCTGAGTTCTCCATTTCTCAGGCTTTTACCTTGCCTTCGGACACTCCGCCAGTCATAGTCTCTGATGGATCCGGAGCCGTTAGGCAGGCGCAGGCTTCTGAGGCCTCTTTTCTCTGCCCGGAAACTAGATCCAGGCCAACGTCCTCGGCCCACATTTCTGCAGTGGCTAGGCCTCCCGAGTCCCTCCGGTTTTCTAGTAGGCCTCTCTGCAGAAAGTCTACTACTAAACAGGTGTCGGCCTCCCCTCAATTACCTCAGGCTCAGATGGTTAAGATGGCTAGTAATCTCTTAACTCTTATCAAGGGCTCTCAATCTCTTCCTTCTAAGAGGGCTAGGGAATCGTCCCCAGATGTTTTGTCTGCCTTAGGCTCAGAAGTTTCTAGCAATTCTGCTGATGAAGAAGGACATTCTCAGCTTTTTTTGTGGTTTTGAGGACTCTGATACTGAAGACTCCATCCCTTCTGCCACCCCACCCCCCCCACCCCCCCAGAAGATTTCTCTTTTGGGGATACTCTGAATACCCTCAGAGAGCATTTTAGATGGGAAAGTCAAGATTTTCCTCAGTCTAAGAAGCAGATTAGGGAGTTCTTGGATTTGCCTCAGCATAAGCCTTTGACTATTCCTGCGGTTTTGATGGATGTGTTCATGGAGAATTCTTTGACACCTAATTCTGTTCTTCCTGCTCCCAGAAAGCCTGACAGGTATTATAGAGTTCCTGATTCTCATCAGTTCCTTTTTAAGAATCCTACTGCTGATCCAGAGATTATTCCTCAGAGCCCTAAAGGTGTTAAAGCCACGGTTGCTAAAAATTCTGTTCCTTCTGACGGAATCTAGGGCCTTAGATAGGTGGGGTAAAAAGGTTTATACTTCTTCCACCGTGGCTATTAGGTCTGTTAATTGTCTCTTTCACATGCTTAAGTATCAGCAGCATACTTTGGAGGCCATTAAGGCTAAAATTGCTGGTGTTCCTTCCCTGATGGAGAATAAGGACATGCAGGACTTATTGAATTCTGCCACTCTGCTTACTAAACAATTCACTACATTGTGGTTTTGACACTTTGGAGCCTTCTTGTAGAGCAGTGGCCACTGGTTCTGTTATCAGAAGACATCCTTGGCTCAGGGAACAGCCCCTTTCTGAACCTGTAAAGTCAAAATTACTGGACGTGCCTTTACATAAGGACAGTCTTTTTGGAAGCAAAGCAGAAGAGGTGTTGAAAAAACTGGAGGATAAGGCCAAATCTATGCAAACTGTTAAGGATTTTCTGCAAGTTCAGCCGCCTCGTTTTAGCAGGCATTACCCTTCTAAAAGTTGGACTTTTCCTGACCCTAGTAAACAGGGTCGTACTAGATCCAGGGGCTACAGGTCTTCCAGGGGACAGACTTCCACACCTCACAAGGCTAAACACTGGCAGGCTGCATCTTCTAAACCTGGGAGTTCTAAGCAGACTTCCCAAAGCAAGCATTCTCAATGACTCCAGCTTTCCTCTGCTTGCCTTTGGCAGGCCCAGGGTTTCCTTTGGGGGGAAGGTTAGCCATTTTTGCAGATGTCTGGCACACTGTCACGGACTACAAATGGGTGCTAAAAGTAGTATTCCAAGGCTACAAATTCTCCTTTCACACCTTCCCAGTCCTCCAGGGATACCCAGATATTCCCCCACTTCAGAGGGCAGAAGCAGAAAAACAAGTTTCTTCCTTGCTAAACCTGAGAGCAATAGAGCCAGTTCCTGCATTACAGACAGGCCAGGGTTTTTACTCAAGACTTTTCCTGGTTCCCAAAAAAGGATGCCCTATTCTGTATTTGTCCATTATAAACACTTTTCTGGTGATTCCCAAATTCAAGATGCTCACTCTTCAGCAGTTGCTGCCAATGCTGGCCAAGGATTCCTGGCTGGTGACCTTGGACCTAAAAGAAGCTTACTTGCACATCCCTATAAGAGAAAGCTGCAGGCATTTCCTTCGTTTCAGAGCTGGGAACAGGCACTTCCAATCCTCTGCACTGCCCTTTGGCTTATCTACTGCTCCCAGAGTTTTTACAAAATGTCTAGCTCCAGTCATTGCCTTTTACAGGCAAGGGAACTTTCAAATTTACCCTTACTTGGACGATTGCCTTATTCAAGCAAACTCTCCAGAGCAACTTCTAAAGAATTTGGACTTTGTAAAGAACCTTCTCACCTTTTTGGGCTATACAATCAACGAAAATAAGTCAAAATTGGTACCCACCAGGGAGATTGTATTCCTGGGAGTGAGTCTGAACACAGCCGCCCAGATAGTATCCCTCCCTCAAGAGAAATAGATGGATCTTTCGAATTACTTCAAGGACTTGGCAAGCATGACCCAGCTCTCTGCAAGGCAATTCCTGCATGCCCTGGGGATCATGGCTTCATGTATTCTGATGATTCCGTATGCAAGTCTGCATATGAGGAAAATACAGTGGTACCTCAAAAACATTTGGTGTCAACACACTCAGGATTTAGACTTGATTCTTCCTCTGGTTCCCTGCCTGCAAACGGAGTTCCTTTGGTGGGCAACGGCCTGTGCACAGAACAAATGCCTACCTTTCTGTCCACCTCCTGCCAGCCAGACTCTCACTACGGATGCCTTGGACTACGCTTGGGGAGCACATCTAGAGGGCACATGCATTCAGGGAACTTGGACCTATCAACAAGCTCAACTGCACATACATCTGAAGGAAATGATGGCAGTTCAGCAGGCTGTGATGGCTTTCAAGCATCTTCTCTCTCCTGGTACTCTTCTAGTCAGGACAGGACACTACAATCATGTGGTACATCAACAAGCAGGGAGGGACTCACTCTTACCCCCTGTGCAGACAAATCATGAGACTATGGTCCATGGCAGCTTCTTTGGGCATTCATCTGATAGCCCAGTTTATTCCAGGAAGGCTCAACACATTGGCAAACCAATTGAGCAGGCAGGTCCTAGATCCTCACGAGTGGCAACTAAACAAGACCATCTTCCATCACATCATTCAATGTTGGGGCACTCTGGTGGATCTCTTTGCTTCTCCGACCAACCACTTTCTTCCAGCCTTTTGCACCAGGGATCATCATAACAAAGCTTGGAAAGTGGATGCTCTGTCCTTCCTCTGGACACAGCTATTCATCTATGCATTCCCTCCTTTGCCTCTTCTTCCCAGAGTGCTGTTAAAGATAAGGGACGAGAAACCAAGGGCCATCATCATAGCTCCAGACTGGCCCAGGCAGCATTGGTATCCACTTCTTCGCAGTTTCTCCCAGTCTTGGGCTTGGCATCTTCCCCTGATACCAAATCTCTTGGCTCAAGACAGAGGAAAGATTCTACATCCTCACCTTCAGACTCTGCATTTGACTGCCTGGCTCAGAATTTAGACCTTTCTCAACAGGTACTTGAGGTCCTTCGTGAGGCTAGGAGGCCTAGTACTAGGAAATCTTATGCAGATGAGTGGAAAAGATTCTCCATTTGGACGCAGAGTAGAGGAGAAGATCCATCTCAACCTACTCTTCCTCTAATTCTTGATTACATAGGTTTATTTAATGGTGGACTTTCCTTCTCTTCTATCAAGATTCATGCTTCAGCTATTTCTGCTCACTATTCCTTTGAACAACCCATTTTCTCTCATCCCCTGATGAAACAGTTCCTCAGGGGAGTTAGCAATTTAAAGCCTCCCAGAAGGGCACCTACTCTGGCTTGGGATCTTAATTTTGTGCTTGAGAAACTTACTCTGCCTCCTTGTGAGCCTGCTGCCTCAGCAGATTTGAAGATGTTCTTTGTGTTTCAATGTTGCAGTCATCACATTTGGGTTATCTGCCTGCAGGTAGCCCTCAGCCAGCCTGAATACCAGAGTCTTGGATTCCTGCGTCGGATGCTGTCTTCTTCCATGATGTCAGGTCATCGGGGGTAAAAACATGCAGCCGACGCCATTACATCAGTCTTTCTTGCCGTGCGGTGCCCGAAGCAGTAGCAGTTCACAAGTGCCGGTCTGCCGACTCCTGAAATTTTCGTTTTTGAGTTTCAGAACCAAAGTCTTCAAAAAAGCTAAGTACACCGTTGGGGATCCCTTTTCTTGCTCTTAACCGATATCAGTAAAAGTTAACAATTGTATTACCTGTGGAAAGCAAATACCTCATAAAGATTTTCATTCGTACTACATTCCTTGCTTATGCCCAGACCACGGTGTCCCTCACTGTTGGTTTTATGCCTTGTTCAACCCCCGAACTATTCGTCGTCAGTCTGTATTTGCAGTACTCGGTATAACTATCCAGAAATGGCTTCGGTAAGCCATCCGACTGCCGGTATTCCAAAAAAACATAAGGATAAAGACAGAGACAGACCGCATAGGTCCAAAACTGCCGACGATCCTTCCGTCAAGCTAGGCGCCAGTCCGCCGGTACTCAGGCGCTTTCGCAGCCCCTGATGCCCACTACTTCAGATTTGCAGGCCTCTACTGAGACCCATTCGGAGTCCGGTATGCCACGAGATACTTCTTCGACTATGGAACCTGCGGATGTCTCTACCTTGAACGGTTCCGGAGCCACTGTGCAAGCACCGGCTTCTGAGGGTGTATTCAGGCCTAAAGACTTGCTTTTTAAACCAACGCCATCTTCTCCATCCAGGCCTAAAACTCGACCCACTCCTAGAAAACTGACGTCCAGACCGCATGCTCAGGCCCATATGCCTAAAAAAAAATGCTTAGAATGACTGAAGACCTTATTACTTTAATTAGGGGAAGGCAGCCTTCCCCCTCTAAGAGACTTGGAACTGATTTTCCTTCTGATTCTTCTGATCAGGAATCTGATATTTCTGTTTCTTCTGACTACCAGGATTTGCCCATGTCTACCTATGAGGATTCTGATGCAGAGGATTCCATTCCCTCTGCTTCCTCTCCAGAAGATTTTTCTTTTGGTGAAACCTTGCACACTTTTAGGGTGCATTTCCACTGGGAAAGCCAGGATTACTCTGACTCCAAAAAGAGGCTTAGGGAATTCTTTCTCCTCCCTCAACACAGGCCTTTAGCTATCCTGCCTGTTCTGGACATTGTGGATAATGCTTTCTTGGAATCTAGCCTTTCCCCAGACATTTTACCTCCAGCTCCCAGAAAACCTGACCGGTATTACAGAGTACCTGACTCTCTCAAGTTTCTCTTCAAGAATCCTACTGCGGATCCAGGGACCATTTCCCAAGTACCAAAGGGCAGTAAGGTTACTGCTGCCAACCTACCCCTTCTGATAGAGATTCTAGAGCCTTGGACAGATTGAGTAAGAAGATATATACTTCTGCTACTTTGGCCATTAGGGCTTTAAATTGCCAGTTTCATATGTTAAAGTACCAGCAGCATATTATGGGACTACTTAATCAGAAAATGATGCTGATTCCTGACTGTGCTGAACACAAAGAATTACAGGATTTAATGCTTTCTGCAGAACAAGTTGGTAAACATACTTTGCAATGTGGTTTTGACTCTTGAGAGGCATCTTTCAGGGCTGCTGTCACTGGGTCTGTACTTAGAAGACATGCTTGGCTTAAGGAGCAAAACTTGCCAGATCATGTTAAAGCTAAATTACTGGATGCTCCCTTAAACCAAGACTGCCTATTTGGCAACAAAGCAGAAGACGTCCTCAAAAAGATGGAGGAAAAAGCTAAATCTATGCAAACTGTTAAAGATTTCCTGCAAGTACAGCCTCCCAGATTTAGTAGTCATTGGCCTTCAAAGAATTGGTCCTTTACAGCCTCTTCCAGGCCTTCTCAGTCCAAACCCAGGAACAGCAGACCACCTAGGTTACAGTCTCAGCCTAAGCAGTGGGGGGCTCCAACTTCCAAAGCAGGGAGTAGTAAGACAACCCCCCCCCCATGGGAAAATGGCACAATGACTTGACCTTAATCCTTCCAAGCCCTGGTCAGCTGCCTGCTCCCTTAGGAGGAAAGCTCACCCTGCATGCAAAAAACTGGGAACTTATTACCCAGGACAAATGGGTTTTGAATATAGTTTCCCAAGGATACAGATTCCACTTCCACACCCTACCAATGCCAGAAGGTTGGCCAGACCTACCCCCAAATCAGTGGGCAGAGGCTCAACAGCAGGTTCTCTCTCTCCTAAGTATCAGGGCTATTCAGCCTGTTCCAGCAGAAGAAAGGGGACAAGGTTTTTATTCAAGACTTTTCCCTGGTACCCAGAAAAGACAGCTCTTGGCGTCCTATCCTGGACCCCTATTCTAAACACTTTTTGGTAATCCCAAAATTCAAGATGATAACACTTCAACAGCTGCTTCCTATGATAGGCAAAGATGCCTGGTTGGCAACCTTAGACTTAAAGGAAGCTTACGTGCACATTCCAGTAAGGGAATCTTGCAGGAAATACCTACGCTTCAGGGCAGGCTCCATGCACTTTCAGTTCTCTGCACTTCCCTTTGGCTTATCTACTGCGCCCAGGATATTCACAAAGTGTCTAGCTCCAGCCATTGCATTTTGCAGGCAGAGAAATATTCAGATATACCCATACTTGGACGATTGTCTGATTCAGGCAGAAAATCAGGAATTGCTATTAAAACATCTGGCATTTGTAAATAAGCTTATAAACTCACTGGGGTACACCATAAACGAAAAGAAGTCTTATGTAGTACCCTGCCAACAAATTGTATTCCTGGGAGCAAGCTTGAATACAACTTCCAGATGGCTTTCCTCACTCCAGAGAAACATGTTTGACAACCTACTTCAAACTACTGGCCACAAAGACCCAGCTATCTGCAAGTAAAGTTCTGCAAGCCCTGGGGTTCATGGCCTCTTGCATTCTACTAATTCCATATGCAAGACTGCATATGAGGAAACTGCAGTGGTATCTATAAAGCTTATGGTGTCAACATTCTCAGGACCTGGAATCAATGATTCCTATCATTCCTTGTATAAAGACAGAGTTCCTTTGGTGGGCAGAGGCCTGCTACCACAACAAGGGGCTCCCTTTCACTCTACCCCCTGCCACCCAAACCCTAACAATAGACACATCAGACTATGCATGGGGGGCTCACTTGACAGGGCAGTACATTCAGGGCAAATGGAAACCGAGACAGATGCACCTACATGTCAACCAAAAAAAAAGTGTTAGCTGTGCAAAATTCCCTGCCAGCCTTCAAGGACCACATTCTTCCAGGACAATTATTGGTAAAGACAGACAACACCATAGATGTCCTTCAAGGATGCATCTGCAGTCCTTACAAATGGGTTGTCCTGTCGTCAGGCAGCCCTTCGGTCGGCCAGATTCCAAAGTCTGGGTCTGGCCTCAGCTGGTGTCGCACTTCACCCGACGTCATAGCTGCAGTTCTTCGGGTATAAAGGCATCAGCCGACGCCATTTTCCTCAGTCTTTCTTGCCGCGTGGCGCCCGAAGCAGAAGCTGTTCGCAAGTGCCGGTCGGTCAGATCCAGAGATTACTACTACCGAATACTACTTTGAAGACTTCTAAAAAGCTAAGTACCCGCTGGGGACTCTTTCTTGCCTCAGCCGATGTCAGAAAAAGTGAATAACTGTTTAACTTGTGGGAAACAAATACCTCATAAAGATTTCCACTCTTACTGCTTACCTTGTTTAGGCCCAGACCACGACGTAGCAGCTTGTTTAGCCTGTGCTTCTTTCAACCGACGAACGCTTAGGCGTCGGTCGGAGTTTGCTGAACAGTTTTTCGGCTCAGATTTTGCGTACAAAATGCCGTCGGATCCTCCGACTACTCACATTGTTAAGAAACGCAAAGAAAAGGACCGACACTCGCGGTCTGCGGTTTCGGCCGAAACCACGGTTAAGCAAACCGCGAGTGTCTCGGTTTCGGCCGAAACCGAGCAAACGGTTCAATCTTCAGCCGAATCCATGACTACTACCGAGGTCCCTTCTACCCTGGTTGAATCGGCCTCTGAAGTTTTACCTACTACTGTGGTTTCACAAGAATTATCGGACACCATCCCTTTGGATGTTTCTACCCCAGCACGTGGTGCTGCTAGGCCTCCTGCAGCCATGTCTATAAAGGCCTTTGCCAGGGCTAAAGCAGCCAAAACTTCTAAGTCTGTGCCTGTTAAGCCCCCCTCTCACAGGCCCAGTTCCAGTTCCCAAATGCTTACTCTGGCGGAGGATCTCATTTCTTTAATAAGGGGATCCCAATCTCACCCAGACAGGGCCTCTCAACCTCCAGAAAAGAGACCTAGAGCAGAGCCCCCTGAGCCAGTGTCCTCAGATGATTCTTCTGATGATACAGACAATACAGACCATCCAGAGGCTCCTTTTTCTACTTATGAAGATTCCGATGCTGAAGAATCGATCCCTTCTGCCTCTCCACCAGAGGAATTTTCCTTTGGGGAAAATTTACATGCCATGAGAGAGCAATTCCAATGGCAGGGACAAGATTTCTCAGATTCAAGAAAAAGGCTTAGGACCTTTTTACACTTACCGCAACATAGGCCTTTAGCTATACCTCCAGTTCTTCCTGTTGTGGATGATGCATTTAATGATGTTTGCACTGCTCCTGATACTTTACCTCCAGCCCCTGCTAAGCCCGATAGGTTCTACAGGGTCCCGGACACTCATCACCATTTATACAAGGCTCCTTTTGCAGATCCTGAGACTATCTCCCAGGGGCCTAAGGCAGTAGCTTCGACCTCAGCGAAAAACCCTCTCCCTTCTGAAAGGGAATCCAGGTCCTTAGAGAGATGGGGTAAAAAAGTATACACCTCTGCTACTCTCTCAGCTAGAGCTTTGAACTGTCAGTTTCATATGATCCAATACCAAGAGTTTATGCTTGATCAGTTAACTAAGAAACTGTCCTCTAATGATTCCTTAGATAAGAAATATGTTCTAGAAATGGTGAATAACATCCAGCAGGTTAGTAACCATTCCTTAAAATGTGGCTATGATGCACTGGAGGCTTCATTTAGATCAGCCATGACTGGCACAGTTATAAGAAGGCATGCATGGTTGAAAGAACAGGTCTTGCCGGATCATGTTAAAGCAAAGCTATTAGATGCTCCTATGGATAAGGTCAGTCTATTTGGTTCTCCTGCCCAACAGGTACTGAAGAAAATGGAAGAGAAGGCAAAATCTGTACAAACAGTGAAAGATTTCTTACAGGTTCAGCCCCCAAGGTTTAGCAGGAACTGGCCTTCCAAAAATTGGTCCTTTCCAGACTCCTCTAAAACTCAGAGAGGCAGGAATAGGCGTTCAAGAGGCAGAAATCAATCCAGAGGTGGTGCCTACAGGGGACGCCAGTGGCAAGGCAACAACCAACGAGGCACAGACACAACCACGACCACTGCAACAGGACAATCACAGTGACTTGGCTCTGACTCCGCCTACCAGGGAACAAATAGCAGCACCCTTAGGCAGAAAGTTAGCCTTATTTTCAAAAAACTGGCACTATATCACAAGAGACAAGTGGATTTTGCAAACTATAGACCAAGGCTACAGGTTTCATTTCCACACTTTACCAGTAAAAAGAGGAATGCCAAACCTACCACCAAATCAATGGCACGAAGCTCTAAAACAAATAGCTCAATTAGCAAAGATGAGAGCTGTGGAAAGGGTACCACCTACAGAACAAGGCAAGGATTTTACTCCAGACTCTTCCTGGTACCAAGAAAAGAAAAATTGGAGGCCTATTCTCGACCTGTCGCTTTAAACACATTCATCATTGTTCCAAAATTCAAAATGCTGACCCTACAGCAACTTCTTCCCATGCTGGGCAAGGAGTATTGGCTGGTAACTCTAGATCTCAAGGAGGCATACCTGCACGTCCCCATACGACCAAATTGCAGAAGATACCTCAGATTTCTTGCAGGATCAGAGCATTATCAATTCTCAGCATTGCCCTTTGGCTTATCTACTGCCCAGAGTGTTCACTTAAATGCCTGGCATCAGTAATCGCTCACTGCAGGCTTCAGGGAATCCAAATTTATCCATACCTGGACGACTGCCTGATACAAGCGGACAACAAAAACAAGCTGACACAAGACTTACAAAGAGTCATTTGCTTACTACAAGCCCTGGGATACACAGTCAATTTAAAAAAGTCAAGACTGATACCATCCCAAACAATAACCTTCTTGGGTGCAGAGTTGGACACAGTAAAACAGATGGCATTCCTAACTGCAGAAAAGCAAGAACAACTTCCTCTCTATTTCTTGGCATTAACAAAGCAGAACAAACTAACAGCAAGGAAAGTACTGCAGGCCTTGGGCTTCATGGCATCCTGCATAATCCTGGTCCCCATGCCAGACTGCATATGAGAAAGCTACAGTGGTACCTAAAGAATTTATGGTCTCAACACAGGCACAGCTTAGAAACCGAAATACCACTAATCCCATGCCTGAAACAAGAGTTCCTATGGTGGGCTCAGGCATGCCAGTCAAACAGGTTTGTCCTTCCACAGCATTCAACCAAGCCAAACCATCACAACGGACGCCTCAGACCTCGGTTGGGGGGCCCACATGCTGGACAAGTGCATACAAGGCTTATGGACTCCAGATCAGCTGCACCTGCACATAAATCAAAAAGAAATGCTGGCAGTAAAACTAGCAATCCAGAATTTCAGACCATTCCTCCAAGAAGGCCAATTGATGATAAGGACAGACAACACCACAGTCATGTGGTACATCAACAAACAGGGAGGCACCCATTCATACCCTCTATGCCGAATGGCTCTGGACCTATGGGATATGGCTCTGAGTTACAACATTCAGTTACAGGCAATATTTGTACCGGGAAAAGAAAATATCCTAGCAGACATGCTAAGCAGAACTACCTCGGATGCTCACGAATGGATGCTACACCCAGACATCTTCAAGGCCATCACAAAGAAATGGGGACTGCCACAAATAGACCTATTCATCCCACTCAATCACCAGCTCAAGAAATTCTGCACAAGGACATACCACCCACTTGCTTGGAAGGTGGACTCTATCCTTCAGTTGGAAAGGCCTAACAGCATATGCATTTCCACCTCTTCCTTTGATGCACAAGGTACTACTAAAAATCAGAGGAACGTCCAAGGATAATTCTGATAGCTCCAGATTGGCCAAGACAACATTGGTATCCATTACTGAGGAGCATGAGCACCGGGGAAAAGCGATGGACACTACCCCTGATTCCTTTGATGTTAACTCAGAGCGACTACAACATCCTGCATCCAAACCTGAAAACTCTGCAACTGACTGCCTGGAACATTACATAAGAGCAACTAACCCAGATTTATCCCAAAGGGTTAAAGACGCCTTGTTATCCTTGAGGCCACATAGATTTTCAACAAGAAGGAACTACAGCGAGGAAAATGGAAAAAGGTTTCTCATTTGGAGTACTGAAAGGGGAAAGATGTGTCAAGGTAGACATTGCCAACATCCTGGAGTATTTGGCAGAGCTCCTCCATACAGGCCTGTCCTATTCCTCCATCTAAGATACATGCATCAGCTATTTCTGCAGAATACAACTTCGATCCCCTGTCTTTTCACATCCTCTACTCAGGCAGTTTCAAAAAAAAAAAGGAATTAAAGAAAAAAGTTTAAAAAAAAAAAAAAAAAAAAAAAAACCCCCTTTCCTAGGGGGAAAAAACCAAAACCCCTTTTAAAACCCGGCCCCCCCCCCTGGGGGACTTGAACCTTTTTTGTTTGGGGGTAGAAAAAAAATTGAAAAAAAAAACTTTCCCCCCTTTTTTAACCAAAAAAAACCCCAAAAGGCCCCCCAAAAGCCCCCCGATTCCCTTGGCCAAGGGGTCGGGAAAATACCTCCCTTTCCTTTTTTCTGTTTGTAAATTCCTAGGGGGAAAAAATTTTTTGGGGCCCCCCAACCTAAAAAAAAAAGGCTAGGGCTGGGGAAAGTTTCTTAAATTGGTTTTTATTTGGGGGGGGGGGGGGGGGGGGGGGGGGGGGGGGGGGGGGGGGGGGGGGGGGGGGGGGGGGGGGGTGGGGGGGGGGGGGGGGGGGGGGGGGGGGGGTGACACGCGGGGGGGGGGGGGGGGGGAAAAAAAAAAAAAAAAAAAAAAAAACAAAAAAAAAAAAAAAAAAAACAAAAAAAAAAAAAAAAAAAAAAAAAAACAAAAAAAAAAAAAAAGAAAAAAAAAAAGAAAAAAAAAAAAAAAAAAAAAAAAAAAAAAAAAAAAAAAAAAAAAAATAAAAAAAAAATAAAAAAAAAAAAAAAAAAAAAAAAAATTATTTTTTGTCCAAAACCCATTGCTTTTTTTTTGTGTTTTTTTTAAATTTCCTTTTGGGGGGAAACTTTGGCATTTACCCAAAAATTTGCTTCAGGGGGGCATCTGGGGCAGAAACACTGAGGAAAAGGGGTGGCTGATGCCTTTAAAAAGCAGCAGGGGTGAAGTCACACCCGGGCCACCCCAGACTTTGGAATGGGAAAGGGCTGCCTGGACGGGAAACCCATTTTTAGGACTGCAGATGCTATCCTGTTGGGACATCTACATTTATGGTAGGTAAAAAACTGTACTTTTTGTGGTACATAAACAAGCAAACCCCATTCCCTCTGCAGACTAGCCATGGCTCAGTGGAAAAAGTTCTGTGCCCAAAGAATTCCCCAGGAAAAAAATTACGGGCACCTAAGAAAATCTCTGGACCCCAAAATGGAAACTAAAACCAAAAATTTCAACCTCTTGAGGAACAAATGGGGACCCCAGAGATACCCTTTGCCTCCCTCAAAAAAATTGGAAAAATTCTGAAAAGGACTTCCCAGTCAAGTTTGGGAAAAGTGGATCCCCTGTCCTTTACCGGGGAAAAGCCTCTCTTTTTCCCCTCTCCCCTCCCTCTTGAAGGTTCGGGAAGATCAAACGGGAAAAACCAAGGAATACTGATTGCCCAGACTGGCCAGCACCCCCCTCTTTGCAGTTGACACTGCTGGAACCATGGCACCTGCCTCAGACCCTTCCTGCTGTCCCAGCGGGGGGTCTCCCCTCAGCTTCAAACCCTGAACCTTGCACCCTTAATTTTTGAGCTCTCAATAGCATCCCTCAGAAAGCAGGTGCCGATGTCATTCTGGAAAGGAGGTTACTAGAAAATCTATGCTAAAAAGGGAAAGTTTTTGTTCCTGGAGCCAGACTCAGGAGGGGCACAATGGTCCCCACTTACCTCATATTCTTCAGTACTTAACAGAAATGCTCCACAAGGGCCTATCCTTCTCTTTAAAATTTCATCCTCTGCCATTTCACCCTTATAATACTAAACCCCTTCTTCTCTCCCCCCCTGCTAAAGCATTCTCAGGGGGAAAAATTTAAACCCCCAGGGGGCCCCACCCCTGGGACCTTAACTTTGTATTGGAAAACCATTCTCCCTCCTTTTGAGCCAGCTGCAACTGCAGAGTTGAAATTCCTTTCTTGGAAAACAGCCTTCCTTCTAGCCATCACTTCAGCAAAAAAAGTGTCTGAATTCGGGCCCCTCATGGCAAGCCCTTCATTATCTTCCATGCAGACAGGTTTCCCCAGGACCAACCTTCCTTTATGCCAAGGTGGTGTTTAGTGTGGCCCAAAATCAGTCCTTATTTGCCTCCCTTTTTCCTAATCCACAAAAAAAAGGAAAATAAATACTGCACTTTTTGGGGGTGCACAGACAACAGATTTTATTTGGCACAAGCCTCTCAGAAAATCTGAACAGCTGCTATTTGGCTTTGCTGCGGGGGAAAAAGGCCATTTCAAAAAAACCATTTCTAATGGATACCCCATTCATTCTTTTCTGAAAAGCACTATGGAAACCCTCCCCCACGGGGGATAAGATCACATTCCACCAGGGTTGCATCTACCTCAAGCCTTTTAGGGGTCCCTAAGGGACATCCTAGAACTGCCCTGGAGCTCTTTCATACCTTCACCAAGCATTACCCCATGCCTATTTTTTTAAATCCAGAGCTGGTTTTTCCCCTGCAGTCTTGCAGGGCTTAATAGCTGGCCCCAATGCCCCTAACTTCCTCCTCCTGCCCTTTTGGGGAAACAACCAAATGTGATGACTGCAAAAGTGAAACATGAAGAACACAGAGCAGTTGTGTACACTTACCATAAATGTGGGTGTTTATTCACTTTTCAGTCCAACTCCCTCCCGCCCCTACTTGTCTTGGCTCTACCTTTCCTTCTTGTTTGGTGTATTTGCTTTTGTTGGGGGACCATCATATAATTGCTTCCATTGTCACCTGACATCTGGGGCAAGAAAAAATGATGTAATGGCATCAGCTGCATGTTTTCCCTGATGACCTGATGTCATGGGAAAGACAGCATCCGGCGGGAAACCCCAAAACTCTTGTTTCAGGCGGCTGAGGGGGTACCCCGGCAAATAACCCCAAATGTGATGACTGCAACAGTGAATACCAACATCTACATTTATGGTAAGTGTACACAACTGTACTTTTCTCTCCAAACCCATTTCTTTTTGCCATTACTTCAAGAATGTCTCTACAGGCCTTAATGGCAGTACCTTTTTACTTTCCATGGAGGTTTCTCTTTTGGGCTAATCCTTCATGCCAAGGTGGTTTCTGTACTCTTTAAAAAGTCTTTTATGCCCCTTTTAACCTCAGATTAAAAAGGTTTTCCCTTCTCTGGATGGCATAGGCCCTTTAATTGTACCTGGATAGGACTAACTTTCCAAAAATCAGACCATTTGGTCAGTTCTAAACAAACTATTTCTAAGTTTGCTCATTTTAACCCTTTTTTTACTCATGGAGGCCTCCTCCCCGGGGTCTTTCTAACCCCCCCTCCCGCTTTTTTGGGTCCTCAACATCCAAGCACTTTGGACCTCTGTACACTTTCACCAACATTACAATCTTCCTTTTTTTTCAGGGCTGGTTTCCACAGTGTTGCAGGGGATTCAAAACTCTTTGGGGTCTCACCTTTTTTTTTCTGCTTTTGGGGAAACAACCCATTTTGGGGCTGCAACAGTGCCAAGCAAAACAGTTTGTCCCTTCCAAAAAGTAGATGTTAGTGTATTCCTATTGCAATTTTTTTCCCTTTTCCCCGGGAAATTTTTTTTTTTTAACGTGGTCTTATTTTTGGGGGGGGTCCTGACAGTTATGGCAAGAAAAACTGAGGAAATGACGTTGGCTGCCTGTCTTTTATACCTGATGTCCTGGCGTCAGGCTTATTCCAGAGGCAGCCCACATCATATACCAAGGACTTTGGTATTCTGGCCGACTGCGGGCTACTGGGAGCTGGATAACCCATTTGTAAGGATTGCAACAGTGAATTCACTTGAGCATCTACATTTATGGTAAGTGTATACAACTGTACTTTACAGTACCTGACCTTTGTAAAGGACCTACTGATCTCCCTAGGTACACTATCAACGAAAAGAAATCAAAACTAGTATCCACACAAAAAATTGTATTCCTGGGAGCAAGCCTGAACACAGCATCCCAGATGGCATTCCTTATTCCAGAAAAACAAGCTTACCTGACAGGCTACTTCTCTCAACTAGCCACCAGAACCCAGTTATCTACAAGGAAAATCCTGCAAGCTGTAGGGTTCATGGGCTCCTGCATTCTACTCATTCCATATGTCAGACTGCATGTAAGGAAACTACAATGGTACAACCGATGATACCTTGTCTAAGGAAAGATTTTCTTTGGTGGACAGCAGCATGCAACCACAAGGGACTTCCCTTCTCACAACCACACACTACCCAGACCCTCACCACAAACTCATCAGACTATGCCTGGGATGCACACCTTACCGGCAGGTGCATTCAGGGCCATTGGAGCCCAAATCAAACACATCTGCACATCGGCCAAAAGGAGACGCTAGCTGTTCAGCATGCCCTGACAGCTTTCAGACCCCTACTCTCCCCGGGGCCACTACTGATCAAAACAGACAACACCACAGTGATGTGGTATTTCAACAAGTAGGGAGGAACTCCCTCTTATCCTCTCTGCAGGCTCGCCATGACCCATTGACACACGGCCTCAACCATGCAACTACACCTGCTAGCACAATTCCTGCCAGGCTCTCTAAACTTTCTGGCAGACAACTTAAGCAGAAACCTGTTAGACCTACATGAGTGGCATCTAGACCACAGAATCTTCACCCTTGTAACCCAGAAATGGGGCACCCAAAGGTGGATCTCTTTGCCTCCCACTCCAGTCATCAGCTCAGCAAATTCTGCACCTGGGAACCTCACAGCAAGGTCTGGAAAGTGGATGCTCTATCCTTTCAGTGGGTAAACCTCTCGGTCTATGCCTTTCCCACTCTACCACCCATTTCAAGGGTACTGCTCAAAATAAGGGAGAAAAACAGAGGACAATCATGATTGCCCCAGACTGGGCACGCCAGCACTGGTACCCACTGCTGCACAGCCTGTCACCCCTGCCACCATGGCAACTACCTCAGATCCCAAAACTCCTGACCCAGAAGAATGGAGAATTCATGCATCCCCAATTGCAGACCCTCAACCTGGCAGCCTGGCTTATTCCCTGACCTCTCCTCAAACTGCCAGCCTAAGCAAACAAGTCCTAGATGTTATACGTGAGGCCAGACGCCCCAGCACTAGGAAATCCTATGCTGACAAGTGGAAGAGGTTTTGCACCTGGATCCAGGCTAAGGGAGCCGAAACAGCACAGCCCTCCTTACCTCTCATCCTGGATTACATAGCAGACCTTTTACACAGGAGTCTATCCTTCTCTTCTATTAAAATTCATGCCTTTGCCATCTCTGCTCATTTCAGCACAGAGTCACCTTTCTTCTCACACCCTCCCATCAAACAGTTACTTAGAGGGGCTAACAACTTAAGGCCACCCAGAAGAGCTCTTACCCCAACTTGGAACCTTAACTTTGTGTTGGAAAAACTTACCTTACCCCGCTTTGAATGTGCAGCTTCAGCAGAGTTAAAATTCCTCTCTTGGAAAACAGCCTTGCTTCTGGCCATCACTTCAGCTAGAAGAGTTTCAGAGCTACAAGCACTCATTGCTGTAGAGCCCTTCATCATTTTCCACGCTGACAGGGTCTCCCTCAGGACCTAACCCCTCCTTCATGCCTAAAGTGGTGTCTAGTATGGCTCTCAACCAATCTATTCATTTGCCCACCTTTTTCCCTAACCCACAAAATAAATGGGAAAGGATTCTGCATTCTCTAGATGTGCACAGACAGCTCAGATTCTATCTGGATAGGACTAAATCTGTTAGAAAAACTGACCAAATGCTAGTCAGCTTCGCAGCAGGGGCAGAGGGCAAGGCCATATCCAAACAATCCATCTCCAAGTGGATAGCACACTGCATCCATTTCTGCTACAAACAGCACAGGAAACCACCCCCAAAGGGGGTCAGGACACATTCCACCAGGTCAACCTCCACCTCTGCAGCTTTTCTCAGAGGGGTCCCCACCAGGGACATCCCGGAAGCTGCAACTTGGACTTCTGTTCATAGCTTCACCAAGCATTATCACCTGCCTATCTTCTCCAAATCCAGGGCAGGTTTTGCCACTGCAGTCTTGCAGGGCATCATAGCCAGCCCCCAGTCTTCTTGACTGCCTCCACCCTTTTCTTCAGCTTTGGGAATCAACCCAAATGTGATGACTGCAACAGTGAAACACGAAGAACATAGTACAGTTGTGTACACTTACCATAAAAGTAGATGTTTGAGTGTATTCACTGTTGCAGTCCTGGTTCCACCCCCCCCCCTTCACCCCACTTGTCTCTCTTTCTCTCTCTCTCTACATATATATATATATATATATATATATATATATATATATATCTGTTCCTCTCTCCTTTCAGGGAAATTTTGGTATTTACTTTCTACTGGTGGTCTTCCACCATAACCTAGCTCTCTATTTGGGGGCTCCTGACAGTTGGGGCAAGAAAAACTGATGTAATGGTGTTGGCTGCCTGTTTTTATACCACTGACAACTTGTCGTCAGTCCTGGAGTGATAGCAACTGACACAGAAATACTAAGCCTCTGGTGTTCAGGCGGACTGAGGGCTACCCCTGGCGGGATAACCCCAATGTAATGACTGCAACAGTGAATACTGTCAAACATCTACATTTATGGTAAGTGTACACAACTGTACTTTCCCCACTGTAGTATGATAGCTACTCCCTTTGTTGACCTTACCAGGAAAAATAGATAAGATTGTCTGGAATACAGCCTATGAACAGCATTTCAGAGGTTTAGGGTTGTCTTGAGTGTACCCTTTGTGTCCTGATTATAGTCAATATTTTTGTAAGAAGTAGGAATGCACTTTGCAATCTTTGTAAAAAAATTAAAAAAAAAAAAGAAGTAAACAAGAAAATGAATGAATGCATGCTGTTCATTTGACAGTTGGAAAATGTGAAGCATTTGGATATGTAAGCTGGAGAATTGTGAAGATAAGTGATGCAAGTGTAATTTATAGATGTATTATATAATGTTTATGGTCGAATTATTAATAGCATTACAATTAATGACCTTTGCCATCCTGGTTATTTTCTCCCAATACCTTTGTTCATTTGCTAATTTCCTCAAGAAAATTCCAGCCCTCTCTTGCCTACTTTCTCTACCCCTACTTGCAGTCATCCCTGTTGGTTAAATCTCCTTTCTCTATTTCCATGTTGGCTTAGTTATTACTTTGTTGCTTTATGAATGTAATTCTCCTTATTGTTCTCTTTAAGGGCCTGCTTCCAGAGTCTTACTACTTTCTCTTTAGTTCTTGACACCCCCTCATAATCATCATCCCTTTCAACTTTGATTTATAATTTTCTGTTTGTTTATACAAGTCTAATTGAGTAGCTCTAAAGTATCGCCAAATCAAGTAATCCTAAACTGCCCTGTTCTGTTGGGAGGATCACCTTATTCCACTTAACCTTTGCCTTTTTTCCTCACAGATATATTCCTTTAACTCCTCATTGTTATCCACAACTTTTCCTCTCATTGTTAAAAATATGCCTGACCTCTATATGCAAAACTAAAGGGACTAAAAACAATTTCATTGATTATGGATATGTATAGTAAGTTACAATCAAGAGCTTCCAACTTCTCAATTTCTGCATTATATCCTTAACTGCCATAAGAAAATCCTTTTTAATCCATACTCCTAAATACTTCATGTTATCAAATCCCCATTAATATGGGAATTGCTAAACCAATTCATGGGGTCTACTTTAATTAACCGAAAGCTGATTCCAGCGAAAGCAAATCCATTGACACAAATGCATCGAACCGTGAAATTAGCAAATTCACAAAACCACAAAATTCGAAATGTGGAAGTGTTTTGGTTGGCCCGTCTGAGCTACAGATCTGTAAGGTAAGTGTGCGATAGTTACAGACATTAGGGTGCGGGTTAAGGTAAGTGCATAGATGGGTAATGTATTTAACGTTTAGTGTAGGGTTTGAGGTAGGGGTTTGGTTAGTGTATGTGTGTGGTTTATTTATTTTGTTTGGGTATAACTCCATAGGGTAATTGTGCGGTAGTTACGGACCTTAGGGTTAGGGAGGGGTTAAGGAGAGTGCATAGATAGTGGTGTATGTGGGGTTTAGTGTAGGGTTAGAAGTAGGGTTTTGGTTGGGGTATGTGTGGTTTATTTATTTTGTTTGGATGAGTAGTGTGTTTCGGGCAGTGGGGTTGGCCGAGTATGATAAATCGGTATTTTGAGTTTCGCGGTTTTGTGAGTTTGCTTATTTTGCGGTTCGATGTATATGTGTCGATGGATTTACATTCGCTGGAATCAGCTTTCGGTTAATTAAAGTAGACCCAATTCATGCATAGATGCATAGTTTACAACTGTAGCCTTTGTTTTATCTTCATTTCATTTCATTTACACCCCAAAAAGACTTGACACTGTCTTAAATAAATTTTCCACAGTACTGAAATGTCCTTTTCTGGATTTATCAACTAACAATAATAAACTCTACAAGTAAAGATAATTTTTTCTGATTATCATAAGTTATATCCTTGAATTTTTGAGTTCATTATGTTCATTAATAATGACTGTATCTAAAGCAAATAAAGGGGAAACAGGACATCTTTCCTGGTTCTTTTGTTCAAACACAGCTTATCAAAAGTTGTCAATTGATTACATTCCCAAAAGTATGTGTGTTGTTATCTCTTTCACTCTCTCTCTCTCCTCCATTATATCTCCAACTATTTGCAATCTACCTGATAGATGACATGACTGGCCTAATGAGGGCCAAGTATATGGGGGGGACAAGGACATCAATAGACCTAGACACAATCACTGTATAGCTGTGCAGTACAGAAGGGCCTTACAACAATGGAGACATGTTGCTCAAAAGTTAGGTAACTTGTCCAGATAAGTTTTCAGATCTTGAACAACTTGGTCAGCTCTTATGGTCGTTTTGTCAATGTGGTAGTTCCCAGTGGTAGATTACTTCCCAAAGGATACAGTAATTAATTTTTTGGCATTTAGTTTCAGTCCATGGTTTTTGCACCAGTTATTTATTTGGGACACACATTCCCATAGGATGGCTAAATCATTATGGGATTCAGTGACTGCTCCTAGCTTGTAGTTATCTAAAATGTAGGAAGCCAGAACCCTTTGGTATTGGTCTTTTACTTCAGAGAATTAGAAGCCAGACAGGAGAGGTCCCAGGACAGAACTGTTGGACACTGTACTGGGGACTAGGATCTCTGTGGCAGTACCTTCCCCTATTTTGATTTCCTGCATACTATCTGTGAGACAGTTGGCAAGCTAATGGGTAACATAGGAGTTTATTTAACTTTTCTACTATGCCTCAGTGGGAAATTGTGTCAGATGTTTTGACCAGGTCAAGGTATACAGTGTGTATCATTTTATCTTCATCCACTGCTCTGGTGACCTTTTCACAATGTCCACCATGTTGAGTAAGCATGACCTGCCCTTAATGAATCCAAACTGAGCTGGATCCAGGGTGTGGAGGTTCCCTGTGTCCTTTTTGATTAGTTTCATGATATGTCTGTCCATGGATTTGCATATGAGGTTGGTCAGATGTATGGTCTGTAATTTCCAGGGTCTGTGGAAGGTCTTCCATTATGCAGGGGAATCACTGTAGCCATTCTCCATTTACTTGATACAAAACCTGTATGGAGGCTGAGATTGAACAGTTTATTTAGGGGGTGGCTAAGTCATGCGTTATGCAATTTGACGTGCATCCAAGGATGTTGTCAGGACCCATCAGTGCAGTATTTTTAGCCTCTGATAGAGTTTTTGGACTTAGTCTTGTTTCATAGCTTTGGTATTAGGCGGCACAGTGGTGCAGCGGTTAACGTTGTCGCCTCACAGCAAGAGGTTCTCTGGTTCGATTCTCGGCTGGGGTGCCTTCTGTGTGGAGTTTGCATGTTCTCCCTGTGTTCGCGTGGGTTTCCTCCGGGTACTCCGGTTTCCTCCCACATTCCAAAGACATGCATCTAGAGCATTTCTCCCCGGGCCTCCGCTGAAAACTGGCTCTGTGGAACCTAGTCGGACATTCCCGGTCAACAAATGTTAAATAAAAAAATAAATAAAATAAAATAGCTGGAAGTGACTTAAGAGAAAAAGTGGTTTCCATCTGTTACACCACAGTTAGAGCTCCATCTCCACCCTGGTATTTGAATTTTATGATTGAAAGACTTTGTGATGTCTTTCAAAGATATCTACTGTAGTAGTTCTTTAAAGAGGGATCTGAAGTAGGCAGACTTCATTTGTCTGCAACCTGTGGGTATCGGATCCGACCTCGGATCCGAGCCGGCATTTCAAAAGCTTTAGGCTCCGAGCTCCTAGCTCCTCCCTCTTACCCATAACCCCTTGCCAAGCCCTGACTGACCTCAGATTTCGTTTGCCGCTTTCAAGTTGCGGCCAGTTCAGAGCTCCTAGTACAGATAAGCTGTTTTTGACAGAAAAATTTTCTAAAACTTTAACCTTTTTAATTTTATTAGTTAGCAGTGATTGTGTTAGGCTTTCCTCTCTCTTTAGTTTAAACCTTTCACGGGTTTTGCGTAATTTGTGTGTGTGTGTTTGTTTGAGGCCTGTTAGGGCTTAAAATGTCTGAAGCCCATAAGGCTGTATTCTCCAAATGTACCGTGTGTGGCCATAAGCTGTCCCCAGCGGATGGCCACACCCGGTGCTTAAATGCTTGGGGGTTCAACACCTGTCATCTGGTTGTACCATTTGTGCAGGGTTCAACCCCCGAGCTTTGAGGGAGCGGAGGTCGAAGCTGGTGCTGGCGGGACTTCTCCTCCAGATACCGCCGGCTTCTGCCCCTTCTACTCAGCAAGCTGTTGCTGTGGGCTCTCCTCCTCCGGCTGGGACTCAACCTCCTCTAAAATGCCAGAGGAGAGAGTCTTCTAGGAGAGAGAAGAAGGAGGCACAGGAGAGGCACCACAAGCGGAGGCGAAACCTCTGGTTCGGCTCCTCCATCTAGCGGGCCTCCCCTGTGCCTTCTAGCTTTCCTCCTCCTCGGCTCCACTCCCCTCGGTTCTCTCCTGGGCCTCGGGAGGGGGAGGCTAGCCCTTCAGCGAGGTCCCCAAGGCGGCGCTCTAGGTCGCTTGGTGGCCTCCACCAGATCCACATTCTCCATGAGTGAAGCAGATATGGACGGATGATGAGGAAATTCATCCAGGCCCAAATGCAAATGGGAGTGCTCCTAGCCCCACATCCGGGAGGGGCTTGACCCCGCCCTTTGGCTCCTTCTCCGACCCATACCATGGGTTGGAGCTTCGCGCCGGGCAGAGTTGGATCCGGGGTGGGTCAGATCCGATAGGTCGGCGCACCTCGGATCCGTCCCATCCCTTGAGTGCTTGGTGCCGGACCTGACCTCTGGAGCCGGGGCCGAGCCTCGGATCCGAGGGAGCTGGTGTGTCTTCGGCTCCGTCTGGTCGGAGCACACGGTCTCGGATCCGGCGGTCTCGGCTCCGGCTCCGATCCGTCGTCGGATCCGAGTGGGGGTCGGCTCGGGGTTTGAAGCTGGCTCCCCTCGGCCTTCGGCGTAGTGGAAAGGGCACTGTTGAGGACTTCGGACCCCGGTCCCTGCCACGGCTCCATCCGCACTCCCTTGCAGTTGGGCCAGGCCCCACCAGCCGGTCCCAGGGACAGCCGCCTCGATGTCCCAAGTAGTTCCCTTGGAACATCCAGCTGCGGAAGAGTACTCCTCGGACAGCCCCGAAGTACCTCGGGCGTAAGTGCAAAGGAGGCACATGGACTCCCGAGTCCGTTACGAAGACACAGACTTGGATGAAGGGAGGGCTCCCCAAGGTCACCCCTGAAGGCGTCTCATTTGGAGACATTATGGAAATGTTGAGGATCGGGGGTGGTCTGCCCCAAGGCCTCCTCAGGCGAGTCTGTGTTCTTGGAGGCATTCGAGGCGGCCTTCTACCTCTTGGGTGTCCCTCCTGCCGACCCTCTGGTGGACCTTATATCCATCAGGCGTGGAAGGATCGGACACTGTTGAGCCTGTACCTAAGCGTCCGGATCGTATCCTTTCCTCCGGCGGACCACACTCACTGGAGCAAAGGCCCCCAGTAGATGCCATGATGATGGCTGCAGCCACTAAGAGGAGTTGGCCCAGGAGAGTCCCTCTATGCCTCCTCCGGGCAAGGAGTCCCGCTCGATGGATCGCATTGGGAAGCGAGTTTTCAGTTCAGCAACCTTCTCTTTGAGGCGCTGAACTACATGGCACACGTCATCAGGATGCAGCGGGATCTGATTAAAGAATACGCTGCATCTCCCCAGAGTCCATGTCGGTGAGGATAAACAGGTATACTCCACTTTCGAATGGCCACTCTCAGATCAGTTTCGAATACATCTATGCGGCTGCTTTCTCACGCTACTGAGGGAGCCGCTAGAGCCAGCGGAGCAGGCCTAGTCATGAGGCGACAGGCCTGGCTCCGCCACTGTGATTTTGCAGAGCCCTTCAAGGCGACCTTGAATGCCCCTTTGATGGTTCTGCCTTGTTTGGCAAGACTGTTCATGAAACATTAGTCCAGAGCGAGAAGGACGGAAGGCGCTGTCTGCCGTCGGAGTCCGCTTCTCAGCTCCCCAGAGGTCCTTCTCGAAGAACCAAAAGAGACAGAAGAAGATGTGGTTCCGGAAATCGCAGCAGTCCCAACCTTCTCCGGATAACCAGTCCTTCCGTGGCAGAGGAGGACGGGGAGGTCGCCGTCCTAGAGGCAGGGGGGGCTCCTAGCAACTTTGGGTCCAGAGAACCTTTCTCTGATAGGCCCACGCAGCAGCCCTGAAGGGTTGCCCGGCTGTCCGTCTCTGGAGGCAGTCGGGGGGCGTTTTTCGAGGCACCTGACTTCTTGGGAGTCCATCACAACAGACCGTTGGGTGCTTCGTGTGATATCCAGAGGTTATACAATTCCCCTGTACAAGGTTCCCAGGTCTCGCAGCCTCCCAGATGTTCCACCCGACCAAAGGGAGGCAGCAGCTATCGAAATTGGACAGCTGCTAGAAAAAAGAGCTATCCAGTCGTCCCCCAGATCAAACCGGGTCAGGGTTTTACTCCAGGTTCTTTTAGTGCCAAAGAAAGCGGGGACTTAAGACCGATCTTAGATCTTTCCCTGCTGAACCTGTCAGTAACCAAGCAAAAGTTCCGGATGGTCACCCTTCAATCTATACTCCCCCTCTTGAGGGAGAACGACTGGATGTGCTCCATCGACCTCAAGGATGCGTACTACCACATTCGCATGGACAAACGGTCCAGGAGGTTTCTTCGCTTCGGCTGGGAGTCAGTCATTATCAGTTCAGGGCCCTTCCGTTTGGTCTCACCTCAGCCCCCAGGGTGTTCACCAAGGTCTTAGCTGTTGTAGCGGCCCACCTGAGGCTCCAGGGATTACAGGTCTTTCCGTACCTGGACGACTGGCTCCTGACAGCATCATCAAGGCATCTTCTGTGCTCAGCCAGGGACTACTTTCTTCGACTAGCCCCAAGGTTGGGCATCACTGTCAACTGGGAGAAATCTTTGCTGCACCCCACACAAGTTATAGATTTCATAGGAGGAAGGCTAAACACCAGGTCAATGCGAGCCTTCCTCACTCCAGACAGAATTGCCAACCTGAAGTGTCATGTAGCAGCGGTCCTGCAACCATTTCCGACTGCAGCTTTGGTCCTGAGGGCCCTAGGTTCAATGGCGGCAGCTATCCCGCTTCTTATTCATGCGCGCCTATGCATGCGGGTTCTTCAATGGACCCTTCAGGTTCAGTGGTCCCCTCTCAGTTCCCCTCTCAACTCTCCGATAGCGGTCAGCAGAGCGTGCAAGGATTCCCTTCTTTGGTGGCTTCTGTCTCCGGAGCACCTGACAGGGAGACCTTTTTGTGCTGCTTTTCCCCGAGCCACAGTGACCACGGACGCTTCCTGCCTCGGGTGGGGGGGACATTCTGCGGGAAAGATTGTCCAAGGCACGTGGAACCCCACAGAGACGTCGTTGCATATAAATGTCCTGGAAATGAGGGCGGTGCTCCTAGCGTTGCAAGCACTTCACCACATTCTTCCTTCAGGGACTATTGCGATTCAGACAGACAACATGTCGGTAGTCTGGTACATCAACAAACAGGGAGGAACCAGGTCCTATCCCTTTGTCGAGAGGCCATGAGAGTCTGGGAATGGGCAATTTCCACCAAACGCTTTCTGGTAGCAACGCACATCCCGGGAAAATCCAACATCCTTGGGCACAAACTCACTCGCACCATTCTGTCACCTCACGAGTGGGCTCTTAATCCTCAGGTAGCGAAGAAGATTTTTGCCGTTTGGGGCAACCCTGTTGCGATCTTTTGCCTCTCCCTCAAACGCCAAATGCGACAATTTCTTCGCTCTGCTTCCCCACCAGGAATTCGAGATGCGGCTGGTGCATGCTTGGCCTCGGTCTCCTTTATGCCTACCCTCCACTACCTCTGATGCAGAGGCTTCTGCAGAAAGCCAACAGTTTGGGGAGCAGAATGATTCTCATTGCCCCGTTCTGGCCTCGTCAACCCTGGTTCCCCTTTGTATGGTCTCACAAAATCAATCCACCCTGGATTCTGGATCCGATTCCGGATCTCATCTCCCACCCTCTGGGAATTTCGGTTCCCAATCTACACACCCTGAAATTGACAGCTTGGCTGCTCCAGTTCCATCCTTGATTAGGACTCCCGGTATCTCGTCACCGGTCAAGGCCATTTTAGTGGCAGCTCATAAACCTTCCACCAGGCAGGTTTATCGGAGTAAATGGAAGAGATTCTCTATTTGGGCGGTTCAGAAAACTTTGGATCCTTTCTCAGCACCTATGTCTGCAGTGCTGGATTTTTTAACAGATCTCTTTCATCAAGGGGCAAGTTCTTCCACGATTAAGGTACAATTGGCAGCCATCTCGCATTATCACATTGGTCATGAGACAGCTCCCCTCATGACGGCTAAATTGTGCAAAACCTTTCTCAAAGGGATTTTTTTATTGAGGCCTCCAGTCAAGGAGATTGTACCACCTTGGGATCTATCCTTAGTTCTGCAAGCCCTTACTGCTCCTCCCTTCGAGCCTGCAGCTTCTACAGATCTAAAGTACCTTTCCTGGAAGACTGCCTTCTTAGTAGCTATCACTTCAGCCAGAAGAGTGTCTGAACTTCAGGCTCTATCGTCAAGCCGCCTTACCTTTCTTTCTTTCCAGATAGGGTGTGCCTCAGGACCAATCCATCTTTTCTTCCGAAGGTCTCTTCAGAATCTAATATCAACCAGTCAATCAGTTTACCTGTGTTTTTCCCAAGTACTCAAACAAAGGAGAATACAAATTACATTCTTTGGATGTTCATAGACAAT
The DNA here is from genome assembly GCF_019279795.1 of Protopterus annectens. Classification (NCBI taxonomy): domain Eukaryota; kingdom Metazoa; phylum Chordata; order Ceratodontiformes; family Protopteridae; genus Protopterus; species Protopterus annectens. The sequence goes on from NC_056731.1 coordinate 69,109,242, forward strand.
TACGATTTTATATTCACAGAACAGCTGGTCACAGGCAATCAGATCAGCTGTTAGTCTCCTTTGCTAAATTTGCTTTGGGTAAAGCAGTGTCTAAAGTCACACTATCTAGGTGGATTGCTAATTGTATTCTGCAGGCTTATGACACTTCAGGTAGACCAGCTCCTCAGAGGGTTACCGCTCATTCTACTAGGGCAGTCTCCGTCAGCCGCCTTTAAGTCCCGTGTGTCATTGGATGATATCTGCTTGGCAGCTACTTGGGCCTCGCCTCATACCTTTATTTCTCATTATAAAGTGGATGTTATTTCCAGAGGAAGAGCATCCTTTGGCTCAGCGGTGCTCGGAACATCCTTCCATGACGGCCCAAGATTCAGGTAGCTGGGGACTCTGTCCCACAGGTTGCAGACAAATGAAGTCTGCCTACTTCAGATTTAGAAGTTATGTACTCACCATAATGTTCCATCTGAGTAGGTGACTTCATTTGGATGCAACCATCCCTCCATCCCTGACCTTTATAGGCGAGTATTATGCTTTTGTTCATGTACTGTAGTCAGTATTATTTAGGCAAACTCAATCTGAGGTCAGTCAGGGCTTGGCAAGGGGTTATGGGTAAGAGGGAGGAGCTAGGAGCTCGGAGCCTAAAGCTTTTGAAATGCCGGCTCGGATCCGGTGGATCCGATACCCACAGGTTGCATCCAAATGAAGTCACCTACTCAGATGGAACGTTATGGTGAGTACATAACTTCTAATTATCCTGCCAAGGGTAACCATACATCAGGCTGGCATACCAAAGCCTTGGCCCCTCCACACTTCATACATCTGGCATATGACCAAAGCCCAAAGGTGAGAGATACATAAGGCATGTATAGGTTCATAGGTTGGTACTAGTCTATCGGCCCTAGGGCCTATACAAGCCTAGCCATAACAATTCCCTGGATATTTCTTCCCACAATATTTACTTCCCTGGACCCCTGTCTAGCAGGGCTACTGACGTGATCCCCAGGGTGAATTTCCCATCTCCCATCCAATCGTTAAGGTTCCTTTTGAAGAGAGCCAAGGAGGCTCTCTGCTTGACATGAATGGACATTCTGTTCCAGAGTATGGGAAGTCTCTGGGTCAGGAACCTAGCCCTCCAGCATGTTTTGTTCATTGTGATGACAAGGTTTAGATCCCTGGAGCGTGTGGCTCTGAGGGATTGGGATTTCTTTAAGTGGAGCATGTCCAACAGCTCAGGGTTTGACATGGCCTTGTATGTTAAGCAGAGATCGCCCCTGAGTAGACGATATGCCACAGAGTATAGCTGGAGTTTTTTTAAGACGGTCAGTATAGGGCATCTGCTTTAGTCCTGTGATTCTTTTGGTGAGGTATTTCTGTGGCTTTTCCAGCTGTTGCAGATGTCTTGTGAGGTACATACCAAATGGGGCGTTGTACTCTATAATGGGTCTAATGAGGGATGAGTACAGAGGGACATTGACCTTCTTTTTTCTTGATGAAAAGCCCTTAGTGATGAGGTGTGCCACATAGAAGGATTTCCTGACTGTTGTGGCGATGTGGTTATCGAAGGTAAGACCACTGTCCACCTGTGTCCCTAAGTCTCTCATCACACTTTTGGTGTTTAGTGTACTGGCACCTATGTGGTAATTCATGGGTACATGTTTTTTTTTAAAGGGGATAACTATACATTTATTGGCATTAAGCTTGAGCCCATGGCTTTGGCACCAAGCATCTGTAAGGCCGTTTTGTAGAATATCCACATCATTTGGGGATTCAGTAATGGCTCCCAGTTTGCAGTCATCTGCGAACTTTGTTAGCCAGAGTCCTGTAGTGTTGGCCTGTACTTCTGAGAAGTAGATGCCAAACAAGAGCGGTCCCAGGACTGAAACCTGAGGTACTCCACTTGTCACTTGTCTGGAGCTGGATTTGGAGTCTGCTACTTTTACAGTCTGGTTTCTGTCAGTAAGCCAGTTGGCAACCCATCAAGTGACATAGGGATTTATGCCCAGCTTAGTAAGTTTATCTATGATTTCAGAGTGGGGGATGGTGTTGAAGGCCTTGGTGAGGTTCAGATAGGCTGTGTGGACCGCCTTACCCTCGTCCACACCTCTGGAGACTGATTCAAAGAAGTCAGGTTCAGGAGACAAGATCGGCCCTTCACGAACCCAAACTGGGTGGGGTCCAGTGTTTGAAGGTTGCCAATGTCCTTGTTTATAAGTTCCATGATAATGCGTTCCATGCCCTTGCAAATCAGGCTCGTCAGACTGATGGGACGGTAGTTCCCAGGATCCAAGGTAGATTCCCCCCTTGTGGAGTGGGATAACTGTAGCTGTGCGCCCCTCAGTGGGCATGAAGCCTGAGGTGAGGCTATGATTAAACATGACACTTAGGTGAGGTGCCAGTTCATTTTGTAGTTCATGTAGTACACAGCCCGGGATGTCATCTGGTCCCATGGATGCTGTATTCTTAGCTTTGGAGAGTGCGGTTTCTACCGGTGTGGCTGTGATTACTAGAATTTGGCAATCTTTTGGTATTGAGATGGGCCCTTTAGGGGGTGAGAGGGGGAGTGAAGTTTGCACTAAATTGGTCTGCCATGATATTGGCAATATCCTTGGGATCAGTATATTTAATGCCATTCTGTTGTAGCTCAGAGCATATCTGAGCATTGCCATTTAGATTCTTGACATAACTATAGAATGCCTTGTGGTTGTCTTTGGAATTTTTGGCAATTTTAATTTCGTAACTAGCTTTGGAGGATTTTATGAGGGATCTCAGCTTCTTACTGAGGCTGGTAAGGGAGTTTTTTGCATCCTGGGATTTTTCTCGATTCTACAATTTCTTTCTTCTGCTGTATAGTTTGTTTATGGCAAGGGACCACCAGATTGGCTTCCTTTTTTTGGAGAAGAGCGTCTTGGCTCTATTTGGTATGGCACGATTCATGCACGAGTGGATGTGCTCATACAGTGCCTTAGTGTAGGATTCAGCAGTCGAACTTTCAGCTCCCATCTGCATGGCTGTCATGAAATTTGTCACTTCTGACTTGAGTAGTATGAAGTTGGTTTTGGAGAAGTTTTTTTGGAGGTTTCCTTACTGGGGGGTGGAGGAGGGATGTGGATGTCAAGGGTGATTTGCTTATGGTCAGACCTGACCAATGAGGGAGTGACCACTAGTGTGGAGCATCTATCATCCATGTTGGTAATGACCAGGTCTAGGATATTGGAGCTGCTGGTGGGACAATGGATTAGTTGATCCATGGTGTTTGGAATTTATGAATTCCAAGAACCATTGGGAAAAGGTGTTGGTACCCGAGTAGAAGTTCATCGTGTTACCCTGCTGCAGTCATCACACTTGGGTTATCCTGCCGTCAGGCGGTCCCGCAGTCGGCCCGAATTCCGAAGTCTTGGTCCGGCATCGGTTGCTGTCGCGTCTTCCCTGACGTCAGTGCGCCAGGGATATATGAGAGGCATCCAACGCCATTTTCTTCAGTCTTTCTTGCCACGCGGTGCCCGAAGCAGAAGCAGTTCGCAAGTGCCGGTTGGCCGACACCTGAAATTTTCAAATAGAGTTTCAGTCCGAAGTCTTCAAAGCTAAGTACCCCGCTGGGGAACGTTTTCTTGCCTCAGTCCGATGTCAGAAAAAGTTAACAATTGCATTTCTTGTGGGAAGCGAATACCTCATAAGGACTTTCATTCTTTTTGTATACCTTGCCTAGGCCCAGACCACGACGTCACTGGTTGTCGGTTTTGTGCTAGGTTTAATAAGCGAACTATAAAGCGACGCTTTGATTTCGCATGACACTTCTTCGGTAGAAAATTTAATTACACTATGCCGTCGGAGCAACCGCCTACCGGCGTGCATAAAAAATGCAAAGATAAAGACAGGCAGCCTAGATCTAAGCCAGACTCTGAGGCCTCGGCTGGGCCGGTCGCCGGTTCTCCGGTTTTCAGTGAGGCGCCTACGCAGCCCCTGGCTACTGCTGAATTGGATCCCCAGACCGCTTTGGATCCCCCAGCAGAGAGTTCTAGGCCGACGCAGCCATTTTCTTTAGGCCCTACTGATGACATTGCAGAAGGAGAAGCCGGTGCTGTAGAAACACCTTCGGTTTTTGAAGGTGTCTTCAGACCAACTACTCTCAACATAAAATCTTATGCTAAGCTTAAGACTCCTCTAAAACCAAAAAAGCCTACACTTCAGTCTCCAGGTCAAGGCCCTATGCCTAAGAAACAGATGCTTAAAATGGCTGAAGATTTGATTTCTTTGATCAGGGGTTCCCAACCCCCTCCTGACAAAAGGCCTAAACAAGAGGAGGATTATGCTCCTCTGATCAAGTGTCTGTTTCCTCAGGCTCCTCTGAGGAACAGGATTACTCCTTTCCCCCTTATGAAGATTCTGATGCTGAAGACTCCATTCCCTCAGCTTCTCCCCTTAAAGACTATTCCTTTGGGGAAACCTTACATACCATGAGGGAACATTTCCACTGGGAAGGTCAGGACTAACTCCGACTCAAAGAAAAGGCTCCGAGAGTTTGTTTTACTCCACCAGCACAGACCACTTGCTATCCCCCCAGTTTTAGACATTGTGGATGATGTTTTCTTAGAATCTAGTCTAAATCCAGACTAGTGGATTTCTGTGTGATACACTTGTTTTGTTCGTTAACATTAAATTATTTTAACTGGAACTCAGTATTTTTGCCTTGATTTTCCGACAAGGAAGAGGTATTTTTTCTGATCAACTATTGGATTTTATCAGTGCTACTGGGTTTTGTTCTGAATGGACAGCATTTGAGTATCCTTCGTTTCCACAGTTTTTGTTATGGATGTTATTCTGGAGGCCAGGAGGCCCAGCACCAGGAAAGCCTACTCAGACAAATGGAAAAGGTTTTGCACCTGGAACCAAGCTAAAGGCCAAAATACCCTTCAGCCTGACATACCTCAGATTCTGCAATATTTAACTGAGATGTTACACAAAGGGCTTTCTTTTTCATCTATTAAAATCCACGCCTCAGCTATTTCTGCTCACTACAACACGGATCCTCCCTTATTTTCACATCCACTCCTAAGGCAGTTTCTCAGAGGGGCCAAAAACATTAGGCCTCCCAGGAGAGCACCAGCACCTACTTGGACCTCATCTTTGTTCTGGAAAAACTTACGCTACCTCCTTTTGAGCCAGCTTTCTCAGCTGACTTAAGTTTATATCATGGAAGACTGCCCTGCTGCTAGCAATTACTTCAGTTAGATGAGTTTCAGAGCTTCAGGCACTAATGGCAGTTTCTCTACGAACTAACCCCTCCTTTATGCCTAAGGTGGTATCCAGTGTGGCTCTAAATCAAACCATCCATTTACCCACCTTCTTTCCAAATCCACAGAACAAAGGAGAAAGACTCCTGCATTCCTTGGACATTCACAGGCAGCTACGTTACTACTTGGATAAAACTAAGGTTTTCAGAAAATCTGACCAGCTTTTTGTATCCTATGCTACAGCATCACAAGGAAAGGCTATCTCAAAACAGACCATTTCCAAATGGATAGGACATTGCATACGTTTTTGCTACACCCACCATGGAAAACCAATTCCTGCTAGCATAAGGCCCCATTCTACCAGGGCAGCAGCTACATCTACAGCCTTCCTCAGGGGGCTGCCAACCAAGGATATTCTGGAAGCTGCAACTTGGAGTTCAGTACACACCTTCACCAAACATTACCACTTACCACTTTACTCTAAGACTAGAGCTGGCTTCGCCACTGCAGTTTTGCAGGGCCTTCTAGCCTCCTCTAACCCTGTTTGACTCCACCTCCCATCCTTAGCTTTGGGATTCTACCCAAGTGTGATGACTGCAGCAGGGTAACACGATGAACATAGTACAGTTTTGTACCTACCATAAATGTAGATGTTCGAGTGTATACCCTGCTGCAGTCCAGGTTACCCTCCCTCCATCCCCTCTCTAAAACCTTTCTATACCTTAAAATCTGTTACAACCTTTGTGGTGTATTTGCTTATAGCTGGAGGGATATTTTGTTTATGCTACACTTTTTATTATTGGTACTATCTACTGACCACCATTTGGGGGGGGGCACCTGACATCTGGGGCAAGAAAAACTGAAGAAAATGGCGTTGGATGCCTCTCATATACCCCTGGCACACTGACGTCAGGGAAGAAGTGACAGCAACCGACGCCGGACCAAGACTTTGGAATTCGGGCCGACTGCGGGACCGCCTGACGGCAGGATAACCCAAGTGTGATGACTGCAGCTTAGGTACAAAACTGTACTTTTTCCCAGTTAATGGCAGGGTAGTTGAAATCACCCAGTATTAGGGTGTTTGGTTGCATCTTAATATTGTCCAGTATGTTTAGAAAGGTATAGTGGGAATCTTGGGGCATGGTGGGGGATCTGTAGCAAGCTAAAATTTGGATTGCAGACTTACCTAGTGTTAGTTGCACCTGCATTGTGCTGGGCAACTAGCCTGGAGGTGTGAATATGGACACTCCTCCACCTTTAGTTTTTCTGTCTTGGTTTGGTGGCCGAAAAGTGTGGTAAAGAGTTGTAGCCTGGTATTGCAGGGGTGCTCTTTGGAGCCTTGAACCAGGTCTCAGTTACTGCACAGATATCAGTGTTCTCCATTTTTAGGAATGCCTCGAGAGAGTGCATTTTGAGGTTTAGACATCTAGCATTGAGTAGCATTACCTTCAGATTTTGCATGCTTGTATCTGTTACGGTGGTGGTTTTGTCCTTTGAACCTTGCCTAAAAAGGCACTATAGGGGTGGCAAGAGCTTTAGCCAGTAACCTGAATCCCAGGGGTGACAGGTGCAGACCATCTCTGGCAACGCATCGTGGTTTGTCGATCATGTCGTCCCAGGCAGACAGATACTGGATCCCCTTTGAATGACACCAGAAGCTTAGCCAATTGTTGAAGTCAATCATTTTGTCCTTATACTGTGGTATCATTCTGGGCGAAGGCAGGATGCTACTCAGGGCTAGGGTCATACCTGCCTGGGCCACATGATCTGAGAGCTCATCCATGTCTCTTTTCATGTAGTCCAGGAAGGTATGTCTCAAGTCATTCACTCCAACATGGACAATGACAGAGTCGTATTTGTACTTGTTGTGGAGTGACTTGAGTGCGTGCGTTATGTGGCGGATCCTGGCACCCGACAGGCAGCTGACTGTAATTTTCTCCTTGTTCAGCCTGGTGAGTGGAACATCACTGTGCCTGACTATAGAGTCACCTATGACTAAAGTGCTGGGTACATTGTCTTGCCTTAGGGGCTGTTGTTGGGTGGTGCACTGGTGTTGTGAGCTATATGTCACTTTGGTTGTGACTGGCGTTTCTTTGCGTTTCAACTTTGGAGGTCCTTGTTGCTTGGGCAGGTTAATGTTAAGGGCCTCCGCATATGTGGGTTTAGTGTGGCTATGTGTGGGTGTTGATGGTGTAGGTTTTGAAGGGCTGTGTGTTGCTTGAGGTGTAGTGCAGGTTTTAACCTTTTCCTCTTGACTGTCTAGCACAATCTTGGCTGGAGAGAGCTTTGCTTCCAGTTTAGCTATGTAAGTGCATCTCTCGCAGGTTGTAGTGTTGGGTGGTAGTAGGAGAGGGTTGTCTGTGTACATGAGGCAGTTGCTGCATTGCCCCATTGCCCCAGTATGCCCAGATTCATCAGGTGGACAGGAGAAATCACCGGAAGCTGACCCTTGGACATGCCTGTTTAGGTGCTTTTTTGTAAAGTACAAGAGCTGTTTTCCCTTACCTTTGCAAGGTACTTTGCAGTTATAGGCTGTTTAGTGCCTACGATTAATTTCTCCTTATTAACAAGGAGAGTTGAGTGCTTGTATCAGTTTAAGACTAGTGCTTTCTAGCAGGTTCTGTAGCAAGTGCTAGTCACAGGGGTTCAGATTTTAGTGCTACTACTGAGAAATCAGCTAGTTCTAAGGGAGAATTTGAAGAGCAGACTTTCTGGCACCTGGAATAGTTTAACCGTAGCCCGGTGGTGCTGCACGATGCGAAAAATGCGCAAACACACGTTTTTAAGACAGAAAGTTGAAAGGGATAGAAGTCAGCCCAGAATGGCTAAAATTAGTTTCAGTGCTGGAAACCACTCCTCTAGTGTTAGACTGGCAGTACAATGCTCACCACTCCCACTGGTAAGCAGTAGGACTTCCCTCTACCACAGCAAGGTTTGGATATCTCTGAACACAGAAAATAAAGTCCTGAAACCAGCAAAGCCTGGGATGTGGACTATATTAGCTAGGAAAGGTGGGAAACGAACAAAGAAGATAGTTTTTGTTAAAATAGGCTAAAGAATGCAATCATACACTAAATAAACACAAAAAAGGCTAAGGCACTTGAGTGTGTAGCCCTAAACAGTAAATACAATTAAAACTCTACACAATTCGCAATTTAAAACTTTTTAAATGAAGCAAAGCATGTGCACAACTGAAAAACGATTTAAGAGGCAGTAATACAATAGAATAAGTAGCTAGTCTACATATGCAGAAACATCTGTATATACAGAAAAACAGCTAAAACACACAAACAATTCAGATGCAGTACAACCTAGAGCACTTGAGATGTAGCAATATTAAGGCAAATACAGTTTGAATAAATGCACTAAAATATACTCTATATTTCCAAAATGTTTGAGAAACACAGTCAGAACACAAGTATATTCAGACAATTATTTTTTCTAGAAAGGGAGAAAAGAGGAACAGAAGGAGATTCTCTCTGTATTAGGTAGAATGAGCTAATGACATTAGACTGGGAGGAGTGTCCAAGATCAAATTTAGAGTAGGGGTGGGCAACTGCAAGGCCAGCAGATATAAAGACAAGATGGCAATGAGGAGGGTGGAGGGAGAAAACACTACAGAAATGTTTATCACAAGTGAGCCAATAGCTATGAAGTACAGTACAAGTATACAGTATATAATAAAATGCATTTGAAAACCTCAGAACTTCTTTGCTTCTAGTCCAAACACAGAACTTGGTCTTTGGTCTGTTGGTCTAATGCATCAGAACCGATTACGTAGCTATTTGGACAGGTAAGTACCCTGTTATGGGACCCTTCCTTTTTCTTTAGTTTGTGATGCTTTTGAGTACATTTCATCCAGGAAAGAGAATTGTGATTGTGGAAGACAGGTTCCCCATAAGGACCATCACAATAAGTGTTTATTTTGCTTGGGAGGAGAACATAACCACAGGGAGTGTTCGATTTGCCAATTTGCGTTTCCTAAGACCCTCTGCAGCCATCTGTTATCTTTGTGTGTTTATTAGAAGACCAGTGTCTTAAGCTCCTCACTCATGCCATAATGTCAGCTGAATTTTCTCACCCTGAAGTCTAGCAAAAGAAGTCTAAGAAGTTTAAGTCTGAAGCTTCATCTGTCCACTCCCAGATGGATGTTACTCCTGTGTCCAATGATGAGACTTCAAGTCATCCAGTTCCAATGCCTGCCCCTACTGTTGGGACCCTATCAGAGGCAGATATGGAGGAAGTTCCAATGCCTGCCCCTACTGTCGGGACCCTGTCACTGGCAGATATGGAGGAAGCCATTCACACAACTGCTGGGGCTGTTCTATTGTCTGTTGCTGGCAAAAAGGGGAAACGTAGGAAAGGGTTAGAGGGTATTCCTCAGATCCTTGTCTGTGAGGAAGTACCAGGTTCCTTCAGTGCTCTGACATTCTCAAATTTGTGTGGGCCGACCTCCCCACTGAAAAGAAGCAAAAGACTAAGCATGTCTCTGCTTGGTAAGAGACTGTCAAAAGGAATGGCAGGACTTTACTCAAGGACTTTTAATGCTCTCTAGTCTCTGAAGCCCCCTCAAAGGTTTCAGGTGCCTTCTGCTGTTGGGACCCCTTTCCCTCTACTGCTTTATCTCATTCACTCCAGTGGAGCTCAGGAAGTTTGCACTGTAACTCCCAGTGGGCGAAGTCATAGCTTTTTGACAGAATCAAATTATGTCCTCGCATTTTAAACAAATGTTCATATTTCTGGAACCATAGAGGTTAAGAAAGGAATATAAATGGCAAACCCTTCAGTACAAACTATTTTTATAGTGGTAGTATTCTTTAGATTCTAGGTCTTAAACTGAATTTTATAAGTCACAGTAAACACAGTAACTATTACATTTCTAATATTTTGCAAACAATTTACAGTATCTCAGCAAGCACTCAAGTTACACACATACTGTAAGCAGCATTTTATTCATCTAGATGAGAACTTTCATATGATGCTAAGAAGTTCTGTGTTAACTTGGTTGTTGAAATATTTAGAAAATGTGAAAATTATATTGATATAAGTTAATATCATAAAAACAGTTAATATCTCTTTACCTGCACTAGACAGAGGTCAAATATTAATGCAGTTGAGTTTGCCATTGTGTAAGCTTTAAGATGAAATCTTTTAAAAACTAGTACATAGCATGATTTTAGAATTATTGATGCAAATATGAACAAGCAATATTTGATGCTTAGAGGCGTCAATAGGAGTTAACTGAGGATGCACCTAGATGCGTCAGTCGGATGTAATGAGTTATAAAGGCATAGAAATTCTTCTCTAAAAATGAGGACTTGGATTTTGATGAAGAATCTCTTGGCTATTCCTTTCATATTCATTCTCCTTTGGCTGTGGCTTCAGATGAAGAGGATTCTATTTCCCCAATTCCCCTTTAGAACTTTCTTTTTGGGATACCGTAGTCAAAATTATGCATTTCCAGCAGGAAAGTTATAAAATGTCTGATGTGCAGCAGAGATACTATGCTTTACTTCAGATGCAAACTTCCAAGTCTTTGGCTGTTCCCCCTGGATCTAGAAGAGCTTTTGGATACCTTTATTTTTGCTTCTTAGAATCCAGATTTTCAACCTCTTGCTGCTAAGAATAGGTAGGTTTAATAAAGTTCTTGATCAGAAATTCCATTAATAGGAATCCTTCATCTGGTCCTTGTATTATTTCTCTTTCTGTATACAAACCTACTAAGTCTTATCAACTGATAAAGTTAGCAGAGCCTTGGGCCATGTAGAGATGTATACTTTGGCCTTTAGAGCCATTAACTAACTCATATGATGAGATATGCATTCTCATCTCTTTCTGAGGTTGGGGATGCCTTGTGTAATATTCCTGATTCTGACAATATGTCATCAGCCTTACCCTTGCTTAGTTCGGTTTCTCAAAAAGTGCAGCCATGCTGCTTTTGAAGCTTCTTCTATAGCGGCTACTCCTGGGTCAGTGATTCACAGGTATTCTTGAATTAGTTTCCAGTCCCTTCCTGATGATGTTAAAGCCAAGCTTGGATTCTTCTCTCTATACTCTGAATTTGTTTGGTTCTGCTGCTACAGACCTCTTTAAAGTTTTACAGAGCAAGGATAAAGTAATATAGGACCTGAAACAAATTTTCCTTTCCCCCATCCCTAAGTATCACAGGAATTATCTTTATCAGGAGGCAATAAAGGCAGCATCAAAATGGTAATTATCCCTCTAGAAATAGAATTTCGAAGAAAACAGAACAGGAGTCTAAATGTCAGAAGTCTTGCTTTACTTACTGAACTGCTTCTCTGTGACTCTTCCTTCCCTTCTCCTCAGCTTGATTCTACTTTCTCAAAAAGTGTCTCTGTCCTTTCCACTTTGTCAGCAGAGCACCACAGATAAGTGGATTATCTGGTTACATACCCTGGAAGTCTGTTCCCCCTTTTGCAGGCATTCTTCAACTTCCTCCAAACCAATTCTCTTGTTTCTGCCAGTTCTTCAGAATCTTTGGTTTCAGGGCACTATTCAGCCTGTCCCTCTTTCCCAGGAGGGCAGACAGTTCTATTCCTGGATGTTTCTGATCTCCAGGAAAGGGAATTCCTTGAGACCAATCTTAGATGTTTTTTTTCAACACCTGCCTCCTGGTGCCCAGTTTTAAGAGGTTATTTCCCTCAGCCTTTATTTCCCATTTTCTACCTCAAGCCTTTCTGGTTTCCCTGGATTTGAAGGATGTCTGTTTTCACATTTCTGTTCATCCTCTTTTCAGTAATTTTTTGAGATTCTTTGTATCTTCATCTCATTTCACTTCTCTGCTTTGGCCTTTGGATTTTCTGTTGCTCTGAGGGTAATCACCATATGCCTAGCTACTGTCATATCATTTTGCAGATTTCATTTCATATTCAAATATTCTGATATCTGGATGACCTAGGATTCAGGTTCTTTCTCCACTTCTTCAAAACTACCTGGAATTCTATATGTATCCCCTTTGCACTTAGGTTGATGCTAAACCTGAAAAAGTCATTTCTGACACCCATTTGATCAAATTTTCTTTGGGTCATAGAATTCACACACTGAGAGCCTCCCTCCCTGTGGTCAGGGTTCTATTTCTCACAGACTTCCTTCGTAGTCTTCTTCCATTGCTTGAGCCTTGGGGTTCATGGCATCCACTGTTCTTATGACTGCATTTGACGGACTCGATATAAGGAAGTTGCAGTAGTATCGCAAGGCACTTTGGCTTTAACATTGCCATCCATCAGACTTCAGATTTCTTTCTTGCTTGATCTAAGGAAGAAATTTTTGTGGTGGATCAACCAGATTTCCTTCAATCTGGCACTGCCATTTCTGGTTCCTCCACCCAGTCAGGAGCTGTACATAGATACCTCAGACCCGACTTGGGGGAAGGGGGGGGTTCTCCTTAAGAGGTATCCAAACACAGCAGTATCAAGGAGATGAGGGCCTTAATTCTGGCTTTTCAGCCTCTGTAAAATCTTTGGTCTCTATGTCCCCTCAGAGTGTTCACAGACAGCGCAGTGGTCTTGTCATGTATAAACGAGGGTGACAGTCTTCCTGCCTTTGTACACTCACCCTGATAGCATGGACTTTTGCCATCAAACACAGTTTGCTTCTTTAGACAGTCTTTATTCCCGCAGAGAGAGAAGTTGTGTCAAACGTATTGAGAAGATCCAGGGCAGATCCTCACATGTAGGTGTTAAACAGGGAGGTCTCTCTGGACCTTGCTCATCAGTGTGAGTATACTTCAAATAGATTTACTCGTCTGCCCCCAGAACAGACAACCCAACAAGTTCTGTTCCATGGTGTCAAGCACATGGGTGTGGAAGGGATATTTTTTGTGCATTTCCTCCTCTTCTGCCAAAGCTGCTGCACAGGATTTTTGGACATGCCCCTAATCTTGCTGATGATTCCCTTTTAGCCCAGACAGAAATGGGTTTTCCTTTCTTTTTCACTTAGCCAATGAATCTTCAAAGATACCTCTCAGGATGAATTTGTTCACACGGGACAAGGGCTTAATCATTCATCCTCATCTTTTCAACCTGCAGTTGACTCTCTAGGTGATAGGGTATTAACTCCTTTTAGGCACCATTTTTCTGAGGATTTGCTTCCGGTTTTACAAGAGGTTGGAAATCCAAATGCAAGGACTTTTAAACCTACAGTTGACTCTTTGTGTGATAGGGTATTAACTCCTTTTAGGCACCATTTTTCTAAGGATTTGCTTTAGGTTTTACAGGAGGTTGGAAAACCAAATGCAAGGAAATCTTGTGTTTCTAAATTGAATCACTTTTTTTTATGCAAGAAACATAGTCAGGACCACTATGCATAGCTCTCAACTGTCTAGATTTTTGCCTCATACTTTTGGTCTGTTCCATATAAAATGTATGGTTTTCTAGCAAATAAGTGAGGATTGAAGTCACTAAATAATGGCATACATTTGCGGTTTGGACTTCATTTCCATCAGAAAATAATTGCTAACACAAGTCATGTTATTCTAGCAACTTTCTAAGTTTATAAGAGCAATATTTAAAATCTGTCCCTATTTGTGGGTGTTTGTCCCCCATTATTATAGGCTTTGTCCAGATTTTTTGCACTAAGAAGTTGAAAGGTATTGCTGTGGGTATTCCTCTTGTGTTTTTATTTTTCATATCTGTGTAAGTTGTTCATCTCTGGTCTGGATTACTCCTTTATTAGGGCCCGTTTGTCAGCCATTTCTGCATGTCTGCCTGTAGATCCACTTCTTTCTTCCAAATTGGAGGTCAAGCAGTTATTGAGCAATGCCCTTCACATTAGGTTGCCAAGAAAGCCTATTCCTCTTTCTTGGTACCTGATTTATGTTTCTTAAAGTTTTGTACCTGGAAAACTGTACTGTTAGTGGCACTGACTTCTGCCAAGAGGGTTTCTGAAGTACACGTACTTATGGCAGTTCTTTTCTTCTTGTTTTTTCATAATGATAGGGTTTCTCTTGGGAATAATCTTTCCCTTATGCCTAAAGTTGTTAATGACTTTTCTTTAAATCAGTGCGAGTCTTGCATCCTTTTTTCCTCTCACTTCTGAGTACGGATGGAGAGGATTCATTACTCTTTAGAATTTGTCGGCAGCTCAGATTTTATCTAGACAAGACTGAGGACACTAGGAAATGTGAGCAACTTTTTTTGTTTCTTTTCACAATAACCTAGTCTGCGGGCAAACAATTTCTTGGATTTCTAAGGTGATTTATTTTTGTTGTTATAGGAAATGGCTTTCTTCTGTTATATCCTGCTCTGCTACAACAGTAGCCTCTTCTGGGACTTTTTTCCAGATCCATCCTAGAAGCAGCTGTTTGGACATCTGTTCGTAGTTTTACTAAACACCATCACAAAAGGAAATATTGCCAGCCCAGCTAGATGGAATTTTGTAAATAATTATGTCATTTGTGAATATTAATATGATTTATATAGAAATAAAAAACAAGGAGAGCAAAACTGCTAGGAGAGAAACGAGTCGACTGGCCAAAAAGACTTTATTGTAACCACCATAAAACACTATATGGTGGTTACAATAAAGTCTTTTTGGCCAGTTGACTCTTTTCTCTCCGAGCAGTTTTGGTCTCCTTGTTTTTTATTTATATAGAAATGTAACAAAAGGAAATACTGCCAGCATAGCTGTCTGGAAAATGGTTGTGTGTCATTTGTGAATGTCAACATGATTCGTATGCTTGTGTTACCAATATATTAGAACTGTATGATGTTAAGTTGTCTATCTCGCCTTCGTTCTTGCTGTTTGGGTTCGGAGCCGATCCTCGGCTCTGACTCGGCCATCTTCTATAGCTCAAGAGCTGTTTATTGGCTCGGGGCTACCCCTTATCCCAGAATGCCCAGCGTCCGCTACCCAGATCTCGTTTGCCGCTTCAGCTGCCAGGTTGCTTCCTTACTGGCTCAGGCTTAGTATAATCTTTTTGATATTATATATTGTTTTTTTCTTGAAAGTTTGTCAAGTAATTGTCTTTTTAGTATTTAGATAATATCCCTTTATCCTTTTTTCACGTTCTTGTGTATGTTAGCTTTGTTGGCCCGTCGCTCCATATCTCTAAGGCCTTCTGTTCCCTTGAACTCGTTTAAATTAGAGAGTCGTCCCCCCCCCCCCCGACAGCCATTTAAATTAGAGGCTTTCCTTCTATTCTTTAACTGTAAAAAAAAAAAAAAAAAAAAAAAAAAACCTCTTTTATTTGTTCTTGTTTTATAGTTTTTCATTATTTGTTATGTGGTTGTTGTTTTCTATAATGTCTAAAGATACTAAGGTATCTGGCTTCAAAAAGTGTGACTCATACTGTCAGGAAAATGTCTCTAACAGATGGGCACACTAGTTGTGTTTATTGTTTGGGCAATGTTCACCTGCAGGACTCCTGTTCTATATGTCATGCTTTTAGTCCAAGGGTCCCGCAGGAGCACAAAAACAAATTAATCCTTCGGGGATTATTGAAGCCTCAGGATCCTTCGGCTAAAAGTACTCAGCCAGTGAAATCCCCTAAGTCTGTCAAGCCGTCGGCTCCATCTTCGGAGCCGACTCCTTTACTTGACCAACCAAGTACTTCGGTAATGGCTGGCACCGACAAGACAACTCCTCCATCTACTCCATTTGCTATTTCGGAACCATCTCGGAGCCATAAGAGACTGAGATCGCCATCCTTGGAGTCCATCCACTAGGCACCAGTCACCTTTATTACAGTGAACATAGCCATCATTCTTTCCACTCCTCTCGATCCTCTAGATTATCGGATCATGATGTGGAGAGAGTAATAAGTAGGTTGCTTAAGTCACAGGCACTGGCAAAAATTCTGTCCAGCCCACCTCAACAGGTACCGGCTCCAACCGCCTCTATTTCTATTCCTCCTCCGACTACTTTTAGCTCGGAGCCGGAGACAATGGTTCCGCAGGCAGTAGAACCGTCAGCGCTGATCATCATTTTTTTTCCATTCTGATCTCCGATTACGACGATTGTACCTTCTCTTTTCTAGGGATCTGGGCACCGAGGCTCTGCTCTCTAAGGAGGAGGAAGGAGGGAGTGGCATCGGACCTTGTCTCCTCTCCCCCTCCCCCTTTCGCACAGGTAGGCGGCTCCAAAATCGGCCGCCGCTCCGACGCAGAGAAGAACTCTGTTTTCCTTCTTCTGGAGCCGAGCTTCGGGAGCTCTGACAGAGCCAGGTCGTCAAGGCTGGCTGTCCCCAGAGACAGCTGTGCTGTCTCCACTACAGCCACTCCCATCTCCCTGCTCCAGCAGCTCCCTCCTCCTCCTCCCTCCCTCCCCCACCCCCCCTTCCTAGGGACCCCCCCACCCCCTACACCCTATCTTCCCTCCCCTCCTTCCCCTGCCCTCTCAGGCCTCGGAGGCCTCCCCAGAAGAAGTGTGCAAGAAAGAGCTACGAGTCTGTCAGGATAGACTCTGACCATGGTCAATCAATGGTCCCCAGGGTCCCTCTGGGTCTCCAGAGGAACTTCAGATACAGACATGGATGAATTGGAAGGTCCTACAGGGTCCCTTCTGAAGATGTTTCCTCACTTCATCTCCTTGAAATGATGAGGAGGAGGGACCCCTGACTCTCCCCCCTAAGATGTTTGAGTCTGGTCTCCTGGTGCTTTCAGTTTCAAGGGACTGAATCTCCCTAGCCCTACTCTCCTTTCTCGTGTCCACTCATGATTGTAGTGGTTCAAAAGGTCTGGTCAGCTATCTCCTCTGTGGAACCTATCCACTGTAGTGGTTCAAAAAGGACCCCAGGACAAGATCAAAGGAAAAGTAAAACCTGGAGACCAAATAAATTCATTGGTGGTAGCAGAAGCCAGGACAGAAGCAAGTCTTCTCTTCATTCATCTATCCTCCAAACAGACAGAGTCTCGAGGACATGGACAGATATGGAAAGCAAATGTTTGCTTCAGCGACCTTTTCAATGAGGTCCCTGAATTATCTATGCCATTTTACACGTCTTCAAAGGGATCTTCTGAAAGAGCTTGGAGATGCCCTTCAAGATCCTACAGTTGAGGGAGCACCAGCCAAAGTAGCTTCTCAACTTGCGACTCTTAATTCCATAGTTAACTCCTCCATGAGGCTGATTTCCTATGCAGCCAATGGAGTGAGCAGAGCTGCAGGGACAGGCGTGGCTCTCAGGAGACATACTTGGATGCGGCTGTGTCAATTTGCGGAACCCTTTCAAGCGTCCTTCACCAGTGCTCAATTTGATGGCTCTTTTCTCTTTGGGCCTCAGGTGAAAGACACGTTGACCAGGTGAGAGCAGGAAGGCAAGACTATCTCTGCCGTGGGAGTTCGTTTTTCCACTCCTTCCAGACCTTTTCCCAAAGGTCAGAAGAGTGGAAAAATGTGGTTCCAAAAGTCCCAGGGACCCTTGCCTGACACATGTGGTGATTTTCCCCCAGGGGCAGAGGGGGAAACAACAATAACAGACGCTGCCCTCGTGGCAGAGGGGGACCGCAAAACTAGGGTGACAGAGAAACTTTCTCTGCTAAACACTTCCAGCATCCCTGAAGGATTGCCCGACTGCTCACCTCTGGAGGCAGTCGGGGGAAGACTTTTGCTGTACCCAAAAGCCTGGCAAAATATAACAAGAGACAGATGGGTACTATCCATCATATCCAGAGGTTACAAAATTCCCTTCCATCAATCCCCCATAGAATCGAAAAAGCCCATCCCAGATGTCCCACCCAATCTAAGGGTCAAGCAGTCACAGAAGTTTCAAGACTGCTAGAAAAAAAGAGCCGTTCAGGAAGTCCCCACAGACCAACTAGGATCCGTAACTTACTCAAGATTCTTTTTAGTACCAAAAAAGACAGGGGACTGGAGACCAATACTGGATCTCAGCAGATTGAACAAATCTGTACAAAAAGAAAAGTTCCAGATGGTGACACTGCAGTCCATTTTCCCTTTTCTGGGTCAGGACAATTGGATGTGCTCGATAGATCTTCAGGACGCGTACTACCATATCAAGATGGACAGACGCTCCAGGAGATTTCTTCGCTTCCGGGTAGGGGCCAGTCATTACCAGTTCAGAGCTCTGCCCTTTGGTCTCACCTCAGCCCCCAGGGTGTTCACCAAGTGTATGGCAGTAGTCACGGCTCACCTGAGGCGTCAAGGATTCCAGGTGTTTCCCTATTTAGATGACTGGCTCCTGACTGCTACCACCAGGCATCAACTCTTAGAGGCACGGGATTATACAATCACATCATGCACTCAACTAGGCATTACAGTAAATTTCGAAAAATCTGCCTTGTTGCCCTGTCAGTGTATTAGGAGCAGAATTAAATACAAAAGAAATGTTTGCAAGATTACCACAGGAAAGAGTTTCCACTATTCGTCAACAAGTGTTCATTCTAATACAGAGCAAAAGGGTTCAAGTCAAACATGTCCACCAAGCTCTATGCTCCATGGCAGCTGCAATTCTTCTTGTCCCATTAGTGCGTTTCCACATGAGAATCCTTCAGTGGCTTCTTTTCATGCAGTGGTCTTTCCAGGAACTACCCATGTCTCACATGATCCTGATCACAGGAATATGCAAAAGGCACCTTTCTTGGTGGATGGTCTCCCCACTAGTAATTCAGGGCAGACCCTTTATGCAACCCCCTCCGGTAGCCACAGTGACCACGGATGCCCCCCTGATAGGGTGGGGGGGGGCATTATCTAGGCAGGACAGTCCAAGGCACTTGGCAACCTCACGAGTACCATCTGCATATCAATGTCCTAGAAATGAGAGCGGTTCTCCTAACGTTGCAAGCCCTTCAAGACTCTCTTCCTTCCGGGACCATTGCAATCCAAACGGACATGTCAGTGGTGTGGTACATCAACAGACAGGGCGGGACCAGGTCTTACCCCTTATGTCGAGAAGCACTCAGACTGTGGCAATGGGCGATTTCCTCCCAATGTTTTCTGATAGCAATGCACATCCCTGGGAAATCCAGCGTTATAGCAGACAGGCTCAGCAGAGCTATCCTCATGCCTCACGAGTGGTCTCTGAATCGGGAAGTTGCGGATCTTATCTTCCGCAAATAGGGACAGCCTTGCTGTGATCTATTTGCCACTCCTCTCAACAACAAATGCAGCAGCTACTTCTCCCTACTTCCTCTTCCAGGTCATATACCCAGAGATGCTCTAGTCCACGATTGTCCTCCGGGACTTCTTTACGCTTTTCCCCCCTTTTCCCCTAATTCCAAGACTCATACATAAAGCAAAATAGTTGGGTTGCAAAATGATCCTCATTGCCCCATATTGGCCTCGACAAATATGGTTCCCGTTCCTACACCTACACCTTCTGGATCAACCGTGGATTCTGGACCCGGTTCCAGATCTGCTGATTCACCAATCAGGCGGGTTGCACCAATCCCTTCAAACTCTCCAGCTCACAGCTTGGTTACTCCACTTCCAACCTTAGCCAGGCTTTCCAGTATCTCCCCAGCAGTCCATGATATTATTGTTTCCTCACATGTCTACTACGAGGAAAACGTATGCTAGTAAATGGAAACGGTTTTCTTACTGGGCAGAATCTAGAAATTTGGATCCTTTCTCAGCCCCAGTCCATGAAATTCTTGAATTTCTAACACAGCTTTTTCAGTCTGGTGCGGCTTCCGCTACCATCAGAGTACAACTAGCTGCCATTTCTAATTTTCATATTGATATATTTAATTCTAGCATAATGTCTCATAAGCTCTGCAAAGCCTTTATGAAAGGAACATCTCTTCTTAGACCCCCAGATCCTCCCCCCTTGGGATCGCAATTTAGTTTTAGCCTCCTTAATTTTGCCTCCCTTTGAACTGGCAGCATCGTGGCCTTTAAAGTTTCTTTCTTGGAAGACACTTTTTCTGGTTGCTATCACATCAGCTAGATGTGTCTCAGAACTTAGGACCAATCCATCCTTTATTCCTAAAGTCTGCTCAGAGAAAAATTTAAATCAATCCGTAGATCTCCCAGTTTTCTTTCTTAATCACAACAACAAGGCAGAATACAAGCTCCACCAATTGGATTTTCACAGACAATTGCGTTTTTACCTCCATAGAACTAAGGAACTAAGAAAGTCAGACCAGTTATTTCTTTCTTATGCTTTCAACGAACAAGGTCTTCCTGTTTCTAAAGTGACCTTATCCAGATGGTTATCTGATACTATTGCATTTATTTATCAATTACGAAATAAAGAGCTACCAGCTATACCAAAAGGTCATTCCACTAGAGCATTAGCCACCTCTGAAGCGTTTCAGTCTAGGTTGTCCATAGACTCGATCTGTGCAGCTGCTACTTGGGAAAACCCCCACACTTTTATCTCTCATTAAAAGGTAGATATGGTCTCCCGGAGCAGAGCTTCCTTTGGTTCTACTGTTCTGAAGAGTTTGTTCCAATGAGCCACCTGGGATTTTAGGTGCTAGGGATGCTGTCCCAAACAGCAAGAATGAAGGCGAGGTAGACAACTTAACATAAAGAAGTTATGTACCTACCATAATGTTCCATGTTAGTTGTCTTCATCTCGCCTTCCTTCTTGCGTCCCTCCCTCCTTCCCCCTTCCTAGAGGATTGTGAGGAGTTTCCTTTTGTTTTCACTGGCTGAGCATCTTTTATTACTTCACATGCCAGGTAAATTTATAACTCTTTCCTTTTTTAGGTGTAATGGACAACCAGTTTTAGTAACTGGTTACTCTACTAATGTCTAGTGTGCGCTATCACAAACGAGATCTGGGTAGCCGACGCTGGGAATTCTGGGATAAGGGGTAGCCTCAAGCCAGTAAACGGCTCTCGAGCTATAGAAGATGGCTGAGTCACAGCCGAGGATCGGCTCTGAACCCAAACAGCAAGAAGGAAGGCAAGATGAAGACAACTAACATGGAACGTTATGGTAGATACATAACTTCTTTTTATGTGTATATCAAACTGCTGGCACAGAAGTGTGTGTGAAAAGGATTTGTACAGTACTGAGCTTAGAGGTGTGACCACAGTGTACCCTGCTGGATTAGAACAGAAATATATATATAAACTATTGTAACTGTGTAAATGTATATGTTTTAACAGTGGGGACTGACATACACAAGTTTAACTTGCAAAACTTCAGGAAAATAGTTGAAATTAAATTGTTTTATAACCACGTAATAAAAGAGATGGTTTCAGTGCAGAATGTCTAAAACTAGGGAGCCTTCTCCATTGTTTTGTAAGTGTTTATTGTTTTATGTCTTTCAGCAGTTGCAAACATCTGAAGGCTATGTATTTTCACTGGGAGATGCTAAATGCTAGCAGTTTCTAGCAATGGTTGTTGAGCCTGGGAACAGAAGTCAGATGACAAAAAGTGATGTGCTGCAAGTGTCCAAGCAGTAATATTTGATATTAATTTAAGAACTCAGTGAGAGAGTAACTGTGCATTTTGTATTTTGTCTTTGACCTGGAAACACCCACACACCACAGCTGCACTTGCTTTGCTGTAAGTTAACTAGGGTACAGTAATTTCTCTTAGATTCAGTAAGGAATATAGTAAAGATTAGTTTAGATGTTTTCTGTATTTATTTGAGACTGTCCACCAATGTTGTTTTAAATATTTCCCATGATTTTGAACTCTGAAGTTACTGTGATGTTTTACTGAGCGTTTTCTTGTTCTTTTATTATTTATTATTAAATATATTTAGACATATCTTTGTGGCTGATATTTGTGAGACGTATTTAAGCTCTTAGTTTACTTGCATATCTTTTTGGTGACACTGCGTAGGCCACTCCTAATAGCCTTGCTCTTGGTCAAACTACCATTTGGATTAATAGTAACATTACACAGTAGGATTGGCCACCCTTTGCTAAGGGCCTTAAAGTAGCTGATAAGTAGTGGCTGGTGGCAGTGGAAACTACCTTATAGTCTGGGCAGAAGTGGGCACAGCTAGTATACCTGTGCCAGCCTTTCCCAGGTGTGTGTGTGTGTGTGTGTGTGTGTGTGTGTGTGTGTGTGTGTGTGTGTGTGTGTGTGTGTGTGTGTGTGTGTGTGTAAATCAAACCTCAGAGTGTGTGTGTGTGTGTGTGTGTGTGTGTGTGTGTGTGTGTGTGTGTGTGTGTGTGTGTGTGTGTGTGTGTGTGTGTGTCAGCTACTTGGACAGGGACATGAAGCACTGGTTGGACAGAGAGAGTGCTGGAGGTCTTGGTTTGACCACTCAGCTGAGATCTCAGCCCTATAGCTGTGCCAGTGAGGAGTCTTATTGGGGATCTGGAGAAGGAGGGAGAAAACAGCCCCAGACTGACTGTGGTCTCTATATGCTCTTAAGGAAAATTGCACTTTACTGTGTGTGTACTTGTCATCCTCCCAGTGTTTACGTCCCCCACTGTTGCCAGTGGTGAGGATTGAGGCTCCTTGATTACTGGGCCAGTGTTGGGGTGTCACATATTAATTGATTGGCAGTGGTGGGATATCCACATCACATGTTAATTGGTGGGCAGTGGTGGGATATCCACATCACATATTAATTGCTTGTAGTGGTGAGTATCCACATATTAAGATCCAGTGGTGTGATTATTGACTTCCTGTAGCCTGTAAACAGTGGTCACTGAAGGTGTTTGTACTCTCAATTAGCCACCCAGTGAACATTCAGAGTTTCATATCACAATTGTTTTATTTATTTATTTTTTGTTAGCTTAGTTAGTCAGGGAGAGCAGGCAAGGTTGCCAGCAGAGGAGTATGACAAGCTAACAAGGAGCCAGTTGGCTGAGTTGTGCCAAACTAAATGACTGATGCATGCCAATGTAACTAGGGCAGAAATGCTTGCAGCCTAGGGCACAACTGCATCACAGATCAGCAATCCGGAGGACAATCAGACTGGCCTTGGGGAGGTACAACCCTCAAAAAATGGATAGTTCAGCTTTTCCACAAAGGACTTAAAATTTTATCTGGAGTTAGAGACTTGAACTGAAAGCCAAAGATTTGGAAATAGAATCAGCAGAGAGACTGCAGGAGGAGAAGCAAATGGAATTAGAAGCAGCAGAGAGACTGAGATGTCTGGAAGCTGAGGAGAATGAGAGGCAGATTCTACATGAGAACAAGATGCCGACTGTGCACCAGGGTCATGAAGGTAATGGGGAAGGGAGCAACTGAACCCCATAAGCAACAAAGGTCAGTACATTTCTTCCACAATTTACAGAGGGGGATAATTTTGATAGTTTCATACATATGTTTGAAAGAGTATGTAAACAGTATAATGTTGGCCAAGGGCTCTGGGTACAGATCCTGACTCCTTACTCCATGGTAAAGTTGTAACTGTTGCTTCTAAATTGCTTGATACTGATTGCTTAAATTAAAATAATGTTAAAATTTGTCTTTTAGAGTGTTTTAAGTTAACACATGAATCTTGTAGGAAAACGTTTTGTGAGTGTAGATGCAAGGCAGATGAAAGTGTGTGTGTGTGAATATATTGCTGAACTAAGCACTTATTTTCATAGGTGGGTGAGTGGATTGTCAGGTCACCACTTTTGAAGGGCTGGCAGACCTTTTGGTGAGGGAACAAGCCCTTAGCACTTTGCCTGAGGACATGAGAATCTGGTTGGCATATAGTCAATGCAGTACTGTAAATGAGTTGGGGAAGAAGGGAGACTTATACATAGCAAGCATCACTGCACAGGAAAGGAATACCCAGTGGTGCTCATGGGTCAAACCCATGGTGGGCAGCCTAAACCTCCCCAACAGAGTCCGCCAGTAATAGGTAAAGCCACTAGTTCAGGTACATGGCCAGGATCAAGGGTTACATGTTTTAAATGTAACCAGTGGGGTCATCTAGCATATAGATGTCCACGGAGGCAAGGTGGGAAACAAAAGGTGGGAGAACCAGTAAGTGGGAATGACAGAGTGCCATCAGTAAGTTGTCTACAGACAACAAGGGTACCAAACTACCACAAGAGGTTATATCCTATCTTAGTGGATGGGAAAGAGGCCACTGCTAAAAGAGAGACAGCCTCTGACCTGACCATCGTGAAGTCTGCAATGGTTAAAGAGGAGCACTACTTGCTTGGACAGTCTACTCAAGTCAGAGCTTTAGGAGGGACCCCATTCCAAATACCTTTGGCTAGGGTTCACCTTGACTGGGAGGGTGGAAAAGGAAGCCAGAAAGTAGTTGTGTTTGAAAATATCTCTGCAGATGCCCTGATAGGGAATGCTTTTAATAATGCAGTATTTTGTGTGCATGCAGTGATACACAGTCAGGCTTGGAGACAAGCATATGGTCTGGTAGGCTGGGGAGACCCAGACAGACTGCAGACTTGAAGCCAGGACTGGTGTGGTGGTTACTTCAGAGAGGGAGCTACCCTGTAGCAGTGAGGCTGAAGGTGAGCCATAGCTGCTGGTAGGTACTGATGTTCCCTTGGACAGAGTTACTGCAAGGGCAGAGGTGAGTAGTAGTACCCAGGCTGTGACAGTAAGGCACCACTGTCAGAGAATACCAAACTTCCTGCGGAAGGGGAGCTGGGAAGGTTACAAAGAGAGAGAGTTAAGACAGGCTCAACACTCAGACCCTACATTACAAGGCCTGAGGGAGGTAGCTAGTGAGGCACCTGATTCTCAAGAGAAGGGGGAATCTGTATACTGGGACAGAGGGTTACTGTATAGAGAGTGGACCCTGAGGAAGGGCTAGAGGGTGAGAGAATACAGCAGTTGGTAGTGCCCAGAGGCTACCATCTGGGACTTCTAGCCATAGCCTATGATATTCCCTTTGCAGGTCATATGGGCATAAAACGTACAAAGAGCCATATGATGCAGAACTTTTATTGGTCTGGGATTTTCAGAGATGTAACAGGGTACTGCAAGACCTGTGAGGAGTGCCAAAAGGTAGGCAAGGCAAGAGACAGGGTGAAAGCTACTTTAATGCCTTTGCCTGTGATTGAGGAGCCATTTCAGAGGGTAGCTATGGATATTGTGGGGCCTCTGAGTACCTACACAGGGAAAAAGTATATCCTGGTGGTAGTAGATTATGCTAGCAGATACCCTGAGGCGATGGCTCTGTTCTCCATTGAGGCAGAAAAGGAGGCAAATGTTTTGGTAGAGTTTTCAGCAGGATAGGTTTCCCAAAAGAAATATTGACTGACAGAGGTGCCAGTTTCATGTCAGACCTGCTGGCTTGTCTGTGGAAGTACTGTGGGGTGAAGCAAATAAAAAGACTACCACCTACCATCCCCAGACTAATGGTCTGGTTGAGAGGTTAAACTCTGCACTATGCTGTGGGCATTTGCAGACCAGTTTAAGAGGGACTGGGACAAATATTTGCCCCATCTATTGTTTGCTTACAAAGAGGTGCCCCCGGAATCCACAGTTTTTTCACCCTTCAAGTTGCTGTTATGGGTATTGGATAAGGAGGCTTCTAGATTTGATTCATGATGAGTGGGAAGGGTGTGTGTGAATCCCACAAGGAGTCTGTTGTGGCATATGTCCTAAACCTCAGGACAAGGCTCAGGGAACTCATGGGCTTTGGCCCTGGAGAACCTGGCAGAAGCCAAACAACAGAAGAAGGTCTCGTATGATAGGAATTCTCGAGCTAGTATGCTGTGGGGCAGCAAGTAATGGTTCACATTCCTGTCGGACACAACAAGCTGCAGTCATCTTGGGAGCGACCCTTGAAAGGGGTAAGGAAGATCAGCAATGTTAACTACATGGTAGAACTGCTAGGCAGGGGCACAAACTTTACCATGTTAACATGATGAAACTTTACCATGATAGAGAGGCCCTTGTGCTAAGTATTTGCAGTACAAGGCAGGAGGAGTCTGAGGGGGCTCTATGGCTACAGGGATCCAACCAGCAAAGTCCCAAATTACTGTTGTGGAGCCTAGGGTTGCAGGCATATGATAGGACAGTGCGGCACTGTACTGGGTCAGCAATGCCCAGGCAACCAGAATCTCAAGACAGGGAATGGGATAGTGTATTCCCAGATAGGGTCACCTTCTCAAGCGAAGTTTCTCAAGGGTCACTTGAAAAACTAGGTTGAGTCTTTTGGGGGAGGGTGGCGCAAAAGGAAATATTGCCAGCCCAGCTAACTGGAATTTTCTAAATAATATGTCATTTGTGTGTAACAAAAGGAGATATTGCCAGCACAGCTGTCTGGAAAATGGTTGTGTGTCATTTATGAATGTCAACATGATTCATATGCTTGTGTTACCAGTGTATTAGGACTGTATTCTTCCTTGCACACTAGGGATTAACCCTATATTAATCTTACTTTTATACCATTCTCAGATGTTTCAAACCTCTGTACAAATGTTAACTCTGTATTACTGTTTCTCAACCAGTAAACATGTAAATATGTATTATATTTTACTTCATGTTGCAGTTTAACTTTGCTTAGTTTTGCTATTCTTAGTTACAAGTTTGTTTAACTGGTACCTTTGCAACTATGTATTGTACTTTTTATTATGTAGCTTGTACTTTTTATTGTGTATTTTTTCTCCCTGGGCGTCCACTGAAAACAGGCTCTTTGAGCCCAGTTGACCTCTCTGGTCATCAAACTGTAAATAAATAAGTATGTTATGTGCATATCAAACTGCTGGTACAGATGCGTGTGTGTGAAGAGGGTTTATACAGTACTGAGCTTAGAGGTGTGACCACTGTGTACCCTGCTGGATTAGAATAGAAATGTATATAAACTATTATAATTGTATAAATGTATATGTTTTAACAGTGGGAACTGGCACATAGAAATTTAACTTGCAAAACTTCAAGAAAATAGTTGAAATGAAATTGTTTTATAACCGCATAATAAAAGAGGTGGTTTCAATGCAGCAAGGAGACAGGTTGCCTAAAACTAGGGAGCTTTATGCATTGTTTTGTAAGTGTTTATTGTTTTTTGTCTTCCAGCAGTTGCAAAACATCTGAAGGCTATGTATTTCCACAGGGAGGTGCTAAATGCTAGCAGTTTCTAACAATGGTTGTTGAGCCTGGGAACTGAAGTCAGGTGACAGAAAGTGATGTCTTGATGCAAGTATCCCAGCAGTAACATTTGATATTAACCTAAGAACTCTCTGAGGGAGTGACTGTGCATTTTGAATCTTGTCTTTGATCTGGAAATATCCACTCACCACATCTGCATTTGCCTTGCTGTATAAGTTAACTAGGGTACAGCAATTTCTCTTAGAGTCTGTAAGGAATATAGTAAAGATTAGTTTAGATGTTTTCTGTATTTATTTGAGACTGTCCTGCAATATTGCTTTAAATATTTCCTGTGATTTTGAACTCTGACTTTACCGTGATGATTTGAGTATTTTCTTGTTCTTTTATTAATTATTATTAAATATATTTAAACCTGTCTTTGTAGCTGATATTTGTGAGACACATTTAAGCTATGCTTGCATGTCTGTTTGGTGACACCGTGCAGGCCTCTCCTAATAGCCTTGCTCTTGGTCAAACTACCATTTGGATTAATAGTAACATTACACAGTAGGATTGGCCACCCTTTGCTAAGGGCCTTAAAGTAGCTGATAAGTAGTGGCTGGTGGCAGTGGAAACTACCTTATAGTCTGGGCAGAAGTGGGCATAGCTAGTAAACCTGTGCCAGCCTTTCCCAGGTGTGTGTGTGTGTGTGTGTGTGTGTGTGTGTGTGTGTGTCTGTATATAAATCAGACCTCAAAGTGTATGTGTCAACTACTTGGACAGGGACAAGAAGCATTGGTTGGACAGAGAGGGTGCTGGAGCTCTTGGTTTGGCCACTCAGCTGAGATCTCAACCCTATAGCTGTGCTAGTGGGGAGTCTTATTGGGGATCTGGAGAAGGAGGGAGAAGCCAGTCCCTGACAGACTGTGGTCTCTGTGTGCTCTTAAGGGAAATTGCACTTCATCCTCCCAGTTGTACGTCCCTCACTGTTGCCAGTGGTGAGGATTGATGCTTCTTGATTACTGGGCCAGTGTTGGGGCATCACATATTAATTGTTGGGTAGTGGTGGGATATATATGCATCACAGACACTGTAAGTTGGGTGTTTTTTTCTAAGACCAGAGCAGGTTATGTAAGTTCCATCCTCCAAGACATTTGGGAGGTTCTTCAGATCTTTCTTCCTCTGCCCTCTCTTTTTGGTAGCTGTAGTGCTCTCCCTCTTGTAAAGAGTACTGTTGGAGTAATCTTGGAAGCACATTTTACAGTAGTGTAAGAACTTACCATAAATTGTACTGGTCACTGTTGCAATATCCTTCCCCTTTAATTTTTTTTTCCTCTGACAGAGGGGCATCATTCCTTTCCTCATTTCTTGATGGGCATGCATGTGTATAGTTCTCTCTCCTTCTGTTTCACCTTTTCTCTTGAGCCAAGTAAATTCTGAGTTTTTTGTGTGCATACGTCCCTTTACCTCTCACCTTCAAGCTTATGTCATACATCAGATATACGTGTGAAGGGGCCCAGGCTTTCGTATACTGTCTGGATGTAAGGCTATCCTTGGCAGGATATCTGTCTTGTAAGGAATACTGCAACAGTGATTAGTAGGACACCTACATGTTATGGAAGATCTTACACAACTGTACTTTACACTTGGAGCCAGGTCTTCATGGCTCTTAAAGTTTTGTGTTGGAAACCATTGTTTCTAGTGATTATCACCTTAGCCGAGAATTTGCTGAAAATGCAGATTCAGTTTTCTTGTCTTCAGAAGGATGGTAAATCACAGAGAATCACCTCAGCTTAGTTTCATCCCTGAAAATTGTCGCAAAGGTTATCTTTAATCAGGCTACTAATTTTCCAGTGTTTTTCCCAAAGATCAAAATGTGGAAGAACAGTAGCTGCATATTCTTGACACTGACTTCAGCTCCAGTTTTCTTTAAGATAACACCTCCCAAAAGGCAGAGATGCATTTGTCTTGTTTGCCTTAGTCAAGGAGAATGGAAACAAACTGCTGCACAAATGTTGCTTGTATAGCTGGCCAGTTGCAGTCTTTTGTAGTATAAATTAGTACTCTGACTTTACAATGTTGTTAAAAGCAATTCAGATGGAGGAATAGCAGCATATTCTGCATAGTGCAGCAGGAGATCTTGATCCATCTTTTGCCACATTGTTTTAGTTCTCCATTCATTGGTGGTAGGGATCTGCTTTGTAGCTGTGATGTTTACTTGGAAGAAGGACTGTCCTGCAGAGCAGTTCTGGGTTTTGCATTTTTTTGCTTTTGTTCATCTCTGACTATGGATCCTGATAGAGTTGTTTTCATTTCATTAAACCTGATTCAAAAGTCCTCTTGAACTAAACTGATTCTGATGTGCAGGTACTCGCTGTAAAGTAAAATTTTTCGAGATACTTCTCAAATGTCCCCTTTGTTTACACTTTCCTGTAGCTCACCACACACACACACACTCTCTTTAATGTGTGAATGCTCTTCTTGGGCTTTATTTTTCTCTCTATAGTTAGAAGGTAGAGGAACTGGCTTAGAAGGTTTAATATCAAGTAGAAATAGATTTCTTTATCATCTGACTTTATTCAAATAGGAAGGTTACTTGGTAGTTGGAGATCAAGGAATGTAGACTTTGTCAGAGTTTGCCCCTCAACCAAGCTTAACCCAGGTGCAGGAGGCACCAGTTTTGGGGCAGTAGGGAATGAGGAAAATTGTCTCCTGCTTCCACAGGTGTATGTACTGATGTTTTTGTACTAATCAGATGAACAGGTCCTGTTGACTGGGTCACCTTTACAAGTTCCTCTCAAAGGTCATTGAGATTGGCGAGACCTCTCAAATTACAACTTTCTCTGCATGGTGAAATGTTGCTAATGCTTAATTACTAGGGAGACAGTTGTTGTTAGCTGGAATTTCCAGGTGTGTTGGATCTCTCTCTTTGTGGCTCTGTCTTGGACTAATCCTTCCTCAGTAGTGAAACTGGATTTTTCATTCACACACAATTCACGTTGGCCTGAGAAGTAGTTTGGCATACCATGGACCAATTTTTGTCTGGTTAATGTGCTCCCAGTATCCTAGCATCCTTGTTGGTTATGTATGATGGAAAATATACTGCAAGCTATGCTTTTAATGTGGTTTCTCTAACTGATGTGTTTTATTCTTGTTGTAAGTCTACTTAATGCAAGGTATTGTAGATGGATACTAAGTACAGTAAGAATTTGTTGGATCCACGTTTAATACATTAGCACTTTCAGGGACCTTGCATTTTTCATTGTATTGTGTTGCAGAGAAAGAATAGGTCTGATTATGCCTCGTAATAATGGAATTATTTAGAATCAGTGCCATACTGTGGCACTACTAAAAGCGAGACACTGTTTTTTAATTTTGTCCTAGTTTCCTCTAATTGTGCTACATGTGTACATTTAATCCATGTTTTGTACAAAAAGTATTTATTTCAGATGCATATGCAGACCCATGAAAAGCGTTTCAAATTAAGTAGTTGTATGCTATGACATTGGTTGATTCTGAATACCTTTACATTAAATTTAGGATTATGTATCATGGGAATAAGAACCTCTTCGTTCTGATTTTTGAAAGCTGCACTTTGGATATAACTATACTTAGACCAATAGCTAGTGTAAAGTCTAACTTCAAGTGGGAAGAGGGAGTGTAACTTAAAGATGTCTTATTATAGTTATAAGTGACAGTGCAAAGGAATAAGGATCCAAACTATTAATGAACTGTTCCTGTAAGTAAAAGGTACAGGATTTGACTCCTTCCACCTCCATTTGCCTAGTGAGTAACTGTGCAAGTCACTTAACCAGATGGTGCTCCTGGATCACATGTGAAACAGGACACTTGTTTCCAATGGGCTTTCTTGAACAACAAAAAACATAAACAGTGCTGGTATTCCGAAGAGATGGTTATCAACAGACAGACTAGCAATAGTCTTTCTGGTCACCTCATGTTTTATAGCATTTTTTCCAGTAGACTGTGTAATATTTGTCAAGTAATATGTTTCTATATCTTCAGATAATTTGCCAAAGGTAGCGCCAAGATAGCAGATGTAATCACTGTAATGTCTGCACTTTTAAGTAACAATATTTCAGGCATGAATGCTCACCTTTGGGTATTTACTGTTTGTGCAGGGACGTGAAAGACAAATCTTACAAGAAACTATACACAACTTTCACTCTTCCTTTGAGAGCAGCGCCAGCAATACCCGAAGACCACAAGGTTATGGACATGGTAAGTGCACGTGTTAAAGCATCACTGTCCTGCTTTCCAGGTTTAAAGCATATGAAGAGCTGTTGTATAGTATAGTATTATGTAGCATGTAGATCAAGGAAAACATGATTGTTTATTTAGTCAGATCTTAAGTGAACAAAAATAGGTTTGTTCTTAGGATGGCATTCTTGGTGCACAAATACTGAAGCTGCATGTCTTTACCTCTCTGTATTAATCACAGTTCAGAAATATTTTCTGTGTACGTAGATGATAAACATTAAAATATTTCATGGTTTATGGTGCCACACCTTGAATTTTTGGTTAAAGCTCCTCTTATTCCTTATTCCAATAAATCCACAAACACTCCACCCCAACACAGTCTACCTCTCCTACTTTACCTACTCCCATTAACCATATTAACATAACATCCATTCCTAGCTATCTACCAGCAAAATTCCATAGGATTACCCACATTAAATATGACTGTCCCAAACCAAGAAAATCTCTCACTCTATTTACTAAATTCCCAGATCTTAAACTTCTATCTCTACAACTCTTAGTGAAAGATGGTGACATTCATCCCAACCCAGGCCCTGTTACTAATACTACTGCTACTACTCAACTCCATAACCCCAACCTCCATCCTATCCACTCCTTTACTAAACCACTTAACTCACTGTTATTAGCTCACCTCAACATACATAGCCTTAACAACAAAGTTACCCAACTCCATGCTCTTCTGGATAGCTACTCCTTCGACATTCTTTGTTTAACAGAAACTTGGTTAAAACCCTCAACTAAAGACAATGAAATCATCCCACCTGGTTATAATATTTTACAACTTGACCGTAAAACCAAAAAAGGTGGCGGTGTAGCAATCCTTTTTAAATCCAGCCTACAGATTACTACCTACAACTTGTTACCACCTCAAGTCTCCAACGCTGAAATTCTTATTATCAAGCTCCAACTTAACAAAGTCAAATCCATTTTTATTATCTGTACATATCTCCCTCCAGGTAATAATATTGAAGCAATAGAAAATATCCTCTGTTACCTATCTCATAATTTACCTCAAGAAACCATCATCCTAGGTGATTTTAACAATGATTGGAAATGTTTTAGCAGTCTAAACCCTATAAGCCATATAAACCTTTTTGGTTTTTCACAAACCATTACTACCACTACCAAGACACACAAGCCTAATAATAAAGAAAGTATCTTAGACTGGATACTCACAAATAGTCATCTCCAGACATATGAATCTGGTACCCTCCCAGATATGATGCAAGTGACCACTCACTAACATACATCATCGGGCATAAAACCAACCTACCCAACCCAACCATATCTAGAACAATTATAACCAAGAAAAACTTTAACCCCGACCTGTTCCAAAGGGAACTCAGAACATGCAACTGGTCTCCCTTAAAATACCTCCCACTGGAGGAAGCTGTCAATTACTTTAACTCTAACTTCTTATCCATTCTAGACCACCATGCCCCAACTCGCTCTATAAGAATGAGAACTAAATCTGCTCCATGGCTTTCAAAAGAAACCAGGTAAAAAATCCATCTCAGAAATAAATACTGGAACAAATCAAGATCAACTAAAAACCCAGTAGATCAACAAAACTTCAGACAACTAAGAAATTAAACTAAAAAAGCAGTGCAGTCTGACAAAAGAAACTACTACTTACAATTCCAACAGACCCACCATAATCAACCACAAAAGCTCTGGGCAAGTATTAATCAATTATTACACCCAGTTAAATCCATCACACCACACCCACAAGACACAGACCAAGATAATCCGAAACAGACAGCCAATACCTTTAATACCTATTTCACTGAGGCCATACAAAATCTTACTAATCAGTTATCTATTCAGGACGTACCCATATCCAACTATACCACTAACCCACTCCCTCCTTTTCTCTTCCAACCTGTACCGACTACATACATCCCAGCCCTCATCCAAAAGCTCAAACCATGTACCCCTTCAGCTGACAAGATTCCGACTGAATACTTACAAAAGGCAGCCAATTCTATTGCATACCCCATTTCCATTCTTATTAATAGAACTATCACTGAAGGACACATCCCAAGCATATGGATGGTCTCCCATATTATTCCCCTCCATAAGGGAGGTAACTCCACTGAACTCTCCAACTACTGTCCCATTGCCCTTCTGTCTTCCCCTAGCCAAAATCATGGAAAAATGTATCATAAACAATTGATAGACCACCTAATCCAATATAACTTACTTTCCAACTCACAACATGGTTTCAGACCCTCACACAGCACTACTACTGCCCTTCTTTCCTTCACTTACTGTATCAACAAAAACCGCAACCTTAATAGGCTTTAATCTACACTTTTTATAGATCTGTCTAAGGCGTTCGATATGGTAAACCACCAAATACTTATAAATATCCTCAAATCCCTGTCACTAGATGCATCTGCAATAAAATGGTTCCAATCCTATCTAGAAAACAGACAACAGGCAGTGCTTTAGCATAATATTTTATCTACCCATCAACATAGGGGTCCCCCAAGGGTCCATATTAGGACCCTTACGATTTTCTATATTTATCAACGACCTTCACCTAGCAATCCCCCAAGCGACATGCATACAATATGCAGATGATTCAACACTTATATGCTCAGCCACATCCATACCTGAGCTTTACTCCCTTACCCAAAAGGTCTTTAACACAGTTGAACTATGGTTTACTCAACACTGTCTCCTACTAAACCCTAAAAAAACTAAACTCCTCCATTTCACTCCTACTAGTAAGTCCCCCCCAATAAACCTCACAGGAACATCCAATAACAGCAGTCTTATATCCCCAGACTCTACTACCAAACTACTTGGTATCACCATAGATAACAACCTTAACTTTGACACCTACATTAATAATACCTTAAAATCTGTTAACAGAAAACTAGGCTCTCTCTACAGAATCAAACCCTTTCTCTCTCCTGCAGCAAGAATAACTATTGCTCACACTCACCTAATTTCTACTCTCCTGTATGCCTCACCCATATACACTAACCTCTCTAAAACCAACCTTAATAAAATGGAAAGTGCCTACAATAGCATAGCCAGATTTGCCACAGGAAACCCTTTCAGAACCCACCACTGTATCAACCTAAAGCAACTAGGATGGCTTGAATTACAAAATCAGCTTAAATTCCACCAACTTACCATTGCCCACAAAACCCTCTACCATCCTATGGATACCCCTATACTATCCACCCTCATTGTCCCATAAAACAATCTTAAGACCTTACGTTCATCACAAAGACTTCTGGTAAATATTTGTAAATCTAACAACAGGGCTGGAGACTCTCTCTTCTGTAATACTGCTAGAAAATCTTGGAACCTTCTTCCTACTGAACTTACCTCTGTTCCCTCTTCTAAAGCAAACTGAAACTTTTTCTTAGAACACAGTGGTTATGCCCTTCTACTAAATCTGACTGATCTATTACCTTTCTTCCTTGGGTCTACCTACTCTCCTCTTTTCTATATTCCAGTTCCTTTTCTTAGTAACAACTAACTTATTCCTTTCTGGATCTTTTCTTATTATCTCCTCATAACTTCTTTAATCAAACCTGTTTTTAACACATATTCTGAATATTGCAGCTCATACTTTTGTTATCCTTCTTTATACCAACCCGCCTTCTATAACTTTTCTACTCAGCTGCTATCTTTTACATGTTATAATGCAAGTATATCTGTATTATGTTGTGTTTTTTTTACTTCGCACTACACTAAGAACAAACAACCAATGAGATATTATTCCTTATCTTTTTTTCTAGCAATGTTTTAACATGAAAATTTAATCTTGTATATGTTGTTATATTTGTGCTTCCTCGGAACTTATCTCCCTGGAACTCCGAGATTTCTCCTGATCTTTCTTTCTAAGAATGTTTAACATGAATTTTATCTTTGTATATGTGATTATTATATTTTTTGTGCTTCCTCGGAGCTTATCTCCCCCAGCCTCTACTGAAAATGGACATAAATCCAGTTAGACTAGCCTGGTCAACAAATGTAAAATAAAATAAATAAATTATCCTTCTTGTGTACCTAGATTAGCAGCCTTGTTAAATTAGTTATATTGTGTTTCCCTCTTTTAAAAAGAAAATGACATGATCTATACACTGTTCTTTGTTAGCGTATATAAGTATGCCTGAAACTAACTTTGTTGAATTTTCACTTCATTTTAAGGTATAGGGCATCCCACAAAGTCTGACTGTTACGGATAGAGAATGGTGTTTTACAGACTGTACCTTTTCCAGATTATTGTAGAGACAAGTTAAAGATTCTGTCACAGTTGTATATGAAGTCTGTCTCTTACTAGAAAGTTAAGCACAGATTTATTTGGATGACTTTTTAGTCCAAGGAATGTCTTGTATTCTGGTTAACTGAAAAGCTATATTGTAAATGTGTCTATTTCACTGCTTGCTAGGAGATGGGTCATGGAGCTGAAACTTGTTTCTTTGCCTAATGGTAGAGGAATTAGGGGATCTGTCAGAACAGACTGGAACATAATATTTTATAAGCTCCACATCTGTCTGTGGGTGAGAATTAGCTGGAGCAACATGTTTTCACCTTTCCAAACCTATTATTCAAGGTTCCAGAAATGCTAAAAATATAACAGAATGTACTAGGTTGGCTTGGCCTTTGCTGAAAATGGGCTTTGCCCAGTATTACTTTGTTAGTCAACAAAGACAAATAAATAATAATGGTTGAATAGGCATTAATCAAAAACATTGTTGCACATCAGTAGTACATCAGAAAAATCACATAAATCAGTTCAAGTGTAGTCTGGTCAGGCATGTAACAACACTGGTAAGTAAAACAAAAAAAAAAAAAAGTATTTTGTCTAGATGTCCTTTGTTAGAAGATTCTCTTTGTTCAAAGGTCTTTGGACCTTAATGAGCGTTGGGAAATACTGTATTCTGCATCTGCTCTCAGAAGTCAGAAACAGTATAGCAGTACTCCAGTAAAACTCTGAGTCTGTCAGTAGCTGTTAGCTAACAGAAGTCCAGTACAGCAGAATGAATGCAATTTGAATATCTGACTATATGTATCGTTTTCCCTTTTTTTACTGTCTGCAGTGGATTTAGTCCATCTGTAGATATGTAATTCCTTTCTAGTGTCATCCTTTGGAACAGCTTGTCTCTCTCTCTCCCCATTTTATTATCTAGTTGAGAGAGTCTGGGCTGGGAGAGAAAGGGGCATATTGGCTTTGCAAACATACAACATTCTTCCATATCCGTTGATTTTTATCACCCATTCAGATCTCTTCTTACTTTAATACAGCATAGCAGGATAGTCAAGTTTATGTAAAGCTTTGCTCATTCCTTTCCAAAGAGACTTTTTTTGTTTTCAGGGGAAAAAAATAAAGATACTTAATATATCCAGAAGCTGAAATCACCCTGTTTTCTGGTAGGAAGACAAGTCTGCCCTTGTTTGCCTTTTGCTGAAAACAGAATACAAAGTTAGAGGTCTTTCAGGCTAGGAAATCAAATCTTTTAAATGGCAGGATTTCAGGCACTCTGCTTGTCTGTGTTTTTGATATGTACTGACATGAGATCAGTAGAATAGCAAGGTTAATGCACAGCAGTATACAAAACCAGAATTAATAAATGCAGCTAATACACTGTAACAATGGCACTATGTACACACTCAGTAGTAATAAATAATAACAAATATAGTAGTAACAGTTATGCTAATATTAATAATATATTTTTTTCTCTGTCATTTTTATCCAATTGATTTGATTTCAGTTTTCAGTTTAACAGATTACTGAAATGTAATCTGTTCCTGCATTCAGGAGAGTACATGCTCTGGCTCCAGTGCTTGTCATATTGTCCCACAGTAGACAACTCTGGCACGATCACTTCACGTGTTCTCCGTTTCTTTTCTGCCACTTTAGCATTCTGAATTGTTGCCTTAGTATACACCTTTGGAAAACTCTCTAAAATGCACGAAACATAAAAATGTTCCTTTAGCCAGGAGGTTAACCTCAGTCCAGCATACTTTAAAATATATCTGAAATTAAATAACTTTATAGGCTAGGGCATAAAGATGCTACCTCACAGGTTTCAGTGCAGCCAGAGACACAAAGTTGGTTCTAGGAAGCTTTCTGCATTGTCTTTGGGGTGAACTAATTACTACTCTGGAGGCATGGAGGTATGAAATTGTTGTATGACTTCCAGCACCTGCCACAGATCTGAGCAAAAGCCCTTGTAGGTGGTAAATCCTGCCAGCTTCCAGCAATGGGGGGTTTGCATGGGCGCTAGATAAAATGCATGAAATATCAAAATGTTCCTTTGTTCATCAACTCACATGCAGTTATCCATATTGGTTCTGCCTGGAAGATGAGCATGACATGAGCTGTCACAGGTGGCAGCACTAACTTAGCTACAGCCATGCTTAGATTATAAAGAGAAAAGGTTGAGACCTACATTACCATGAAGAAAGATGGTGGTTGTGAAATGTGTCCAAGACAAGAGACAACATGAGTGTCCATCAAGTGCTTCTGGTAATTGCCACACTGATTAAGGAATGTAAAGAGTCTAGAGGCATGGTGTTTTTCAGACTCTCTTCTGCAGAGTTAGCTGAAAGGTGGTCATTTGTTCCTGACAATTTACAAGCTCTTTCTTGAATAGCAAGATATCTTTTTTGCATCCCTCTTTAATAAGAAGAGAGCAAGATGTGCACCAGTGTGTCAGCGTAGTTGGCCTTCTGAAGCATGCTCCCCATCCGGCCAACCCTTGTAGCATTATCCCTAGATTCTCAAAGCAAAGGCTTTGTGATCATAATTTGGATTATGGAGTCCAGTCATCTAGCTTTCTTCTCAGGTTGAGGAAGGCTTACTACCCAAGGTTGAGGAGACCACATTGATCCTCCTGCACACTTGGGTCCAGGGGAATCACCCAGACATTGAGCATTACCTGCATTCTTTGATATTGGGGTGGTCTCATTGCAGAGATGGGGACACATCTTGTGCGAGCATGGGTTGACACCTACATTGGTCTCTGTTGTACAGGCATCACTGTTTGTGTCTGTGCTTCTCTGGGTGCCACTGCTCATTCATTGAACATCTAGTACTACCTTCTGTTTTCATGTTATGTCAAACGTTTGGTGAAGTCTAGCAGTGCCCTTCCTAGTGTCTCACTTTCCTTCGTTCCCTACTGAGTAGGTGATTCTGGGGATCTTTTGGTCCTCTTTTTTGAGGCAGATAAAGATAAGGAGAGATCCTGTCCATTAGAGTCCTCTTTCGGGGAGACTTTTGGCCTTGTTAAGTCAACCATAAAATGGCCTGTTGCTCTCTTGTCTTCTCACTGGAAACAGTTAAATCACTATTTGGAGAAAAAGGATGAGAAGTTGAGTTGCTCCCTTGTGGAGCTTTTACTGAGGAATATTGTTTTTACATCATTAGAAGCATTTGGATTTGCTTTCTTTATTCCTAAGAAGGCATATATCTAAATCCCTTTCAGGCTTGGAATTGCATCCTTACCAAGTATTCCAGGGAACATTTTTTTTTTTTTTTTGATTTTGATCAGTGTGTCATTGTTTCCTCAGACTGCAACAACTTTTCATCTTGGTTCCTGATAATAAATCCAAAGCTTTGGATATCTTGAGAAGATTTTTTCCCTTTGCCTACTGTAGATCAATATGTATGTATGCCTTTAAGAAGCTTTTTAGGGGCTTGCACAAGTGTACAAATACTGAGCATCTACGAGCCTGACTGCCATTTTGTAGTAAGCTGTTGAGATGTAAGCATGCATGCTTGTGTAGTCTGTCAGTTAATCAGTTTGCTTATATTTTGTTCTGCTGCTATCCATCTTGATGTGTTTCTGTGTAATAAAGCATATGAATGAACTACCCCACCTGTTCGTCTTATAAATATTTATAGTAAACCAAGATGAGCAACACCTACATTAAGACTTTGGTCTTTTGCCTATCTGATGTGTTTACTTGTTCTATTCTTCTTTTGTGCTTCATAGACCAGAAAAGCTTACAGTCCTACCCTGATGTTGGAATCAAGGAGTCTTTGGGAAAGATGTTTACTGTGGCATCAACAGACTTAGAACTAGACTGCTATAACCTTGTCTGGTACTGTGGCCAGTGTGTCAGATTTTAGCCATGTGCCTGAAACAGTTGATATGGCTTTGGCTTTCCTACAAGGAGAAGCTTATGCCATTCTGGGTCCCTGTGTTCTGAAATGACATCCTCTTTTGATAGGCTTCCTATGAATTGACCAAAGACATTAAATTGGCACTGACTGGCATGGCAAGGCTTTGCCTTCTGATTTCCATTTCCCTTCCTCCTTTTGTAAACCTACCTAGTATCCTAAGAAGATGATTTTACTCCATAGATTAAGGAGGACTTCCAATATCAGCCATTCTTGCCTGCCTGTCTTTGAAAAATGAATCTCCTTGAAGGATAACCAAGAGCAGTATGTGCACTTTTGACTAGCCTGCAGGTCTACCCATGGAGGGTCCTTTCTTCAAGTTTGCCCCATCATAGATAGCCATGGTCACAGATGGCAACATTGAGAAGCTTAAATCTGACATTGAAGGCATTTTGTTGTTGGTAGCTTTACTGTTTACAGATGAAGCATGTTGTTAAGCACTATAACATGCACTAGTACTTCAGCTCAACCACCCACAGGTATGCTTTTTATGTAAACGTGTAAGCAACAAATGTATATGCAGAGAGAGAGAGAGAGAGAGAGAATTGAAAGAACAACAAGAGAAAATTAGTTAATGTTACAGAACATGCAATAAAGAAAACCTGTTTGGTGTCATGAGCTCAGATGTAAACAATTGATAGTGGATCCCAACAGTGCTAAAGCAGCCACCAATAGAATAATAAATGGTCATCACAGGATACCACAGCAGGAAAAAAGCTGAACAGCCTAGATGGGGAAAAAAAAAACACTCAGCCATCCACAGGGCAGCCAGGCACCCAAGTCCAAAATGTACCAAAGAGGCTGTGTCACTGAGCCCTAGAGTGATAAGACTCTCCTCGCACCTTTGTAGTGAGCATTAATTTCTTGCAGCTGACTCGAGCAGATGGAACTTTGGGCTGTCTTCCTGACCTTCCAGGCTTTGAAGATGAAGCATTTTCTGGTGCCTGTTGTTATCTAGGCAGGTGATGATCTGTAGTTTAATAGCTAAATAAGCAAGGAGTTGGAAGGTTGTACCCCACCCCCTTGTAGATTTGCGATGGTTGTGTGACAATGGGCCTCAGAAAGGAATCTCATTCTCTGTGCCATTCACAGTCCCAGACAAATGGATAAGCTGGTGTACTGAGCCACTTCCGTAGTCCTGTTTTGGGGCTGCACCTTTAGAGGCCATACCTTGTTTGACTCATTTGGAGGAGAACCATTCAAAACCCTCCTCAACAATTGGGACAGTGTAGCCCCCTCCCCATGTTTTGTTCATTTCAGCAGGTAAGGGGAACATAGCACTTTTAGTCTTCTTCCCACTGTAGAACCACATAGGACAGTCAATAGAGCCCCATGCAGCTCCAGACTTGCAGATTGTAGACTGCTAATCCATGATTAATTTTCCTGTGTAGTCTGGAATCTCTGCTTCCTGACAATGGCAGTTAGATTGTTTTGTAAAGTCTGTTGAAGGTACAATCCGATTTGCCAAGCTGTACTGGATGCAAATATATAGGAATAACAAAACTCTAAGAAGCAAACCATTCCCTCTTTACTAATGTCTTGCTTTGTTGTAAAAGTAGTAGATTATTGCCACTTTGTTTTTATGGATTTTCCACCACAGCTACAGTCCACTGAATCCTTGTGTGTGTGTGTGTTTTAACACTAGCAAGTGGATGTGCATTCAAAGTGGAGAAAGCAGAACAGTCAGTTTCCGTGCATTAGAATAGATAATCGAACATCACTGACCCCAAAAAAACAAGTACAGTAAGAAAAAGTATGAAGCTTTCATGTCTGCAGAATTCAGTGACACTTCTGGTATTAACAGCATACTGTTAAGTTCCGCACCACCATTGGAATGTTTAAAAATATTTTTGATTAGACTGAACTTTCGTGGCTTTGAAGGCATCATCATTATTCAATGCAGCAACAGAATGACAAATTGTGTTGGTGTTGGGCACCAAAAATTCACCTCATAATATCTTGGAAACAGTTGCCCCTTGCAGAGCTATATTTTCTTCTGGGTGCATTGTTTTTTTTATTGAGTTAGTCAAGAACTGTCAACATGCCTCTTTCATCAGTTAATGAGGAAAGATTTGTCTGTACATGCCAGGGAGGCATTTTTTTTTCTACGGATGAGTTGATGTTCATCGTGTTTCACTGTTGTAGTCATTACAATTGGGTTATCCTGCTGGCAGGCTACCCGCAGTCAGCCCGAGTTCCAAAGTATAGGTCCGACGTCGGTTGCTGCCGCCTTCTTCCTGATGTCAGTGTGCCAGGGGTATAAAAGATGCAGCCAATGCCATTTTCTTCAGTCTTTCTTGCCGTGCGGTGCCCGAAGCAAAAGTAGTTCGCAAGTGCCGGTCAGCCGACTCCTGAGATTTTCAAATTCGAATTTCAGATCCGAAGTCTTCATTAAAGCTAAGTACCCTGTTGGGAAAACTTTTTTCTTGCTTTAGACTGATGTCAGAAAAAGTTAATAATTGTATTTCTTGTGGGAAGCAAATACCTCATAAGGATTTTCATTCTTACTGTATTCCTTGCCCTAGGCCCTGACGACAACGTTGCTGGTTGTCGGTTTTGTGCTAGATTTAACCAAAGCACTATTAAGCGTCGGTGCGATTTTGCATTTCATTACTTTGGCAGAAGATTCAATTATATAATGCCATCGGAACAGCCGAGTACCGGAGTTTATAAAAAGCGCAAAGAAAAGGACAGCCATCCGAGATCCAAAACTGACGATGAGGCTTCCGCTAGACCTGTCGCCGGTTCTCAGTGAGGCACTTTCGCAGCCCCTGACGCCCGCTACCTCAGAGCCACAGGCGGTTTCCGACTCCCATGTGGAGCCGACTAGGCCGCTGGAAACTCAAGGTATTAGACACTCAGAAACTATTCCCTCAGATGGGTCCGAAGCCGCTGAGCAGGCATCGGCTTCTGAGGGTGTTTTCAGGCCTACAAAGTTATATGTGAAACCAATTCAGCTTCAAAGGCAAAGACTAAAGCAGCTCTAAAGACAAAGAAACAAGTACAGCATTCTCCTGGACAGGCCACCATGCCTAAAAAACGGATGCTTAAAATGGCCGAAGACCTAATTACTTTGATCAGGGGTTCCCATCCCCCTCCTGATAAGGGGCCTAGGCAAGAGATAGAATATGAATCTTCAGGTCAGGTTTCCATTTCCTCTGATTCCTCTTCTGAACAGGAATATTCTCTTCCTCCCTATGAGGATTCTGATGCTGAGCCTCTTCTCCTGAGGATTATTCTTTTGGGGAGACCCTGCATACTATGTGGGAGCATTTCCACTGGGAGAGCCAAGATTACTCAGAATCCAAGACAAAGCTCTGAGACTTCCTTTTATTACCTCAACACAGGCCCCTTGCTATTCCTCCTGTTTAGACATTGTAGATGATGTATTTTCAGAGTCCGGTCTGTCTCTTGACTCTTTACCACCAGCTCCTGTTAAGCCAGTCAGATACTACAGGGTTCCTGATTCACATACATTTCTGTATAAAAACCCTGCTGCTGACCCAGAAAGTATCTCTCAGGGTCCCAAAGGGGTCACGGCTTCCACTGCAAAAAACCCTATCCCCTCTGATAGAGATTCAAGGACCCTGGGCAGATGGGGGAAGAAGATTTATACTTCTGTTACCTTGGCTTTAAGAGCTTTAAATTGTCAGTTTCATATGCTTAAATATCAGCAATATCTTATGTAACTGCTTAAATAGAAAATGTTGACAAATTCAGAATGTGCAAAAAACAAAGAAATGCAGGATTTATTGCATGCAGCTGAACAAGTGGGAAAGCATACTTTGCAATGTGGT
Organism: Protopterus annectens; assembly: GCF_019279795.1. NCBI lineage: Eukaryota > Metazoa > Chordata > Ceratodontiformes > Protopteridae > Protopterus > Protopterus annectens. Next base: position 69,152,531 of record NC_056731.1, read on the forward strand.
TTTGATTCTCTAGAGGCCTCCTGCAGGACCGCTGTTACAGGTTCTGTCATTAGGAGGCATGCTTGGTTAAAAGAACAGAATCTGCCCGATCATATTAAAGCAAAACTATTAGATGCTCCATTACAGCATGATACCTTGTTTGGTGTTAAAGCAGAAGAGGTGTTGAAGAAAATGGAAGACAAAGCTAAATCTATGCAAACAGTCAAGGATTTCTTGCAGGTACAGCCTCCCAGATTTAGCAGGAACTGGCCTACAAAGAATTGGTCCTTTCCAGTGTCAGACAGGCCACAAAAAGGCAGATACAGATGCCCCAGAGGCAGATCACAGCCCCAAGGCTCATACAGGCCTAAACAATGGGGTGCTTCTACCTCCAAAAGCGGAGAGGAAAAATCACAGCCAGACAGGAAACAGTCTCAATGACTTTCCCCTGCCAGCACCAAGCACTTATCTTCTGACAGCTCCTTTGGGGGGAAAACTAGCACTTTTTTCATAAAATTGGCACATGATCACCCAGGACAAATTCACACCCTGCCAAGGCCAAACGGTATGCCAGACCTGCCACACAATCAATGGGCAGAGGCACAAAAATAAGTTTCATCCCTCATGGACATGAGAGCCATTCAGCAAGTACCACAGCAAGAGCAGGGACTAGGATTTTACTCAAGGCTATTCTTGGTGCCCAGAAAGGACAAAGCCTGGAGACCAATATTGGACCTGTCTATCCTAAACACATTTCTGGATATTCCAAAATTCAAAATGTTAAAACGGCAGCAGCTTCTGCCCATGCTGGGCAAAGAAGGCTTGGCTTGTGACTTTAGACCTAAAAGAGACATACCTGCATGTTCCAATCAGACAATCATGCAGAAGATACCTCAGATTTATAGCTCGCTCAATGCAGTACCAATTCTCTGCACTGCCCTTTGGCTTATCTACTGCGCCCAGGATCTTCACAAAATGCCTGGCACCAGTAATTGCATTTTTCAGACAAAGAGGAATACAAATATATCCTTACTTGGACGACTGCCTTATTCAAGCAGAGAACAAGGACATTCTACTACAGCATCTGACATTTGTAAAAAGATTACTAACAGGTCTAGGGTACACAGTAAATGAAAAGAAATCAAAACAGAGATAATGTTCCTGGGTGCAAGCTTAAATACAACTGCCCAGATGGCTTATCTCACACCAGACAAACACAGACAACTGACTACTTACTTCAAAATGTTGGCAACGAAGACCCAGTTATCTGCAAGAAAAATTCTGCAGGCTTTAGGCTTCATGGCATCCTGCATTCTGCTAATTCCATATGCAAGACTGCATATGAGGAAACTTCAATGGCATCTAAAAAGTGTTTGGACTCAACATTGCCACAGCCTGGAAACAATAACTACCTTCATTCCCTGCCTGCAGCAGGAGTTTCGATGGTGGGCAAAAGCCTGTCACTACAACACGGGACAGCCATTCACCTTACCCACAGCCAGGCAGACATTGACAACAGATGCATCAGATTATGCCTGGGGGGCCCATATGGCAGGAAGATGTATTCAGGGCACATGGTCCGCAAGTCAAATGCATCTACATATCAATCAAAAAGAGATGCTAGCTGTTCAGAATGCCCTGACAGCCTTCAAGGATCTACTTCATCCAGGACAACTACTGATAAAGACGGACAATACTACAGTCATGTGGTACATAAACAAGGGGGAGACACCCCCTCTGCAGACTAGCCATGAACTTGTGGGACACAGCATTGACTTACCAAGTACATCTGCAAGCACAATTCCTGCCAGGAAAGACAAATACTCTGGCAGACGAACTAAGCAGAAACCTAATGGATCCCCACAAGTGGAAATTGGATCCACAAGTCTTCAGCATGATAACAAGGAACTGGGGATGCCCGGACATAGACCTATTTGCCTCCCCTCACAACTGCCAACTACAGAGATTCTGCACAAGGACTTATCACAAGCAAGCATGGAAAATGGATGTTCTATCTTTCAGCTGGAAAAACCTAACAGTATATGCCTTTCCTCCTTTGCCTCTCCTCCCAAAGGTACTCCTCAAGGTCAGACAAGAGAAGCCAAATGATACTGATTGCCCCAGACTGGCCCCACCAGCACTGGTACCCAATCCTAAAGAGTTTGTATCAATGCCCAGCTTGGACATTACCTTTTTGACCCAACACGACAGTCAGATACTGCACAGCCAATTCAGGACCTTAAACCTGGCAGCATGGCAGATAATGTAGCCATTCAAGACACACCTCTCTCTAAAGCAGTGATGGATGTTATTTTGGAGGCCAGGAGGCCTAGCACCAGAAAATCTTATGCAGAAAAGTGGAAGCGATTCTGTGCTTGGAACCAGGCACAAGGTGTTGACATGATTGTTCCAAATATTCCTCAGATTTTGCAATACTTAACTGACATGCTGGATAAAGGCCTTTCCTTTTCATCAATTAAAATTCATGCCTCTGCAATTTCAGCTCATTGCAATACAGAACCACTTATTTTTTCTCATCCATTACTAATGCAGTACCTCAGAGGGGCCAAAAACATAAGACCTCCAAGGAGAGGACCAATACCTGCATGGGACCTCAACAATGTCTTGGAAAAACTCACACTGCCTCCGTTTGAGCCAGCCCCTGCATCTGATATAAAATTCTTATCCTGGAAAACAGCTCTGCTCTTAGCAATAACCTTTGCTAGACGAGTCTCAGAGTTACAGGCACTCATGGCTGTGGAACCTTTTATCATTTTCCATCCTGACAGGGTTTCTCTGAGGACAGACCCTACATTTATGCCTAAGGTAGTGTCCAGTGTGGCCCTTAACCAAACAATTCGTTTGCCTACCTTTTATCCAAAGCCACAGAATAAGGGTGAGAGACTTCTGCATTCTTTGGACATTCACAGGCAGCCACACTTCTACTTGGACAGAACCAAAGCTTTCAGAAAGACTGAACAACTTCTAGTGGCATATGCTGCAGGATCACAAGGAAAGCCTATCTCAAAGCAGACTTTTTCAAAGTGGATAGGCCACTGCATTCGTTTCTGCTATTCACAGCATGGTAAATCAGTGCCTAAGGGCATTAGGCCACATTCAACCAGAACAGCAGCCACTTCAGCAGCCTTCCGCAGAGGAGTACCAACCAAAGACATCTTAGAGGCTGCAACTTGGAGTTCAGTGCATACTTTTACAAAGCACCATCACTTACCTCTCTACTCTAAATCCAGGGCAGGCTTTGCCACTGCAGTTCTTGACTGCAACAGTGAAACACAATGAACATAGTACAGTTGTGTACCTACCATAAATGTAGATGTTTGAATGTATTCACTGTTGCAGTCCAGGTTACCCTCCCACCATCCCCCTTTTCCTTTGCTCGACTTATCTGTACTTCTCTATTCCTATACAACCTATGTGGTGTATTTGCTTGTAGATGAAGGAAAAGTTGTTTTTTGTTCATGCATGCTTATTGGCATAATGTAGCCTACCATTTTAGGGGCACCTAACATCTGGGGCGAGAAAAACTGAAGAAAAAAGCGTTGGCTGCATCTTTTATACCCTTGGCGCACTGACGTCAGGGAGGAGGCGACAGCAACCGATGCCGGACGTAGACTTTGGAACTCGGGCCGACTGCGGGTAGCCTGCCAGCGGGATAACCCAATTGTAATGACTGGAACAGTGAATACACTCGAACATCTACATTTATGGTAGGTACACAACTGTACTTTTCTCCTCAGTAAGGAGACTCCTGTTGTAGTATAGATACATGTCCTTCTGTATTACTGTTGCATTATTCTTTCTCTCGGGGATCTCTTGCCAAGGATAGTCCAATGTCCAGCCAGTATACCAAAGTCTTTAGGTCTTGTATGCACCATATGTCACACACATGCTCTCCAAACAGGATGTATGTCATAAAGGTGATGTACGGATGCAATTACCAGAACTTGTTTGCTACTAGTCTGAACATCCTTTGCTGTGCTGATACCTAGCCATCAGATAAGTGCCCTGTTGGGGGTCTTTTTTTCTTTCTTTCTTACTGTTGGCTTTGTTTTCTTTTTGTTAGCTGGAGTTAGTCATTCAAGAAGGGAAAATGTCAGTGGGGGCAGACTTCCCATAAGGATTGTCACAAATACTGTCTCTCTCGTTGGGGTACTTCCCAAGACAATACTTCTGCAGTAATTGTAAGGTGTTTGTGCCTAAGACTCTTAGAAGACAGTTGTCTTCCCTGGCCATCGATCTCGTAAAGCATCGGCTTAAACAATTGGCTCAGTGTAGCATGGCAGAATCCGTTAACCCAGAGGCAGTACCATTAAGCATGAAGAAGGCCAAGAAATCTCATCTGGATTCTTTGGATGTCCAGCCTCCACCAGACATCTCTCCAGAAGTGGGGTGGTAGCTCTGTAAACTGTCTGATATTGACTTCAGATTCTTCTGCCGTAACTTCTTCAGAGGCCAGCATGGATTCCTCCTTTTGCATGTCCTCTGAGGCTTTGAAGGCATCTGTTTCTGATGTTGGCAGTGAACAATTGTTGGTCATCTTGGAGGGCCCTAGAGGGATTCTGCAGATTCTGGTCAGGGATGAGGTTCCAGGTACTCTTATTTAATCTTATCATGGGTCGGAACCTCCAGTATTTGTTAGGGCTGATGTTCCTGCTAAGAAAAAAACAGAAGACTAAGTATTCTTCCCTACACACTAAGGACCCTGAAAGAGAATGACAGGAGTTTACTCAAGGCCTGTTTAATGTGTTAATGGCTCTGAAACCTCCCCAGGGGGCTTCTGTGCTTTACCTTGGACCTCAGCTCCTTCTAAAAGGCCCAGGAACCTGATTCTTTGGATGAAGATTTGGAGTTCAATGAGGGATCCTTGTCTTATTCTTCTCAAACATCCTTCTACTTTGGCTTATGGCTCTGATGAAGAGGAATTATTAGGCCTGAATCTCCTTTGGAGGAGTTGTCTTTTGTGGACACAGTAGCCAGAATGATTGAATACTTTAAGTGGGATTCTTCTCAGGTGTCTGATAAGACAATGTACCCAACACTTTAGTCATAGGTGACTATAGTCAGGCACACTGATGTCCCACTCCCCAGGCTGAACAAGGAGAAAATTACAGTCATCTGCCTGTCGGGGATGTCCCACTCATCAGGCTGAACAAGGAGAAAATTACAGTCAGCTGCCTGTCGGGTGCCAGGATCTGCCATATAACGCATGCACTCATGTCACTCCACAACAAGTACAAATATGACTCTGTCATTACCCATGTTGGAGTGAGTGACTTGAGACATACCTCCCTGAACTACATGAAAAGAGACATGGAAGAGCTCTCGGATGGTGTGGCCCAGGCAGGTATGACCCCAGCCCTGACTAGCATCCTACCTTCGCCCATAATGATACCACAGTATAAGTAAAATGATTGACTTCAACAATTGGCTAAGCATCTGATGTAATTCAAAGGGGATTGAGTATCTGTCTGCCTGGGATGACATGATCGGCAGACCACAGTGCTTTGCCAAAGATGGTCTGCACCTGTCGCCCCTGGGATTCAGATTACTGGCTAAGGCTCTTGCCACCCCTGTAGTGCCTTTTTTAGGCAAAGTTCAAAGGACAAAAGCACCACCATAATAGGTATAAGCATGCAAAATCTAAAGGTAATTCTACTCAATGGCAGAAGTCTAAACCTCAAAATGCACTCTCTCGAGGCACTCCTAAAAATGGAGAACATCGATATCTGTGCAGTAACTGAGACCTGGTTCAAGGCAACAGAGAGCACCCCTGCAATACCATGCTACAACTCTTACCACACTTTTCGGCCACCAAACCAGGACCGAAACACTAAAGGTGCAGGAGTGTCCATATTCACCAACGTTATTCACACCACAAGGCTAGTTGCCCCAACACAATGCATCTGAAATTCTCCAGGTACAACTAACACCAGGTGAGACTGCAATCCAAATTGTAGCTTGGTACAGATCCCCCACCATGCCCCAAGATTCTCACCACACCTTTCTAAACATACTGAAAAATATTAAGATACAGCCAACCACCCTAATACTGGGTGATTTCAACTACCCTGCCATTAACTGGGAAAACTACTCGTGTACCAACACCTTTGCCCAACGGTTCTTGGAATTATAAATTTCAGTGCCCTGGATCAACTAATCCATAGTCACACCAGGGGCTCCAATAATCTAGACCTGGTCATTACCAACATGGGAAATCGATGCTCCACACCTATGGTCACCCCCTCGTTTGGTCAGGTCTGACCATAAGCTAATCACCCATGACACCAACATCCCCCCACCCCCCAGTAGGGAAACCTTCATAAAAAACTTCTGCAAAGCCAACTTCATGCTACTCAGGTCAGAAGTGACAAACTTCATGACACCCATACAGACGGGAACTGAAAGTTCGACTGCTGAATCCTACGCTAAGGCACTGTACAAGCACATCCACTCGTGCATGAATCGTGCCATCCCAAATAGAACCAAGATGCTCTCCTCCAAAAAAAGGAAGCCAATCTGGTGGTCACCTGCCATAAACAAACTTTACAACAAAAGGAAAAAACTGTTGCAGAAAAGAGGAAAATCCCAGGATGCAAATAACTCCCTTACCAGCCTCCGTAAGAAGCTGAGATCCCTCATAAAATCCTCCAAAGCTAGTTACGAAAGTATAATTGCCAAAGATTCCAAAGACAACCACAAGGCATTCTATAGCTATGTCAAGAATCTAAATAGCAATGCTGAGATCTGCTCTGAGCTGCAACAGAATGGCATTAAATATACTGATCCCAGGGATAGTGCCAATATCCTGGCAGATCGATTCAGTGCCAACTTCACCTCCCTCTCACTCCCCTAAAAGGCCTATCTCAATACCATAAGATTGCCATATTCCAGTAATAATGGCCACACAGGTAAAAACTGCACTTTCCAAAGCCAAGAATACAGCATCCATGGCACTGGACGACATCCTGGGCTGTGTACTACATGAACTAAGAAAATACAAAGCGAACTGGACGACCAGGAAAAGTAAAATTTTATTGAGCGCTTTCGTCAGTTTTTAACTATGACTTCTTCCGAATAAAATCAAGTTACACACTGAGTCTTATATAACCAGTGCAATAAATCAATTAAAAAAAACTGTGAAAAGTACATCCAAATGTAAAGGTACAGGCTCCCTTGATGCATTTTACTAGCAAGTCATGTAAATTTTGACCATAAGTGTTATATCTCTTTATAACTATATTTACATAACCAAGAACAGATAAAATCAATAACATTCTTGTCATGGTTGTAAAAAACATGGAATATTTAAATGCAGAAGTCTGCTTTTAATTAAAAAAAAATGCTAAGTGAAACCATATCATTAAGCCCTGGGCTAGTGGTGTCATTGACCCTCAATTGCCATAACAGTTCTTTATCCTCCAATAAATGGTCAATAGGGCCACCCCTTTTGTCTATGATGATCTGTTTAAGAACTATAAACTTGAAATAGTGACCTGGGTGAAGGTTGATATGTTTGGCTAATGCATTTGTAATGTTACATTTATCTATATCATAAATATGTTGATAAATGCGGGTTTTGAAAGCATTGTTTTTTCCCATATAGAAGCACATATGGTTTCACTTAGCAGTTTTTTTAAATTAAAAGCAGATTTCTGCATTTAAATATTCCATGTTTTTTTACAACCATGACAAGAATGTTATTGATTTTATCTGTTCTTGGTTATGTAAATATAGTTATAAAGAGATATAACACTTATGGTAAAAATTTACATGACTTGCTAGTAAAATGCATCAAGGGAGGCCAGCCTGTACCTTGAAATGTGGATGTACTTTTCACCATTTTTTTAATTGATTGATGGGTTACCAACTGGCTTACTGACAGAACCCACACTGTAAAAGTAGCCGACTCTAAATCCAGCTCCAGATAAGTGGAGTGCTTAAGGGTTCAGTCCTGGGACCGCTCTTGTTTGGCATCTACTTCTCTGAAGTACAGGCCCCAACACTAAGGGACTCTGGCTAACAGAGTTCACAGATGACTGCAAACTCGGAGCCATTACTGAATCCCCAGATGATGTGGATAGTCTACAAAAGGGCCTTACAGAAACAGATGCTTGGTGCCAGAGCCATGGGTTCAAGCTCAATGCCAAGAAATTTATAGATGTTCTTTGTGTTTCACTGTTGCAGTCATCACATTTGGGTTATCTGCTTGCAGTAGTCCTCAGTCAGCCTGATTAACAAAGTCTTGGGTCCTGCGTTGGTTGCTGTTCCTTCTTCCGTGACGTCAGGTCGTCAGGGGTATAAAACATGCAGCCGACACCATTACGTCAGTCTTTCTTGCTGTGCGGTGCCCGAAGCAGAAGCAGTTCGCAAGTGCCAGTCGGCCGACTCCTGAAATTTTCATTTTCGAGTTTCAGAACTGAAGTCTTCAACTGAAAGTTAAGTACCCCGTTGGGGAAACTTTTTCTTGCTCTAAACCGATGTCAGTAAAAGTAAATAATTGCATTACTTGTGGAAAGTAAATACCTCATAAAGATTTTCATTTGTACTGTTTTCCTTGCCGAGGCCCTGACCATGACGTACCTCACTGTCAGTTTTGTGCCTTATTTAAACCACAAACTATCCATCGGTATATTTTCACTTCTAAATATTTTGGTGCTCGGTTCAATTATCCTGATATGTCTTCAGTAAGCCATCTGACTACCGACATTCCGAAAAAACACAAAGATAAAGACAGAGACAAGCCGCCTAGATCCAAAGCTGCCGCCGACGCTTCTCCTAAGCCAGTCGCCAGTTCACCGGTACTCAGTGAGGTCCTTTTGCAGCCCCAGATACCCACTACTTCAGATTTGCAGGCCTCTACTGAGACCCATTCGGAGTCCAGTATGCCCCGAGATGCTTCAACTGTGTAACCTACGGGATGTCTCTACCTTAGATGGGTCTGGAGCCACTGTGCAGGCATTGGCTTCTGAGGGTGTATTCAGGCCTACTGACTTGTGTATTAAACCGATGCCATCTTCTTCTTCAAGGCCTAAATCTCGAACCATGCCCAGACCGCATGGTCAGGCCTCTATGCCTAAAAAAAACAAATAAGAATGGCTGAAGACCTTATTACTTTAATCAGGGGAAGCCAGCCTTCCCCCTCTCAGAGACCTAGGACTGAGTTTGCTTATGATACTTCTGACCAGGATTCTGAATTTTCTGTTTCCTCTGATGACCAAGATTTACCCTTATCTACCTATGAGGATTCTGATGCAGAGGACTCTATTCCGTCTGCTTCTCCCCCAGAGGATTTCTCTTTTGGTGAAACCTTTCATACTCTCAGGGAGCATTTTCGTTGGGAAAGTCAGGATTTCTCTGATTCTAAAAAGAGGCTTAGGGATTTCTTACTACTGCCCCAGCACAGGCCTTTAGCCATACCTCCTGTACTAGACATTGTTGATGATGCCTTTTTGGAATCTAGCTTGGCCCCTGACTCTCTACCTCCTGCTCCCAGAAAACCTGACCGATATTACAGGGTCCCTGACTCTCACAAGTTCCTTTTTAAAAATCCTACTGCGGATCCTGAGATAATTTCACAGGGACCCAAGGGCATTAAAGCTACTACTGCCAAAAATCCTACCCCCTCTGAATAGATACTCCAGGGCGCTGGATAGATGAGGTAAGAAGGTATACACTTCTGCAACTTTGGCCATTAGGGCCTTAAACTGCCAGTTTCATATGTTGAAGTATCAGCAGCATATTATTGGATTGCTTAAACAGAAAATGATGTTGATTCCTGATTGTGCTGAAAATAAGGATTTACTGCATTCAGCTGATCAAGCTGGAAAACATACTTTGCAATGTGGTTTTGATTCACTAGAGACATCTTGCAGGGCTGCTGTAACTGGGTCTGGACTTAGAAGGCATGCTTGGCTTAAGGAGCAATCCTTGCCAGATCATGTTAAAGCAAAATTACTGGATGCTCCCTTAAACCAGGACTGCCTATTTGGCAACAAGGCAGAAGAAGATCTTAAAAAGATGGAGAAAAAAGCTAACTCTATGCAAAGTGTTAAAGATTTTCTACAAGTACAACACCCAAGTTTTAGTAGTCATTGGCCTTCGAAGAATTGGTCCTTTCCTGCCTCTTCCAGACCTTCACAGTCCAAACCCAGATCCAGCAGAGCTCCCAGGCTTCAGTCCCAGGGTACGCACAGGACTAAGCAGTGGGGGGCCTCCACTTCTAAATCAGGGAGTAATAAAACTCCCCCCATGGTAAACTGTCTCAATGACTTATTTTTAAAACTTCCAAGTACTTCTCAACTGATTGCCCCTTTGGGGGGAAAGATTGCTCTTCATGCAAAAAACTGGGAACTCATTACCCTGGACAAATGAGTTTTAAATATAGTGTCCCAGGGATACAGATTTCACTTCCTCATGTTACCAACACTAAGCGGATGGGCAGAGGCCCAAAAGCAAGTATTTTCTGTCTTGGTACCAGAAGAGGAAAAGGGACAAGGTTTCTATTCGAGACTTTTCTTGGTACCCAGAAAAGACAGTTCATGGTGTCCTATCCTGGACCTGTCTACTCTAAACACCTTTTTGGTGATTCCAAAATTCAAGATGCTGACTCTTCACCAGTTGCTCCCTATGCTAGGCAAAGATGCCTGGTTGGCAACACTAGATTTAAAGGAAGCATACCTGCATATCCCAATCAAAGAATCTTGCATTAGATACCTATGCTTCAAAGCAGGCTACACACAGTATCAGTTCTCTGCACTGCCCTTTGGCTTATCTACTGCGCCCAGGATATTCACAAAGTGCCTAGCTCCAGCGATTGCATTTTGCAGGCAAAGAAATATTCAAATATACCCATACTTGGACGATTGTCTAATTAAGCCAGAAAGCCAGGACATACTTTTGAATCATCTGGCCTTTGTACAAAGGGTGCTAACTTGTCTGCGGTACACCATAAATGAAAGAAAATCACATCTGGTACCCTGTCAACAAATTATATTCCTGGGAGCAAGCTTGAATACAACTTCCCAGATGGCTTTCCTCACACCAGAGAAACAAATTTATTTGACAACCCACTTCAAACAAGTGGCCACAAAAACCTGCTATCTGCAAAGCAAATACTACAGGCCTTGGGGTATGGCCTCCTCCATTCTTCTTATTCCATATGCAAGACTGCATATGAGGAAACTACAGTGGTATCTAAAAAGCCTATGGTGTCAACATTCTCAGGATCTAGAAGCAATGATTCCTATCATACCTTGCCTATGCCTAGAGTTTCTTTGGTGGGCAGAGGCCTGCCACCAAAACAAGGGACTATCATTCACACTACCCTGTGCCATGCAAATCCTAACAACAGATGCATCAGACTATGCATGGGGGGGCTCACCTGGCAGGGAAGTGCATTCAGGGCAAATAGAACCCAAGTCAAATGCACCTGCATATCAATCAAAAAGAAATGTTAGCTGTACAGAATGCTCTGACAGCCTTCAAGGACCACATTCTTCCAGGGCAATTAATGGTAAAGACGGATAACACCACTGTTATGTGGTACATAAGCGGGGGGTACACATTCTTACCCCCTCTCCAGACTAGCCATGGCATTGTGGAACACAGCCCTGAGCTACCAAGAGCATCTACAAGCTCATTTCCTGCCAGGAAAACTAAATACACTGGCAGACAAACTAAGCAGAAACCTCATGGACCCACACAATTGGAAACTGGAACCAAGGATTTTCAACATGTTGACAAGCAAATGCGGGAGCCCAGATATAGACCGGTTTGCCTCCCCCCAGAACTATCAATTGGACAAATTTTGCACAAGGACTCCCCACAAACAAGCTTGGAAAGTGGATGCTCTGTCCTTCAGTTGGAAAAACCTATCAGTTTATAACTTTCTTCCTCTGCCTCTGCTCTCCAAAGTACTACTAAAGATCAAACAAGACAAACCAAGTACAATTTTGATTGCACCAGACTGGCCCCACAAACACTGGGTACCCCCTCTTGCGCAGTGTGTCACTGTTGGCCCTATGGCACCTGCCTCAGACTCCTACCCTATTGTTTCAGCAGGAGAACCAGATTCTGCACCTTCAGCTTCAAACACTGAACCTAGCAGCCTGGCTAATTACCTAATCTCTCCTTTACCATCCCTCGGTAAACCAGTGATAGATATTTTAGAGGCAAGGAGGCCTTGCACTAGAAAATCTTATGCTGAAAAATGGAAAAGATTCTGTGCCTGGAACCAGTCTCAAGGGATGAGCACAGCAGTGCCCAGTATACCTCAGATTTTACAATACTTAACTGAGATGCTGCACATGGGCCTGTCATTCTCCTCCATCAAGATTCACGCCTCAGCCATTTCAGCTCATTATAACACAGAACCTCCCCTCTTCTCTCATCCACTGCTCAAGCAGTTCCTCAGAGGGGCCAAAAATACAAACCATCCAGAAGACCTCCAACTCCAGCCTGGGACCTTAACTTTGTATTGGAGAAACTCACTCTTCCTCCTTTCGGGCCAGCTGCTACTGCAGACTTAAACTTCCTTTCTTGGAAAACAGCTTTCCTTTTAGCAATCACTTCAGCAAGAAGGGTATCTGAATTACAGGCCCTCATGGCAGTGGAGCCTTTCATCATCTTTCATGCGGACAGGGTGCCCCTCAGGACCAATCCCGCCTTCATGCCCAAGGTGGTATCCAATCTAGTGTGGCCCTTAATCAGTCTATTCATTTGTCAACCTTCTTTCCTAATCCACAGAACAAAGGGGGACTGATACTGCACTCCTTAGATGTGCACAGACAACTTAGATTCTACTTGGACAGGACTAAACCTCAAAGGAAATCTGACCAACTGCTTGTGGCATTTGCTACAGGGGCAGAGGGGAAGGCTATTTCAAAGCAAACCATTTCCAAATGGATAGGCCATTGCATTAATTTCTGCTACAAGCACCATGGAAAACCTATCCCACAGGGGATCAGACCCCACTCAACCAGGGCTGCATCTACCTCTACAGCCTTTCTCAGAGGCGTACCTACCAGGGACATCATCGAAGCTGCTACCTGGAGTTCTGTACATACTTTCACCGCGCATTACCATCTGCCTTTTTTCTCTAAATCCAGAGCTGGCTTTGCCACTGCAGTCTTTTAGGGCCTTATAGCTGGTCCTAATGCTATCCAATTCCTCTTCCCATCCTTAGCTTTTGGAATCTACCCAAATGTGATGACTGCAACAGTGAAACACAAAGAACATAGTACAGTTGAGTACACTTACCATAAATGTAGATGTTCGAGTGTATTCACTTTTGCAGTCCTGGTTACCGTCCCCCCAGCCCCCTTACTTCTTTTGGCTATACCTCTACTCTCCTTTACTATGCTCAAAAGCTTTTTGGTGTATTTGCTTTTTTGTTGGAGGTATAACCTTGTATATTTATAGATTTAATTGCTTCCCATTAGGGGGGCACCTGACATCTGGGGCAAGAAAAACTGATGTAATGGCATCGGCTGCATGTTTTATACCCCTGACAACCTGACATCACAGAAGAAGGGACAGCAACCGACACAGGACTCAAGACTTTGTTAATCAGGCGGACTGAGGTCTACTGCAAGCAGATAACCCAAATGTGATGACTGCAACAGTGAATACACTCGAACATCTACATTTATGGTAAGTGTACACAACTGTACTTTATCCCCTTTAGGAAAAAAACATGTACCCATGAATTACCACATAGGTGGCAGTACACTAAACACCAAAAGTGTGATAAGAGACTGTGATAAGAGACTTAGGGACACAGGTGGAAAGTGGTCTCACCTTCGATAACGACATTGCCACAACAGTCAGGAAATCCTTCTATGCAGCACACCTCATCACTAAGGGCTTTTCATCCAGAAAAAAGGAGGTCATTGTCCACTGTACTCATCCCTCATTAGACCCATTTGGTATGTACCTCTCAAGACATCTGCAACAACTGGAAAGGCTGCAGAAATACCTCACTAAAAGAATCACAGGTCTAAAGCAGATGCTCTATGCTGAATGTCTAAAAAAACTCCAGCTTTACTCCATCACATATTGTCTACTCAAAGACAATCTCTGCTTAATTTACAAGGCCATGTCAAACCCAGAACTGTTGGACATGGTACACTTAAAGAAATCCCAATCTCTCAGAGCCACACACTGCAAGGATCTAAACGTTGTCATCACAATGAACAAAACATGCTGGAGGGATAGGTTCCTGACCCAGAGACTCCCCAGACTCTGGAATAGACTACCCAAAACATGCTGGAGGGATAGGTTCCTGACCCAGAGACTCCCCAGACTCTGGAATAGACTGCCCATACATGTCAAACAGAGCGCCTCTTTGGCCCTCTTCAAAAGGAATCTTGATGATAGGATGGGAGATGGGAAATTCACCCCGGGGATCACGTCAGTCACCCTGCTAGACAGTGGTCCAGGGAAGTAAATATTGTGGCAAGACATAGCCAGTGAATTGTTATGGCTAGGCTTGTATAGGCCCTAGGATCGATAGCCTAGTACCAACCTAAGATATCCAGAAGAGGTATCATGAGTTCCTTCACATGGGCACTCCTAAACCTTCTGCAGTACCTTCTGTGTTGGCTACTTTGTTAAACAGCTTTTACAGCTGCCTGAAAGTCTCCTGATTCTCAGTCCCCTGCTCCAAAGAAACTTGACAGGTTCTATAAGCTTCCTGATAATTGCCAGTTCCTGTTTAAATGTCTTTCTGCTGATCCTGCTGTGGTGTCCGTCTCGTCTGACAAGCCTTCTAAGCTTTTGCCCTCTACTAAGCTTCTGCCTTCGGTAAGGGTAGTAGGTCCATGGAGAGGATTGGAAAGAAAGTCTATACTGCTTCCACTTTGGCATTAAGGGCCATCAATTAACAGACCCATATAATAAGATATGCTGTGGCCTTGACTGCCCAGGCTTGTCAAGTTATTATTCTGAAGGAAGGTTTTCTGCTCTATTTTGGGTTCCTCCTCTCAGGTGGCTCGCCATTCTGTCAGGTGCAGTTATGATGCTACTGAAGCTCTTCCAGAGCTACTGCCTTTGGGTCTATCATGAGGTGTTACTCTTAACTTCATCTGCAGTCATTAGCTGAAGACCTTAAGGCCAAGATGCTGGTTGCCCCTTTGGATAATAAAAATCTCTTTGGGATTGCTGCTTCTGTTATGTTGAGTCTCTTCAAGAAAGAGGTAAAGCTTTGCAGGAAGTTAAACATATTTTTGTGTCCCCTATCCCTAAGTGTCAGAGGACTATCCTACTAGGTCTGCTTTTGTTCACAGGCAGCCTCGTCAGACCACTAAAGGCAGAAAAATGGCAGGTGTCCAAAGTCTTCTCAGACTCCTGTGGTCCAGAAGCCTCCTATATCAGACAAGCCTGCTTTTTTCTGAAATTTTGCCTCTCCCAACCCTCAGCCAGGTTTCCTTGTTCCTTCTGCTGCCCCTCTGTCTTCCAGACTGGCAACTCATCACCTCATGTCCTTGGGTTCTGTCCATCATCCATCAAGGTTACTTTGTGGTGTGACAGTATGTTTCCTCCTTTTTCATGGATTTCTTAACCTCCTCGAGAGCAGCTTCCTCATTTCTCAGAGGTTCTTGGGCCACTGGTGGACCAGTGAACTATTCAGCCTGTCCCTCCTTCCTGTAGAAAAGGAATTTTAATTTAGAATGTTCATGGTTCCTCGAAAGGAGGGCACTTGGAGGCCTATTTTGGATCTCTCCTTGCTGAACACCTTTCTCAAGATTCCTTCTTTTCAGATGCTTTCTTTTCAAACCCTTTTTCCTCTGTTGCTTTCCCAGGCTTTTCTGATGTCCTTGGATGTGAAGGATGCTTATCTTCAAATTCCTATTCACTGTCTTTTTAGGAAGTTTTTGTGTTTCTCCATTTCTTCATCTCATTTTCAGTTCTCTCCTTTGCCTTTTGGACTCTCTGCTGCCCCAAGGATATTCACAAAATGCCCAGCTCCTAGGATTGCCTTTTGCAGGCTGCAAGGCATGCAGCTTTTTCTATATTTAGACAACCTGTTGATTTAGGCACCTTCACCCAGTTGCCTGTTTCAGCCTCTAGAGTTCACCATATCTCTCTTTCAAAGTCTGAGGTTCACTATCAACTTCCAGATGTGTGTCCTGGCACCCTGACTGCAGGATGCGGACAGTGCTAGTGTTGGCCTCACTTCCTCCTGCAAAGGTTTTGTCCTTGACAGCTTTCTTTCAGTATGTTCTTCCACTGCCTGCCTTTCCAGCCAGAGCATTTCTTCTGGCCCTAGGATTCATAGCATCTTCTGTTCCAATGCTCCCTCTTGCCTGACTGCATGTGTGGAAGCTTCAATGACACCTCAAGTCAGTTTGGCTTCAGCATTGTCACTGTCTGGATTTCACAG
Source organism: Protopterus annectens (assembly GCF_019279795.1). NCBI lineage: Eukaryota > Metazoa > Chordata > Ceratodontiformes > Protopteridae > Protopterus > Protopterus annectens. The sequence continues at coordinate 69,168,912 of NC_056731.1, forward strand.
TGCCTCTCCTTCCCTTTCTTAAGTGGGAATTCAAGTGGTGGACTCTTACCTTCAGCCCAGGCTTGCTTTTTCAGCCTTCCTTTTCATGAACTGTTCACCAACACCTTAGACATGGGATGGGGGGCTTCCTATGGTCACCTGAAAGCTCAAGGTCTTTGGCCCTTGCAACAGAAGTCAGACCAAGTCAACATCAAAGAGATGAGAGGTCTCATTCTGGCTTTTCAGGCTGTTCACCCCAGGCTGTCTCCAGGCCCCGTGAAGGTTTACACAGACAACCCCACAGTAATGTGGTATGTCAACAAGCAGGGGAGCACAAAGTCTTAACTTCTTTGCAGGCTGGTTCTTTAGGCTTGGGGTCTGGCTATCAGTTATCAGCTAACTCTTCAGGCAGTGTATAGTCCTTCAGAACACAATCTAGTGGCAGACTGTTTGAGCAGGTCCATAACACAGGCTCACAAATGGATGTTTCACAGAGCTGTGATTCTGGACAAAGTCCATCAGTGGGGTATTCCTCACGTATATCTTTTTGCCTCCCCTCTGAGCAGGCAGCTCTCTCTTTTCTGTTCCAGAGTGCTATGCCATAAGACATGGAAGACGCATGCCCTTTCTTTTCCTTGGAAGGGGATGTTTCTCAATGCTTTGCATCTTCTTCTCCTTTCAAAAGTCCTGTGGAAGATTCAGCTTGACTCCACAAAAATCTTGCTAGTGACTCCCTTCTGTCCAAAACAGCACTGGCTTCCCTTCTTAATGCATCTGGCCAGGTGCATTCACAAGTTACCTCATCAGTTGGACCTCCTCACACAGGACAAGGGGTCACTCATCCATCCTCACTTGTTCATTCTTCAGCTGACACTGTGGGTGATAGGGTTTTGATCCTTTTTAGGCATCTATTTTCTGAGGATGTGCCAAGAGTTTTACAGGAGGCAAGAAAACCCATAATCATAAAGTCTTGTATGTCCAAATGGAAGAAGATTTTCTGTCTGGTGCCATGCTCATAGCCAGGACCCTTTTTCAGTGGGAGTCCCTCTGTTTTTTTTTTTTTTTTTTTCTTCCTATTTGTTAGCTGTTAATGCTTTCTACCCTTGAATTACCATTTAGTTTCTTGTTTTGAGGTCAGATAATTTCATAAAGGCATTATGCATTTTTTGCCCACCAGGAGAGCCTATTCCTCCTCCTCCTTGGGATCTTAATTGTGTTTTGGAAAAATTGACTCCTGTTTCCTTTTGAGCCTGCAGTCTCAGCTTCTCTGCAACACTGTACCTGGAAGACTGTCTTGTTGCTTGTTCTTCCTTCTGCTTGGGGGTTTCTGAGCTTTAGGTTGTTATGGCCATACCTCCTTTTTTGTTTTTTCATGGAGACAGGGTGTCTCTTTGATCTAAACCTTCTTTTATGGCCAAGGTTGTTAATTAGTTGTCCAAGCAGTACAACTCCCTCCCTTTTATCTTCTCCACAATCTGCTCGTGAGACGATCCTGTATACCTTGGATCTGCACACATAGCTCAGGTATTATTTAAATAAGACTAAGATCATTTACCATTTGTAAGTCTGACCAGCTTTTTGTTTCCTTTCATCCCAGGACTTTGGGTTTAGCTGTTTCTAAGTAAACCATCTCCTCCTGGATATCTAAGGCCTTTCTTTTTGCTATTTTCTCATGACAAGTGTCCAGGGCTGTTGTCTCTTCTGGTGTTTTCTTCTAGTGTTTGTACTCCAGTTCAATCCATGAAGCTGCTACTTGGTTCTGAGTGCATACTTTTTACTTAGCATTATAAATTGGATATGGTTTCTAGGGCCAGAACATGTTTTGCCAAGACCATTCTGCATAGGTTTGTTGAGGCCTCTTCCCACCCTTCCACTCCCCCTCCTTTTTGTGAGCTTTTGTACTCTCCCTAAGGTGAAGAATACTGCAGCAGTGATGTAGAAGGACATAGTACAGTTGTGTAAAATCTTACCATAACAGTAGAGATGTCCTTCTCTTCACTTTTGCAATATTCAGTCCCTCCCCGTAACAGTAGATGTCCTTTTCTTCATTGTTGCAGTATTTAGTCCCTCCCTATATCCCTTTTTTTCTTTTAGATTTTGATTTGGTTACCCTCCTGGTCAAGGGTTCTTTTCCATCTGTATTTTCTCCCTTTGGATGTGTATGACCACCTTTTGTCGTATGGAGGCTGTTCTCTACTGGGGTAGTTCAGATCTAGATAACTGCGTCTGTACATCACCTTTATGCCCTACAATTGTGTGCAGGGAGCATACGTGTGACATACAGCACATACAAGATCTAGGCTTTTTTATACTGGTCGGATGATGGGCTATTCCTGGCAGGAGAGCCCTAAGGTGAAGAATATTGCAACAGTGAAGACAGGGACATCTACTGTTATGTTAAGATTTTACACAACTGTACTTTCAGTGTCCCTCTTTTGGGCTGTGAATAGAATTCTTACACATTCTACATAGTCCCCGTACTTGTCTTTGTACCACGGTTATCAGGTATTAGTAGTGTTTCTTGGTTTTAGTTCACTAAATTGCAGTTGTAAGTTACAAGTTTCTTTTGATAAGAACAGAAGGTGGCATGTGCAGGCTGTCATCACGTTTATTTTGTAGGGGGACCCATAACCAGCTTTATAGTTAGACTACATGATGATTGACATTGGTTTGTAGTTTTTCTATATTTAATGCAGCAAGTATCTTCAGGAACATCCATGTTGACAAGCTCACACAAATGGAAGTACATTATGTACTACACCTATTTGTGCTGGTAACTTTAAAGGCCCTGTAGCTCAAGCTCTGTAATGAGCACACCGGGTTGCTTTTGGCTTGTAATATTTACTTAAATATTTGTTAATCAAATGGTTGTTCTTATCTTGGGAATGTTTGCAACCACAACCCATAGTAGAGTATACTGGATTTTTTTGGTCTTGTAAATCATAGTTAGAGAAATAAAACATGACAGAAGAATTATTTGCATACTTAGCATTGCAAAGGCATGGCATTTATTAAATAAGCAGTAATAGCAATCTGTCAATGCTGCTTGCCCATCCTATGTGATTAAAATAAATTAAGAATGGATTAAGTGGCATCACAGACAGCTGCATGCTAAACATTTCTTGGTAAGTAGAATATTTTCTGTGCACGAAAGCATACTGGGAAAAAAGTACATTTGACTTGCTTTGTTGCATATCAATATGCATTGATTGTGTTTGAAATTAACTGTGGGACTATTATTGGCCTTGAACAGCTTCAGAGATCTTTCGTTCAGAAAGGAGAGCTAAAACATTTACAGTGCGAGGTAATATTTTTCAGACATTATTACAGCTAGCTCAGGAGAACCTTGTGTATGGGAGTCATCTCTGACAGATGTGTAGGGATACATCTTTTTAGATTACGTAGGTGCTCACTGAAGAAGGCTAATGCCAGTGTTGCACAGTTGTTAAATTGTATAGTCCCACTAAAGATACTGCTTAACTAATCTGAATGTTTCTTTCTATTTCATATTTAGGTGCTTCTGGCTGGACACAGCACCAAGTACCAACCTCAAGCAAGTAATGAGATATGGTCAACAAGGCAAAAAAGGTGAAGCATACAAGTGTGTGTTGCATCAGCCTAGATGAATGGAAGATGTCGATGCCCCAGTGAACTTCAGTGCATGTCATGTAGGAAGGAGCTGAAAGGGGTATCCTTTCCAATAGTGTGCAAGAGCTGGGAGCAGACAGCAGAAATATCAGTCTACAGAAATTACAGAATATTTCTGTGGGAGGAAGAACTACCAGTCTTGTAGTGGATAAATGAGAAGAAAAGAACCAGAACTGCTCCCCCAACAAACATTCCTTCAAAATAAGTTTTTGAATTTGAGAGCAAGTTACTAAGACGTCTGTTTCCATCCCTGCTGGTTAAGACTGATAAGTCCTTTATTTTTGTTATGTGATCGAATAATGTCTGGTCTGGTCTGGTTAACTGAAGAATTCCAGTAATTCAGCAGTGGAACAGAAGATTGCATTTAATTTCTACAAACTGAAGTCTTCAGAACTGCACAGGCCTTCATTCAGTGTGTAAAGTCAAAGACTGAAGTTTATGTATATTTTGTATCTGAGATCAGAGTCTCTGTATAGTCAGTAAAGTTTTGGATTTTTTTCTTTTATCCTGAACTTAACTCTTGAGAAAAGCTCCGGTTTTCTTACTCAAAGGCATATGAATGCGCTGCCTGTGAACACATTATAACATCCGTTCTTATTGCTCCTAGCACTCTGGATCCTAGTCATAATGCAGGTTATAAGAATGTTCGCATTCCTAACGTCTGAAGAAGAGCATACATTTGAAGTGCCCCAAAAAAGTGTTCTGCTTACCAGTCAGGACTCACAACTGCACTGTTTGCACTGCCAGCACTTTGTCAGCCACAAGTAGAAGGTGTGAAAAGCTAGAGGCCTACACTATCTCCTTCAAGAAAACCTTCCTTGTAAGGTGGTAGATGGAGGGATCAGCACAAGGATCCTTGTTCTGATCCTGGGCTAGGGTCAGACAGAAGAAAAAAAATGGTTAAAGCCATCTTCTTCACAGTCCATACCTGCAGTATCATGAGGTTCATGCTATTTCTGTGTTTCTATGGGTCTGAATTTGTGTCTGGCATCAGCTGAAAAGAGGTGCATAACAGATGTCTCCCAGCAACTACCCTTGAGTCTTGAGGTTGCTGAACTACCCATCCCATACTTGATTATACAGAGCTGCGCTGTGACTGGCCAGTTTGATCAGAGTTAGTTGCATAGTAGAGGCTTGGTGATTGAACTCTGATTCATTGGATCCATTCTTATTGCTTCTATCCAGGCTAAGTATAGCTTACCAGCTAGTTCTCCCACCCCCCCATTGGACTAATGGAAATGAACATGAAATTGAAAATGCATGACTTGTATGACCTCTGATGGGTTTGATTACTTTGGGTGCAGGAGCATACTGTTAGGGTGCACAAGCTGTTGCTAATGCAAACTCCCATGTAGGTCTATTATGATCCAGTGCTACCTGCACAGTGCATCCCCAAGTCACTAGAGAATCATCAAGTGACATACAGCACCTGCCAGACATTCACTCATTGCCTGTAGTGTTGGGTAAGAATGGGCTGCCCCCATTTCAGAGCTGAGTAAAAGAAATTAAGTAACTTTACATCTGATCTGATGTTGTTAATCTTCATTCATTCCTTTCTGATGGATGTCTGTTCCATCCTAGGAACTGAGTCAGCCTTATAAACAAGCTCGTGCCAGCGAAAAAACTCATGAGTTAAGCTTTACCCATAGTGCCCCTCTCCCTGTTACCTCAGATCTTGTTTGCTGCATAGCCATCAAGACGTGTCAAGCCAGCTCTCAGCTAAGTACTATAAAAATTATTATTCTAAAACCTCTTTTTTCCACAGAATTTCTCTCGTTTGCTCTCTGTTCAACCACCTTGTGACATTTGTAAGGGGTTCAGTTCTCGTACCCTAAACGAGAGGAAAAACAAACTGACTCTTAAAGGCCTATTAAAAACACATTTTTCAGAGGCTATTTCTGGGGCCTTAGGGCTCAGTCCTCCAAAGAAAGAACACAAAAAAAGTTACTCTGTTCCTTCTTCACCTCTTTCTGGTGATGGAAAGTCTGACCCCAAGTCAAAAATTCCTAAAATGGCACCAACGACTTCGGCTCTGGGGCCTCAACCGCCCTCCATGGTGTTGTCCTCAGTTCTGAAGCCTCGTGTATCCACTTCGGTGCCATCTTCAATAACTTTGACCCTGGCACTGATAATATCTACTGCACCAACAATGCCTTCAACTAGCACTTCAGCTCCATCCTGTTCGGCACCAACAATAGTAAATCCAGCACCGGTCACTTCCCCCCTTCCCTGTACATGTTACTGGTCTTGAGACCACGGTGCCGATAGGAGAGCCTGCCCCTCGGACCCGATACTCTCCCATTACAGATACTTTCTTTGGGCAACAATATAGCCCTTTTTTGGAATGGCCAAATTCTCAGTCGGGGATATCAACACGATCTTCTAGGAGTCTCTCGGAATTGGATGTGGTGCGTCTTGTGGATCAGCTGCTGGCAGCCAGAGGGATTTCAACACCTTCCAGAACTCCCCTCCCAACCGGGGGTGGGAGTTTTTTCCATGGACTCCTACATATTCTACTCCTTTAACCTCCTTGCAGGTATCGAAGCACTCGGCACCACCTTCTTCACTTCCCACTCCTTTGGTTCCACTGGGTGGACCTCACTGTGGTTCTGGAGCTGACTCTTTGGTCTTCAGCTCGCTTGGAACCAAGTCATCCTCAGGATCATGACTGGACTGCGAGCACCGTGACCCCTAGTACAGCACCAATTTTTTGTATGGTGCCATCTTCTACTGTTCCAGGAGTCTTGGTAGTACCAAGTCCTCTTTGGGCTTGTTCCGGGTTCCCATCTTTCTTCAGGTGGGCCAGCTTTCCAAGCGGTAGAGAGGGCCCTTGCCTCTGTAGGCAAACCATCGGAATACCAGATATGTCTTCCTGCTGAACCGCAGCTGACACAGGCCACCACATCAGGACATTGAGCACAAGAGCCTCAAGATACCCTAGTGGAGAGTGCCCTCTCTTCAGAAGCCCCCACTGAAGAGGTACCATGTAAGAGATCGTGCAAGAGGAACCACGTGGATTCCCCTGAAGAGTCCCTCACCAAAGATACAGACTACGATGAGGGGGAGAGGTCCCCATGGTCGCCCCCTTAGGCTGTCTCCTATGGAGATGTGCTGGAAATTTTAAAGCAGTGGGGAGACTAGAAGGCCACCAACCCTTCCTCTGAGAAGTCTGTATTCTTGGAGGCTTTTCGTGCTGACCCTCTTCTTCTTGGGTGACCCTGCCTGCAGACAAATTAGTCCAACTCGTCGTGTTGCGTGCATGGAAGAGTCCTGATACTGTTGAATCAATCCCCCGGAGACCAGACAAAATTTTGTCCCTGCTTGAAGGAAGTCCACACTGGTCCAAAGGCCTACCAGTAGATGTTATGGCGGCGGTGGCCACTAAGAAAGAGCACGCCGAGGAGAGTCAGAGTGTCCACCCCCCAAACAGGGAGTCTCGGGCAGTGGACAGGTTAGGGGAGTGAGTGTTTGCCTCATTGACCTTTGCCATTCGGTCCTTGAACTACTTGGTACACTTTACAAGGCTTCAGAGAGACCTAATCTTGGAACTTTCCAGAACCTTAGCAGGAGCACTTTCTGAAGAAATACGAGACAAAGTTGCCTCACAGCTTGCGACCCTGGAGTCTATATCCAACTTATCCATGCAGTTAATCTGTCACACTACCAAAGGGGCGGCTAGGGCTACGGGTTCAGGTGTTGTCATGAGACGTCACACCTGGATGTGGCTTTGCAGACCCTTTTAAATCTTCTTTTCTTAATGTTCCAGTGGAAACTTGTTCCTGTTTTGGCCCAAAAGTGAAAGACATGTTGGCCAGGTGTGAAAACGACGGCAGTACCCTGTCTGCCATGGGTTTATGTTTTTGACCCCCCCCCCCCCCCCCCCAACGATCCTACTCTAGGAATCAGAGGAGTGGAAAGATGTGGCACAAGAAATCCCAGGTTCCTTTCCATGACGCATGTGGCGAGTTTACTGTCTGGGGCAGAGGGGCTAGCTCATCCAGAAAATGCCCCTACAGAGGCAGAGGGGGTCCGTGTAACCAGAGGTCCAGAGAATTTCTCCTACCAGCGCTCCTGAAGAGTGACCCAATTACTTTCCTCTGGAAGCAGTCGGGGGGGGGGGTTCTCTCTGCACCACCCTGCATGGCAAACAATAACCACAGATTCTTGAGTGCAGAATATAATAGCCAGAGGTTATCGCATACTCTTCAATATTTGTCCAAAGCCATTAAGGCACATTCCTGATGTTCCACCCAGTTAAAGGGAAGCAGCAGTTCAAGGAATACGAAAGCTGTCTCAAAAAAAGAGTCATCCAAGCAGTCCCACCAGACCAAATAGGATCCGGATTTTACTCAAGGTTCTTTTTAGTGCCAAAAAAGACAGGGGACTGGAGACCAATTTTGGATGTCTGCATTCTGAACAAGTTTGTCCACAAACAAAATTCTGGATAGTCACGGTTCAGTCTGTCTTACCTGTCCTAGAAAAAGACGATTGGATGTGCTCAGTAGATCTTCAGGATGTGTATTACCACATAAAAATGGGCAAATGCTCCAGAAGATTTCTTCGCTTCCGGCTGAGAGCTAGTCATTACCAATTCTGAGCACTGCCCTTTGGACTCTCTACAGCCCCCAGAGTGTTTACTAAATGCATGGCAGTGGTAACAGCTCACTTGAGACTACAAGGATTCTGAGTGTTTCCCTACTTAGACAATTGGCTCCTTACCGGCCCCACCAAGCGTCTACTGGTAATAGTCTTGAGCTACACTCTAAAACTAGCAAAATACCTAGGAATCTCTATAAACTGGGAGAAATGCAAGTTGACTCCTACTCATACCTTAAAATTTATTGGAGCAATTTTTGATACCCAATCTTGCCTAGTCTCCCTGCCAGATCACAGATTGGAAAGACTGAGGTCCCAAGTCTGGGTGATACTCTCTCAAGACAAGGCTCCAGCTCTGGCTGTCCTCCAATCTTTAGGATCAATGGCAGCATTGATTACAATAGATCCCCTAGCGAGGCTACACATGAGACTTCTCCAATGGCTTCTGGTAACACAGTGGTCCCGTTTTCACCGTCCTGTGTCCTTTCAGATCCACATAACAAAGTAATGCAAACAAGATTTAACTTGATGAATGAAGCCAGAAAAAGACTTATGGAGTCACACTTTCTCCCCATCTCAGCCCAAAGCCACAGTGATCACGGATGCTTCCCTGATTGGTTCAAGGTACTTGGTCAACGGTGGAGACCAACTTGCATATCAGTGTTCTAGAACTGAGGGCAGTGCTTCTACCATTGCAAGCACTCCAATCTGTCCTTCTGTCAGGAACAGTTGCTACCCAGTCCGGCAACATGTCAGTGGTCTGGTACATCAACAAACAAGGGGGAACCAAGTCCCTACCCATTGTGTCGAGAGTTCAAGAAAATTTGACTATAGCTTCCAACTGCTTTCTGATAGCAATGCACATTCCCGGGAATTCCAATATGATTGCAGACAAACTGAGCACAAATATCCTTCTGCCTCACGAGTGGTCCCTCAATTCAACTGTAGCGGCAAATATCTTCAGCCACAGGGGCCAGCCTTGCTGCGACCTATTTGCCTTTCCAGCAGATCACAAACGCAGCAGCTACTTTGCCCTAATTCCCCCACAGGGGAAGTTCCTGAGGGACACTCTAATACACGATTAGCCCACGGGATGTCTGTATGCTTTCCCCTGATCCCTCATTTTCTAAAGAAGGCCCTTCAACTGAGAAGCAGAGTAATCCTCATTGAACCCTACTGGCCCTGACAAGTCTGGATGTTCTTCATCTCACATTGCTGCAGTCCTAACACTTGGGTAGTCCGCTGTCCCTCGGTCGGCCCGAATATCAGGACATCAGAGCGTCAGGGTACAAATGCATGGATGCGGATCATATCCTCAGTCTTTTTGCATGGGTCGATGCAGAAGCACAGTGTTGCAAAGTGCCGTTCTGAAATTTTTTTTTTTTAGAGTTTCAGACGAGTTGGTCTTTGGGAAGCGGTGGTGGGTCAATATGCCGCCGTGGATGCTCGGCGGTCGGATCCTCTACTCGCAAGGACAAGAAGAGTTGGATGTGGCCTCCCAGGAGGCAGGTCAGGAGCTACAGGGCTTCTCAGATGCTTTTATCCCCCCTTCTTCCTAGGTGTAGGCCCCCTCTCTTTTCCCTTCCCTTCTCCTAGAGGCAGGTCTAGTTTAGCTGCTGTGGGTGTCACTCCTAGTTCTTCAGGTTCTGTGCCCAAGAAGCACATGCAAAATGGCAGAAGATTTTAATTATTTTTTTAATTAGAGGCTCCCCTCCCTCCTGATAAGAGGGAGGGATGGAGCCAGTGTTGGGGATTATGAGCAGCTTAGGATGTGTGTCTGTCTGAAGACTGACACGCGAGTATTCTCATTATTCTGATTCTGATGTTGGCTTCTCCTCCTGAGGATTTTTTTTTTTTAGGAACCCTCCTCAGCAGAGAGAGCTTTAAATGGGAAGGTCAGGACTTCTCTGACTCAGGAAAAGGCTTGGGAATTTTTGTTTTACCCCAGCATAGGCCTTTGGCTATACCTCCTTTTTTGACTGTGGTGGAAGATGTGTTGTTTGAGGCTTCTCTTAATGATTCTTTGCTCCCTGCTCTGTTAAACCAGAGATAGGTTACAGGGTGCCTGTGGAAGCTCACCAGAAACTGTTAGCCAGGGGCCTAAGGGTTAAGGCTTCTCTCTGTCAAGAATCGGTTTCCTGCAGAAGCCAGGCCTCTAAGGTTGATGCTCTGGCGGAAGGTATTGATTGCAATCTGATGTCTTGTTTGGTTCTCCTGTTGAGGCAGTTTTAAAGTAAGGGGTGGGCGTATCCTTCTTATGATTCCCAGTCTAGGGGTAGATCTAGGGCGTGGCAGGGGCAGAGGGTCTCTTTCAGGCCTTTCAGCTGCCAGAACCTTCTAGCCTGGCAGCACCTTTGGGAAGGTTGGCACTTTTCAAAGAGACATTCCTCCTCAACAAAGAATAGAGGCTCACAAGCAAATGTGCTAAGATGCCTGGGGTATTCTGTGAAGCGAATAAAGTAGACTGAATACAGCATCCCAGATGGCCTTTCTACGACAAACAAAAGAATCTTTCCCTTTACTTCCATCATCTTTCTCTTCAGTCGGGGCTGACTAAGGACAGTCCTTCAAGCCTTAGGGTTCATGGCATCTTGTATTCTGGTGCTTCCCAATGCCAAACTGCATATGAGGAAGTTGCGATGGTATCTCCACTGTCATTCAAATAATACCTTGCATTCAAATGGAATTTTTGTGGTGGCTCAGGAATGTCACCTAAACAAGGGACTCTCTGTGACCCGGCCAGTGGCGGTCAGATTCTAACAACAGACATCTACATATCAATTTGAAGGAGATGTTAGCAGTCCAGTTTGCATTAATAGCTTTCAAGGATTACTTCTTCCAGGGCAGGTGTTGATTCTAACAGACAACACAACTGTCATGTGGTACATCAACATGCAAGGGGAACACATTCTTATCAATGATTTTGTGGGAGACTGCTCTCAGTTTGTTTCTGCCAGGAGCACAGAACTGTGTCCTGGGGAACTCAGACATAGATCTGTTTAAACTCTCCACTAAACCACCAGCTAAGTGGATGCTCTTTCTTTCAGTTGGACAAATCTTCATGTGTATGCCTTTTCCTCCTCTCTCCTCTCCAAAGATGATTTTGATAGCTCCAGATTGGCCTCGACAGCACTGGTACCCATTACTGAGAGTCTAGCACGGAAGCCTCCATGGCCTTTGCCGACAGCCATCTGCTCAATGTCAGCTTCACTCTCTTCACCTAACAGCCTGGCATATTCTGTTTTAAACCATAGAGTCTCAACTTCCACAAGTTTTGAATGTGATTTTGGAAGCTAGAAGGCCTAGTACAAGAAAAGTGTCATATGAGATAAATGGAAGATTTTTGTTTTGGGTGCAGCTAAGGATTTGATGTTTTTTGAGCCATTTAAAGTGTGGCTCTTCAATATCTTTACTGGATTCATGCTGCAGCAATTTCAGCTCACTATGACTGTGACCCACCATTGTTTTCTCATCCTTTGTTCAAGCAATTTCTTAGAGGGCAAAGAATATAAGACCCCCACGAAGAGCTCCTACTCCTGCTTGGGATCTCAATTTTGTGTTGGAGAAACTCACTCTACCTTTTTTGAGCCTGCAGCAACTGCCGAGAAATAAATATTTGTCATGGAAGACTGCTTTTTGTTGGCCATTACCTCTGCAAGAAGGGTTTCTGAATTGCAGGCCCTTATGGCAGTTGAGCCTTTCTTAATTTTTCATAAGGACAGGGTATCTCTTCCTTTATGCCTAAAGTGGTTTCTACAAACTATTCATTTGCCTACTTTTTATGCAATCCCCAAAATAACACTTTAGATGTACACAGGCAGTTCGATATTATTTGGACAGAACTAAAGGGTTCAGACAATCTCAGCAGTTATTAGCTTTGTGCTCTCAGGGCAAGCCCGTGTCAAAACAAACTATTTCTAAGTTTTGCATTGCTTTCTGTTATTCCCATCATGGCAAAGAGATTCCAGCTGGGATTAGGCCTCATTCCACTAGGGGCCTGCCCACTCAAACTTTTTTTGAGGGGGCAGCCACTTGGAGTTCAGTGCATACCTTTTCTAGGCATACCACCCTCCACTGTACTCTAACCAGGGCTGGTTTTGCCACTGCTGTGTTGCAGGGCATTTTGGCAGCTCCTGCTTCTATATGATTTGGCCATCCTCCTTACCTCTGCAGTGTTAGGACTGCAGCAATGTGAGATGAAGAACATAGTACAGTTTTGTACCTACCATAAATGTAGATGTTCGAGATCCACATTGCTGCAGTCCAATTCCCTCCCTTCCTCTGATGGTGGAGAGAGTTATCCATCTGAGGTATATTGTGCATATTGTATATATGTTGTATATATTTTTGGTATTAGGCTGGTTGGTTGTTTAGTTGTTGTCTTTGGGTTTGGACCTTTCTTTTTAGGGTCTTCTGACATCTGGGGCGGACTACCCAAGTGTTAGGACTGCAGCAATGTGGATATTCGAACATCTACATTTATGGTAGGTACAAAACTGTACTTTTCCCTTTCTTTGGCCTCTGGATCCAACTCTAGAATTACTGTCACACCTGCAGGGGTTGATTCACCCAAACATGTCCAGTCTCAACCTGACAGCTTGGTTTTTCCACTTCCAGTAATTGCCAGATAGAATAACCTTATCTCCTTGGTACATAACATTCTTCTGGCTTCACATAACCCATCCATTAGGAAAATCTGTCTTATCAAGTGGAAGAGATTCCTTATTTGGTCCTGACAGAGAGAACTAGACCCTTGTTCAGCTCCTGTTAGTGTAGTTTTGGATTATTTGTCAGGTCTTCTTCATTCAGGAGCAGCAGCCTCCACCATTAGAGTACATTTGGCTGCTATCCCAAACTTCCATAATGGATTCCAAGACTCATCCTTAATCTCCCATCATCTCTGTAAAACCTTCTTGAAAGGAGTTTTGCATATCAGAACACCTTTCAAAGAACCGATCAAACTTTGGAGTCTAACACTAGTACTGCAATCCCTGACAAGACCACCTTTCGAACCTGCTGGCACATGCGATATAAAGTTCTCATCTTGGAAATCCCTTTTTTTAGTAGCCATCACCTCAGCAAGATGCATATTCGAGCTTCAAGCCTTGTGCATAAAATGCCCTTACATGGTCTTCCATAACGACAGAGTATCATTCAGGACTAAACCTTCTTTCCTGCCCAAAATTATCTCAGAATTGACAATTAACCAGACCATTGACCTACCAGTCTTTTTTCCAAACTACTCAAAGAATACTACCTTCATTTGCTGGATGTACATAGACATTTACACTTTTATCTGGACAGAACTAAATCAGTACGTAAATCAGACCAGTTGTTTGCTTCCTATTCAGGTCCTAAATTGGGATTCTCTCCTTCTAAAGTGACCCTAAGTGGTTGAAAAATTTCATATGTTTTGGCTACCGACATAATCAAATTCCTGTAATAAAGTCAAAGCACACTCCACCAGATCAATGGTGACTTCTGTAGCTTTTCACTCAAGGGCTTCAGTGGATAATCTGTGCAACTGCAACTTGGGCTAGCCCTCATACCTTTATCGCTCATTACAAATTGGATTTGGTCTCCGGGGGAGAGCATCCTTTGGTTCAGTGGTGCTCAGGAATATCCTTCCATAAGGTTCCCCCAGGACATAAAGAAGCTAGGGAATCTGTCCTATCAGTAAGGAATGAATGAAGGTTAACAATATCAGATAAAGAAGTTATGTTCTTAGCATAACATTCAATCTGCGTTGTTCATCTTAATTTTTTTTTTATGTCCCCCCCCCCCTTCCCCATCCAAGGGGCTTCTGGAGGTTTGGATTTGGTCCAAATCCCACATTAGGGGATCTGCTCAGAAAAAGCCTCTGCTTTGTTTATCATGGGCAAACTCAATCTGAGGTAACAGGGAGAGGGGCACTATATGGGTAAAGCTTAGAGAGTTTTTTGGCTGGCACGAGCTTATTATAAGGCTGCCTCAGTTCTGAGGATGGAACTGACACACATCAGTAATGAATGAATGAATGAAGATGACCAACACAGATTCTCCTTGAGAAGGCAAGTCTGAGCATCCTGAAATTCTTGTTATAATAGTGATTTGGGTAATGAAGCCTTTCACCTCCTTTAATGCCCTCTAGGAGACATCTTAGGAAGAAAAATGTGGAAACCTGGATCAGCCCTTATGGAACTTGCTGTAAAGGATGCTGTTTATGTGGCTTAGAAGGATCAGGATTTTGCTGCATGCGCTCTTAAGGTTATTGCCCTCTGCACACCATTGACATCATAACTAAGCTTTCGATGGCACATTTCTGTGTGAGCTCTTCAGTCTGACATACTACTTTTCAAACGTATGTGCAAGTGGTTCTTTTCCTGTCCCTTTTTTGAGAGTGACGCTTGAGACATATTGGTAGAGACCCCCAGATTAGGAGACTCAACAAGCTTTCAAATAGCCTGCAGTAATTTTTTTCTGCTCAGATTGTCTTGATTAGGGCTTCTTGTTAATAGTCTGCACTGTGGATGGCATGGCTCAGGTTGTTCTCTTTTAAGGTTGGATAAGGCAGGCCATTTTGGATGCCTCCTTTCAAGATTAGACTGCATTGATGCTGCTTCATAAGACCTGGTGGAAGCCCTTCCAGTTGGGAAACAGGTGTTGACTACTGTTGAGGGGTGTCCATTATTCCCCAGCTGTCTTTATTCTCCTCTTCTTCTAGGTAAGTCCAAAAACAGAGTACCCAAGATTGGGCATTTCTGCCCCCCACCTCCACTTGTGGAGAATCCCAAACAGATGACTCCACCAGCATTACTACAACAGTTGTGAATACACTATAAAGCTGCCTGTAGAGACCAGCTTTCTGACTTTGCCACATCTTGGAGAGCCATACCAGAGGTTGATATGCTCTACATATGTTTTTTGTATAGTTATGTCTTGCATATCATAGGTCATTCCCAAAAATAGCTTCATTAAAGGATCAGGCATATTCTGAAAAGCTCTTTGAATGAATCCAGCCTTTATTCCTCAATGGTACTAGAGATGCTGTGTCTTTCTGAGAAAGGCAAATGGTTGTTTCAATGGCAGTAGGAGGTTTCCTCTCAAAATGAACCTCATCAGCATCTTTGAACATTATGATATGCCACATTCCAAAGGATCATGTCTCTGCTGTCACAGGGTGCCTGGATAGTATTGCTCGGTCTGATGGATGCCATTCAATACACACAAGGTTCTGTTGGCTCAATATTAGCTTCCATTTCATCACAAAGTTTTGCAGTTTGCTGTGTTATTTACTTGCAATAGTAATACAGGCCATAGATGAGAAGAGACTTGAGTTCCCCTACCTGTTTGACTGGCTCTATCAAGCTAATCCCAAATAGTAGCTCCTGCCTTACCCTTCTATGGTTGCAGACTTGTGGGTAGCTGTAAACTACTGTACATTTTCTCTGGTACTAGCACATGGGTTTTCTTTCAGCTCATGCAGAGCTGACTACTTCCCCATGCCTTTTCATGCCTTTTATTGCTTCCTGCAGGGAGGAATCAGGAGGTACTTAGCCTTGATAACTTGGATGATGATGCAGTGATTGTCAAAAGGATGAAACCTTCTTTGCCTTTTGAACTTTATGGCAGCCACAGTCTTCACAATCACATTCACCTGCCTATATATTAGGAGTGCTTTAATGGGAGGTTGAAGCTTCAGTTGCAACAGTCCTAATGCCCACACGGTTTCTGATTTGAGCAGACTGTTATCACAGTACACACTACAGTGGAGGATGGTGCCTGTCCTCAGTGTGGGATTGCAGATGTTCTTCATGTTTCACTGTTGCAGTCATCATATTTGGGGTTATCCCTGCCAGGGTAGCCCTCGGCCAGCCCGAATATCAGAGGCTTAGTATTTCTGCGTCGGTTGCTGTCGCTTCAGGACTGACATCAGGTTGTCAGTAGTATAAAGTAAGGCAGCTGACGCCATTGCATCAGTCTTTCGTGCCGTGGAGCCTGAAGCAGAAGCAGTTTGCACGAGTGCCGGTCGGCCGCTACCCGAGTTTCATCTACTGAATTGAAGTTTTCTAAAGCTAAGTACCCCGTTGGGGATCCTTTTTTCTTGCACTAACCGATGTCAGAAAAAGTTAATTGTCTCACCTGTGGAAAGCAAATACTACACCGAGACTTTCATTCTTACTGCATCACTTGTTTATGCCCTGACCACAACGTCCCCCGTTGTCGCTTCTGTGCTTTGTTCAACGCCACAACTATCCTTCGTTGATCCCTTATTGTAGCTATTTTTGTTTACAGTCCTCGAATTCTGATATGGCTTCGGTAAGCCATCTGACAGCAGATCTTCTGAAAAAACGTAAAGATAAAGACAGAGACAGATTGCATAGGTTCAAACCTACCGACGACGCTTCTGTTAAGCTAGTCATCAGTTCTCCGGTCCTCAGTGAGGTGCTTTCGCAGCCCCTGATGCCCGCTTTTGTAGATTCACAGGCTGCACCTGTTAGCAGATTTCCTACCAGGTTCTCTCAACTCTCTGGCAGACTAAGCAGAAATGCCACAAAACTCTTCTTCGACTAAGGATCCTGCGGTCATCTCTATCTTGGATGGGTCTGATGCCACTGAGCAGGCATGGCGTCCAAGGAAGTCCTTCGCACTACCGATTCTCGACTCAAACCGACATCTTCTTTCGCGACTACCGTTCTTTCGAAAACGAGTTTCTTAGGCCAAGGGTATGAACCACACCCAAGAAACCGACTTCCCAATCTCAGGCACTTGCTTCCTTGCCTCAGTCTCAAATGCTTAAAATGGTGGAAGACCTTATCATGCTGATCAGGGGGAAGTCAAGCTACCTCCTCCAAAAGGAAAAGAGATCTGTACCTTGTATTTTTGGCTGAACAAGCATCAGATGACTCTGATGTATCTGAATATGAAGACATGCAACCCCTCTCTACTTATGAGGATTCTGATGCAGAGGACTCCATCCCTTCAGCCTCTCCCCCAGAGGATTTTTCCTTTGGGGAAACCCTTCATACCTTAAGGGAGCATTTCCAATGGGAGAGTCAAGACTACCCTCAGTCTAAAAAGAGACTCGGGGAATTCTTAATCGTCCACAGCACAGGCCCTTGGCCATCCCCCCAGTCCTGAATATTGTGGAGGATGTTTTCCTGGAATCCAGGTTGACTGCTGACACCCTCCTTCCTGCACCCAGAAAACCAGACAGGTACTATAGAGTCCCTGAATCACACACATTTCTTTTTAAAAATCCTACTGCTGACGCTGAGGTAATTTCTCAAGGGCCTAAAGGGATTAAAGCAACCTCTGCTAAGAATCCCACCCCCTCAGATAGGGATTCCTGAGCACTAGACAGATGGGGTAAAAAAGTATACACCTCAGCTACTCTTGCTGTCAGGGCACTAAATTGTCACTTCCATATGCTAAAATTTCCGCAACATACCCTGGGACTCCTCAAATAAAAATGTCTTCCTTTCCTGCTTGTGCAGAATCTAAAGAGTTGCAAGAATTAATGCATTCTGCAAGTCAAGTAATTAAACACACCTTGCACTGTGGTTTTGACGCTCTAGAAGCTTCTTGCAGGGCAGCAGTCACTGGATCTGTCATTAGAAGGCATGCATGGCTTAAGGAACAGCCCTACCTGACCATGTCAAATCTAAATTGTTGGATGTCCCCTTGAACAAAGACAACTAATTTGGCACTAAAGCAGAAGGTCTTAAAAAAGATGGAAGAAAAAGCAAAATCTATGCAGACAGTTAAGGATTTCTTACAGATCCAGCCACCCAGGTTCAGGAGGCATTGTCCCACCAAGCACTGGTCCTTTCCTGCTCCCACTAAGCCAGTCCAGCCCAGGCCCTAGGGAACCAGACTCCCAGACAGTAGCCACAAGGAATGCAGAGATCTAAGCAGTGGACTACCTCCCCCACCGCCTCCCTCTGCCCACCTTCACTTGCCTCTAGGAGGAAAACTCTCCTTTCATGCAAGCACTTGGCCGACCATTATCAACGACCACTGGGTTCTCAATGTCTCAAGCATACAAATTTTCCTTCCACACCCTTCCAGCCCTAAAAGGGTTCCCAGATCTACCTCCAAACCAGTGGGCAGAGGCTCAAAAGCAAATCCTTTCCCTGCTTTTTATGAGGGCAGTAGAACACGTTCCTGTAGAACAGATAGGCCAAGGTTTCTACTCTAGACTTTTTCTGGTGCCAGAAAAGAGGGCACCTGGCACCCCATCCTTGCTCTATCCATTCTAAAAACCTTCCTGGTAATCCCAAAATTCAACATGCTCACCCTCCAGTAGCTGCTACCCATGCTGTCCAAGGATGCTGGGCTAACCACCCTAGATCTAAAAGAGGCCTTTCTCCACATTCCTCTCAGGGAGTCATGCAGGACATACCTCAGTTTCAGGGCAGGATCTCAACACTTTTCAGTTCTTTGCGCTTCCCTTTGGTTATCTTCTGCTCCCAGAGTTTTCACAAAATGTCTGGCACCGGCCATTGCTTTTGCAGACAAAGGAATATCCAGATTTACCCATACTTAGACGACTGCCTTATTCAGGCAGACAGCCAGGAAAAGCTGCTCAAGCACCTGGCCTTTGTAAAGAGCCTACTAACCTCCCTAGGGTACACAATCAATGAAAAGAAATCCAAACAGGTGCCCACCCAAAGGACTATCTTCCTGGGAGCAAGCCTGGACACAGCATCCCAGATGGCATTCCTTACACCAGAAAAACAAATTTTCCTGACAGCCTACTTCTCTCAACTAACCACCAGACCCCAGTTATCTGCAAGGAAGATCCTGCAAGCTCTGGGGTTCATGGCATCTTGCATACTACTCATTCCATATGCCAGACTGCATATGAGGAATCTTCAATGGTACCTAAAAAGCCTTTGGTGTCACCACCCTCAAGACCTGGAGACTTTGTCTATAATTCCATGCCTCAGAAAAGATTTTCTTTGGTGGCTAACAGCATGTTCCCACAACAAGGGACTACCTTTCTCACCACCCCCCGCCACCTAGACCCTCACCACAGATGCATCAGACTATGCTTGGGGTGCACACCTGGAAGGCAGGTGCATACTGGGCCAATGGAGCTCACAGCAAATCTCTCTGCACATCAACCAAAAAGAGATGATGGCTGTCCAGCATGCCTTGATAGCTTTCAAGCCCCTTCTCTCCCCAGGCGCTGTCCTGATCAAAACAGACAACACCACTGTGATGTGGTATATCTCTCAACTCTCTGGCAGACTAATTAAGCAGAAATCTTCTGGGCCAACATGAGTGCCAGCTCAGCAGAAGAACCTTCACCCTAATAACTCAGAAATGGGGCACCCCGAAGGTTGACCTCTTTGCCTCCCACACCAATCATCAGCTCAGCAAATTCTGCACCAGAGAGCATCACTGCATGGCTTGGAAAGTGGATGTCCTGTCCTTTCTGTGGGTCAATCTTATCGGTCTGTGCCTTTCCTCCACTACCTCTCATCCCCAGGGTACTGCTCAAAATAAAGGAGGAAAAACTAAGGACAATTTTTATAGCTCCACACTGGCCTCACCAGCACTGGTACCCCTTGCTGTGCAGCCTCTCCCCACTGCCACCATGGCATCTTCCTCAGATTCCAAACCTCCTTTCCCAGAGGGAAGGGGAATTCATTCATCCCCAATTGCAGACACTCAATTTGGCAGCTTGGCTTATTCCCTAACCCCGGATTAATCTGCTAACATCAGTAAACAGGTTCTAGATGTTATACGTGATGCCAGACGCCCTAGCACTAGAAGTCTTATGCTGACAAATGGAAACGGTTCTGCACCTGGATCCAGGCTAAGGGAGCCAATAGGGCACAGCCATCCCTCCCTCTCATCCTGGAATACTTAGCTGACCTACTACACAGTGGTATCTCTTTCTCCTCTATACAAATTCTTGCCTCTGCTATCTCTGCTCATTTCCCCACTGAGCAGCCCCTTTTCTCATACCCTTTGATCAAACAGTTCCTAAGAGAGGCTAGCAACTTGAGGCCACCCAGAAGAGCACCAACCCCAGCTTGGGACCTTAACTTTGTGTTGGAAAAGCTCACCCTACCCCCTTTCAAACCAGCTTCTTCTGCAGAGCTAAAATTTCTCTCCTGGAAGACGGCCTTCCTTCTGGCCAACACTTCAGCCAGAAGAGTCTCAGAGCTGCAAGTGCTCATGGCTGTGGAACCCTTCATCATCTTCCATGCTGACAGGGTATCCCTCAGAACTAACCCATCCTTCATGCCCAAGGTGGTGTCTAGTGTGGCTCTCAACCAATCCATTCATTTGCCCACCTTTTTTCCAAATCCCTAGAACAAGGAGGAAAGGATCCTGCACTCTCTAGATGTGCTCAGATTCTATCTAGACAGGACTAAATACTTCAGAAAGTCTGATCAATTGCTGGTTAGCTTTGATACAGGGGCTGGAAGGCAGTCATTTCTAAACAAACCATTTCCAAATGGATAGCACACTGCATCCATTTCTGCTACAAACAACATGGAAAGCCTCCCCCCTAAGGTGGTCAGGACTCACTCCACCAGAGCAGCCTCCACTTCTGCAGCTTTCCTCAGAGGAGTCCCCACCAGGGACATCCTGGAGGCTGCCACCTGGGCATCAGGTCACAATTTTACCAAACATTACCACCTGCCTCTCTTCTCCAAATCCAGGGCAGGGTTCGCCTCTGCAGTCTTGCAGGGCATCCTAGCCAGACCCTAGTTTCCTTGACTGCCTCTACCTATTTCCTCAGCTTTGGGAATCAACCCAAATGTGATGACTGCAATAGTGAAACACGAAGAACATAGTACAGTTGTATACACTTACCATAAATAGAGATGTTCAAGTGTATTCACTGTTGTAGTCCTGGTCTCCCTCCCACCATTCCCCCTTTCTTCTCTTTCCTTAGAAAGGACATATTGGTGTTTACTTTCTACTGGTGGGGCTCTTCCACCAGAACCTGGCTCCTACTTGGGGGCTCCTGACAGGTTAGGGCAAGAAAAACTGATGTAATCTCATTGGCTGCCTTACTTTATACTACTGATGACCTAACGTCAGTCCTGAAGCGACAGCAACCGATGCAGAAATACTAAGCTTCTGGTATTCGGGCCGGCCGAGGGCTACCCTGACAGGGATAACCCCAAATGTGATGACTGCAACAGTGAATACACTCTAGACAATCTACATTTATGGTAAGTGTACACAACTGTACTTTTCCTTCTGCCATGTCATGGCAGTCCCTGACAATGGATGACTTCACTGGTATTTTGGAGGACTTGTGTGCATTCCTCCCTGTTGCAAGAAGGGTGGAATTCCTATGAAAGGAAGTGGTCTCCCACAAACTTCCCTTAGCTTAGTAATGACCGTGTTCTTTCCATTCCAGGCACATTTAAGACAACACCCCCTTTTTCTCCTCCTCCTATTAGACAGCTGGGTAGACTGTAATCTGTCATGTGAACGATTTGAGCCCCTCAGACTCATGCCTTTTCTACAGAGACATAGCATGGCTTCTGCAGTAGAGTGGAGCATGCCTTTATCATCTGTTTATAACCGTGGGAAAATAAATGTGCTGGTAGAGTCCTTCAGATGCAGCTGAGTTCAGCAGGCGAGCAGTTGGGGGTAGATGCAGTCTTCTATGGTAGGGGACGGTTCCATCATTTCTTCAGATTCCACGTCTCAATAAAATTTAAAGAATTAAGATGAAACCTCATCCTTAATAGCCACTGGTTGTCAAGCAGGATATGTTATCAGATTCTTTGTAGATTTCTGGCAGCACCTCGCTCCTCTTTGGACTTGACTGAGGGGAGTCAGAAATGTTACTGAACCCACCAGGAAGCCTTCCACCTAGCCTGCTTACTGTTGTCAGGTGGAAGAGGTTCTTCATTTGGGTAGAGAGAAAGAAATTCTGTGCTACCTTAATTGGTTACTCTGCAGGTGGTCCTGACCTACCTGAGACACCTGTTAAGTTTCGGCCTTGGTTGATTTCTTGATGTTGCACATTTCCAAGCTTTTTACACAACATGACCTTGTGTAATGCAAAATTGTGTCATAGCAGCAGCTTGAAATGCAGTTTCTTAAATGGATTCTGCACCTTCACCCAGCTTTGAAGAACTCTGTACCTCCCTGAGACTTGAACATCATGACTGAAAAAGCTTGCCCTTCCCTCATTTAAATTGTAGTTCAGGTCTTGAAATATAGTTTTCTTGGTAGCCATTACCTCTGTATGCAGATCTTAAAACTATAGGCTGATTATTTTTCCCTCTTTGGCCTTTCATAAGGATTAGGTGTCTGAAGATTAACTAGTGTCACCTGCAGAATGTGGTTTCATTTCCATTCCATCCTTAAACTAGTCCATTAACCACCTTGTTTCCTTTCAGGTGGCAGAATCCTAGTGAGAAAGAATCCTTTTATACCCTTGTTGTGCACCATAAGCTTATGCTTTCCTTAAGAGTTCAGTAACATAGGCCAACTTTTTGTTGTCTTTGGTCTAGATGTGGCTAAGAAAACTTAACTGTGTTTGTTTGTGTCATTCGGCTTTTCCCGGTTAGGGGTCGCCACAGCGGAACTCCGATCCGCTAATGATTGGCAGTAGATTTTTATGTGCTGGCTTGCAGGGCCTAATGCACAACCTTCAATGAAGGAACGCCCACTCATGCATGTCGCCACACAGAAGACACTCTGAGAATCGAACGGGCAACGAGAAAACTTAACTGTGTAAATTGTTAATTTCAAGTATATGTTGCCACATGTCAGTAAACTCAACTTTCAAAAGTGCCTCACACAATACTACATTAGTGGAGTGGCAGCTTTCACTGCTCCTCTTTTGAATGCAATTACTGCTTTCATTTTTGTTGCAGCTACTTAATCATCATTTTATACAGTATTGATTCGATTGTGATTGACAGAAGTCTGGCATCAGCTGGCACCTTCTGCTTCAGGGCTCTGGCCTCTGTGCGCATTGGTCTGTAGACTTTCTTCTGGCTTTGACATCACCGTCACAGGGAGAGGGTGTACATATATATATATATATATATATATATATATATATATATATATATATATTATTTTTTGTACTGAGTGAGATTCTTCCTAGCAGTTTAACCCACTGTAGAGAGCATTCAGTGTCAGATATAGCAGATGCATATTTATTGACAACACTATTAAATATTATCAGAAGAACTGCTTAATCCAAGTCTGTATCACCAGTTCATTAGAATAGGGACTTTTACAATATTACCAAGTATTTTTGCAAGGTGCAGGCCCTTTGTTAAATTTAACATCAGCAAAAAAAAGGCAAACCTTTGTCCACATGATTAAGAACTTTGTAAAATACTGCAGTGGTTTCTATTTTGATTAATTGCCAATTAATTGAGTTTGGTTCATGAAGTCAGATTTTGTTTGTCATTTGACTGATTGTTATGTACTCATGTTCATCTTATCTGTTGCTGTACAAAATAGCTTTCTGCAGTGGGTGTCTGTCATTCTCCTGCCATCCCATGTCTTTGAGCAAATGTTCCATTTAATTTCAGCTGCTGAATAACTTTTGTAAGTATATAAGTATATAGTTTTATATCTGTGTTTGTCTTTCAGGTGCACGTATTGAGGGTCAGGCTGAAGAGTTTAAGGGGCTGTGCATGCCCTTCAAGCCTGGGAGAATGTAGCATGATTTGCTGTGGCAGGAGGTGCATGTATCCCTAACTATAGAAACTGTGGGTTACAGAATGTTGTTTCACTGGGGAATATCAGTTGAGAAAAGTTTACTGCAGAAAGTCTTCCTGCCAGTCAACTTGACATTGTGAAGTGCACATCTGTTATTTCTTTCCTCAGCTTTCATGGTGAGGATAGGTGTGAATGTTGTGTTTAAGACTAAGGAAATGCAGGTGCAGTTTCCTTTTTTAAGGCTGCTTTACTATATTGCTCAGAAGCTTGTCTTTTATTTGTATCTATTTTTTATTAATTTGTTAACCAGGTAAGTCAACTGGACACAGTAGTCCTTTTCAGTGGGTAACCTGGGCATTTTGTCTTATTACGTTACTTGATCAGATTCACCCAGGTCATGCAACTGTGGCAGGAATTAAAATGTTTGCTTAGCTGAAAGTTGTTGCCATAGTTTAATGCATCTCAATAATTTTATAAATCTTACATTACTATTATAGTGTAGGAATGTGCAATTTTGTGCTAATTTATTCCAAAGGATGTTCAACCCAAAGTAAAAATCTGGAATGTAATAATGAAGATTGGCATGTATTTTCTATTTTGCAGGCTGTATTTTAAAATATGAATTAACACACCAAGTAAAATTAGTAGGAAGTAAAAGTTGTATTCAATGTACAATGCTTAATTACCAATTTACCACAATTATGAACTTTGTGATGAATTTTATCAAATGGATTTTGTAGCATGTTTTATTGCAGGAATGAGAGAAGCCTGGTGTTCACAGAATTCAGTGTATTACAGCAGTCTGATGCACTCTGGAGAAGTAGCAGGCATATTAATTGATGATGCAGTTCTTAAAAAAAAAAAAAAAAAAAAAAAGCATGGCCCAAGGACCGAACCCAGGGGTACAGCACTACTGACGGATCTTCTGGAGGAGGTGTCGCCCACCCTAATTTTCTGGATTTTATTTGTGATCCAGTTTGCTTTCCAGTGAGTTTGATAGGGATTTTCATTTAGCTGAGAGAGTTTAACTATGACACTGTATGTATGATGGTGTCGTACGTCTTTTGAGGTCAAGATATGAAATAGGTACTGATTTGTCCTTATCCATTGCTTTAATAATACCAGGTTAAATAGGCAGGATCTGCCCTTGATGAGTCAGAACTGGATTGGGTCAAGAGTTTGTAGATTATCTGTGTCTTTATATATTAGTTCCATAATGATCCTGTCCTTAGCTTTACAAATGAGGCTGATCAGGCTTGTGCGTCTACAATTACCCGGGTCTGCTGATGACCCATCTTTGTGCAAGGGGGATGACTGTTGCTGTCCTCCATTCATCCAGTGCAAAGCCTGTTTTGGGTTGACAGGGAATAACCTCTACAGAGAATTTGATGGGTTATGTTTCAGACTGGCCAGTAGACAGCCCAATATGTTATTCAGCCTCATTAGAATAAGTGTTTATGGCCATGGATAGTGCTTCAACATTTGTACAAGATTTGGAAGGGGGGGTGCAGGTGTGTGATCTGGGACTGTAGGAGGGGAGAGGAGGTGAAGTTTGAGCTAAATTTGTCCACCTAGTAGAGTAGCTGGGTCCTCTGTGTCCAAGTATGTGATATCTTTTACTATTAGCTCTGCACAGTGCTGGGCATTGTTTCTGAGGTTTCTAACACAGTTAAATAAGGTTCTGCAGTTATCCTTTATATGGGTCCTGTTTATCCCTTGTATCTGGTTTTGGTTGATTTGGCGAGAGTCTGAAGTTCCTTATTAAGTTTAGCAAGAGCATTATTGGCATATTGAGAGTTAATTTTATTTTTGCATGCAATAAGTTTCTTTTTTATTATAGAAATTGTTTATGTTAAGGTTTCACCACAGGGCTTTATTTTTAATTTGGCATTATATTTACTTCTGAGGTGGACAGATGCATCTGTACATTTACATGTCCATATAATTTGGGGTTAAAGGATTCTGCATTAGTAGTGGGGTTGTCAAGACGAAAGGGGCTTTTGAATTTAGCCAGGTCATCACTCAGTTTTACTAGATTAGCCCTGACATAATCTCTGAATACTGTGAGGGTATTAGAAGATGCTTCGGGCTTTAGTGGTGAATGTGATTGATTTATGGTCCGAATTGGACAAGGAAGAAGTTACAATTGGAGATGAGCAAAGCTGCCTCATACTGGTAATCACAAAGTCTTGTATTTTATCACCCCTGCTATTGAAGGTAGAAGATTTTGTATTGCTGAAGTCCAGAAATTTTCTGGCACGTATTTGAGGATGTAAAAGTCTCCTAGTTAATGGAGGGACAGTTAAAGTCTCCTAGGATAATAGTGTTTGGATTAATGTGTAGGGCGTCCATACTTGTTGGCATTGAGTTCCAGGTCGCTATCTTGTCTAAGACCGTGTGTGGAATTTTAATATGGAGACACTGCCACCTTTGGTATCTTCATCTAATACTGTGGGGACTGAACATGTGGTAGGCAAAACATACAACCGTGAGGGAAGTTGAACCAAGTGCACTGACATTCTGTCAAGCATTTCCCTTACAAACTGAGCCACAGAAGCACTTTATTCTTCCTTGGTCCTGCCTGTGTTTAGGTGTATGTCATATCTGTTTGTAGAGCCCCAGATGTCATGAAGAGTGGAGCATTTTCCTCTGTTGTACAGGAAAAAGAACCTCATTAAAGAGTGAGTTTGTGCACTTGTGAGTGTGTCATTAAACATTTTTTTTGGCTTGAAAGAACAACTTTATAAAACATCATAACAAGATAACCAAACATTAGTAACCCCAGCAAAACAAAAAGTACAGTTTTTAGGATAACCATGCCACAAACCAGCACAAATAAAAATCATTCTAATATAGCAACCAGTTATCCAAAACTTGCCATTTCAGTACTTACATATTATCGCAACTACATTGTCGTGTTTGCGAAAATAGCATACTTAAAGTCAAAGGAGGTCATGCAACACTGTAAAGTGTTATTGAAAGCCCTTTTTGCTCAGCAAAAAGTGTGGATTACCTTCAGGAAGACCAACAAATTAAAAAATCCTCTTCCTGATTTGCGTGCATTACAGATACACGGAAAAATTGTCATGGCTGTTATCATACAAGTCGATTTCTGAAGGTTGTAAACAGGGTGTAAGAGCAAGTTTAACACAGTGGCCCTATATTATGTGGGTCAAATTTAACAAATGTGATTTATTGATAAAGAAAACGCATAGCAGAATGAATGAAAGACTTCACGAATAGTAACTGTGCCGACTCATCAACGAGTACTGCTGTCAGTAAATAACAGCATGCGTTCCTTTTCAGACTTCATCTCCTTGAAGGACTGCACACAAAGGAAAGTGTGTGTGGCTGTTACATTGTCACTGCATCCTTCCTTTCCTGTTCTCTACTAATGTTGGTATGTTGAATTAGGTTCCTGCCATCTGACTTATGGTCAGCTTTGCTTGAGGTACACAGTAAAGGTGAAAGGAAAAAAAATAACGGGAAGAATGCTGGCAGCTTTGCAAGTTGCTTGCGATGACAGGTAATGGCAGCAGTGCTACATCGCATATGATTACATTCTGTAACTGCCAACAAAAACTCCCTGTGTATATGTACAGCTTAGTGTGCTCCTGATAGTTAAGCAATGTAATGCGACAGTAGAAAACACTTTGAGGAGCATTTCTGAGTCTTAAATGCCATTGATTGACTTGTAGTATGCCAATTTCGTGATCATAAAAATATGGTTGCGATAATACGTAAGTACCGCCATTTCATATAGATTTTCTTCCTGGTTCATGCCTTAACAGCCAACTTCATCTCTTTCAGATCAAGCAACTTCTTCTTCTTTTAGCTTTTCCCATTGAGGTTTCGCCACAGTGGATCACCTGTCTGCTCATGATTGGCAGTGGAGTTTTACGGTGTCGAGTTGATAGCCCAGCTCCCAACCTTCCACAGAAGGCACACACATGCACACACTCACGCCTAGGGCCAGTTTAGAGTATCCAGTCCACCTACATGTCTTTGGAATGTGGGAGGAAACCGGAGCACCCGGAGGAAACCCACTCGACCACAGGGAGGACATGCAGACTCTACAGAAGACACCCCAGCCGAGGATCGAACCGGAGACTGTGGGAAGTATTCTTTGCTTCCATTACCTGTTAAAAGACTTCTTAGCTATCAACAAAGTCATGTTTAAGGCTGCTAAAAGCATGGCAACTGAGCATTTGTGCCTCCATCTCCTAAGTCAAATTGCTCAGATGTAAGGAGCACTTTCCCATATATCTTTAAGCAAATGTGTTTCATGAATAATAATGATAAGGGGCATTCCCAAATTATATGTATCCAGTCCATAGCTACTGTAGTGGAACATCTTCAGCTCTACATAGGTAAATGGAGGAGTAACCTGGCCAACAGCGCTGGTGTGTGTAGCAAAAAAATAAACTGTGGCAGCAAAACAAATCTGTATTTGATGGCATAAGGGAAAATAAACACGATGTTAGATGATTTCTGTCTTCCAATGGATGTTTTAAGCTCATGTTCCCAAATAATTCTATATATTTCAAGCTCTAATGTTATACTAGATAACAGAGTTCTATATAATTTGCCAATCTTCCCAGAACTGCATGCTCTCGACATTCCATTTTCCAAAAAACAGAAAATAAAAAAGGATGATCCTTAGTATCTGTGTAATACAAATTGGGTTTCCTGACCTCTTGGAATGGCAAAACTTTATAATACTCTACAAGAATCCTGGAAACTAAATATTTCCCAAAACTCCTGCCAAGAAATAGTATCTCCCCATGTAACATTTGCTGCCAGAAATAAGCCCCTACTGTTAGAGAGCTTGTGCCCTAATGGTTTGCATAGAGTAGCAGGAGGTCATAGAATATCTTATAGGAAAAGGTCAGACTTCTAAGACAAGATCTTGGTGTACTACAGAGAACTAGGAAGAAAAACAATAACGTCACTCCTAATACTGGAGGAACGTTTAAAGCCCTAGTTAGAGACCCTAAGTAGATCAAGCAAGCCAGAATATCCCTAAAATATTGAAAATGTATATATTTTTCAGTTAGGTGCATATTCCATCACAACTAACCCCAGAAACCTTTGAGGCCTGCAGCTCTAGCATAAAGATCAAAATCATGGAAGCTAAAACCTCCACTGGATTCCGTTTTAGCCACCTGCCAAAAGTTCAGGTTATATTTCTGATACTTTTACTTTGTAAGGAACCCAGTAAACCTTATGCCTGATATAAAACCAGAGAGAGAATGAACCAGACTACAGCTTGAATTCTCTATGTAGAATCAAGATATAAAAATTTCCATTTAAATACCAGGGAACTGATTTTATACATGTCAGGAAGTGTTTTGTAGCTATTAATTTGTTACCCCATTGTATAAATTTCATATTATATTATATTATATCTGATTAGAGATACACTAGACTGTAATTGCTGTTCAGGAGATTTCAAAAATGTTGCTTCTCTCACAGGCTAATGCTTTCATCATGCTGCTAGTGGGGCCCTTCAGCCAAGTGCCCATGTGAAGGGTCAGCCTTCTTCTTGATATTCTGGTTACCTCACTTACACAAGAGCTTTTCTACTTATAACCTGGTGATTATATACTGTGCAAAGAGGGGTCAGTACCAATAATCTGGCTCTGTCTGGGTGTTGCTTATAAAGACTGTTAATTTTGATTTTCATAAATGCAGGTTGAGCTATGACATAGTGAATCCACCATCATCAGCTTTTCACTGGTCCTTCATACAGCTGTGGATTTAATATATAAGGCTACTAATAGTTTTCTCCAAACCCAAATCATGAGTGCTACAGATGGAGCTCCATCTATTGTACTTTCGGGCCTGCTGTAATTACTGTGCACCTTAAGTAAGCATTTATTTCAAAGAAAATGAATGTGTGCATTTATTGATCAGTCAAATTTGTTTCATAATTTGCTTATAAAAATGTTTTCAGAAGAATGTTACTACATAGCTGCTAAAATATCCATTATTTCATTTGTGGTATCTTTTTATAAAAACACTTGATAGAATAAATATTTTGATGTAATAAATATTGTTATATTGCCTATGTGTCAGTACTTGTTTCCTAAATGAAATATAACACATAGCACATGAGCTTATATTCTGCTTAGTTCTGAGAACAGTAAGTAACCTGAACTGTGTCTGGCAAATTACTGGTAAAAGAAGTAGAAATACTTTACCTCATTACTCTGTAGCATTCCTTTAATTATACAATAAAGGCGTATTTACTGTTCAAAAATGAACACACTGATTGGGAAGCCATTGTAAAATCGAGCATATACCAACAGAAGAAAGTACAGCCGCTGAAGTACCATTGAGTGACCAGACTTTCTATTGGCATATGCTGAGGGACAGAGCAAAATGTGAGAAAAATCAGGTGTTCTACAGAATTAAAGAATCTGACACCTACCTGATTTTCCTTGTATTTTTGCACTGTCCTTTGTAAAATCTCTATTTTTTAAGAGGTTAAAAAACACAGCAATGGAGATTCTGCATGTGCAATTTATCAGCATATACAGAAGGCAGCATGGAAAAAGACTGAATTGCCATTATATAAA
This sequence comes from Protopterus annectens, assembly GCF_019279795.1. NCBI lineage: Eukaryota > Metazoa > Chordata > Ceratodontiformes > Protopteridae > Protopterus > Protopterus annectens. Next base: position 69,199,364 of record NC_056731.1, read on the forward strand.
GATGTTTTTATGCAAGATTTGGAGAGTTGTGGAAAGCCCTGAACTTTGAGTAACAAGCTTTTCATCAAAAGTGAAGGAAAAAAATATTATTTAAATTATGCTTAAATATTTTTTCATAGGTTCATATGTAGGTACTAGGTTATTGGCCCTAGGGCCTATATAAGCCTAGCCAAAAAGTACCACCCAAGAAAGTTATATTCCTATGCCCCTGTCAAGCAGAGCCACAGAAGTGATCCCTGGGGTAAATTTCCTATTAACCATCCAATCATCAAGATTTTTCTTGAAGAGTGCTAATGAGGAGCTCTGTTTGACGTAGATAGGTAGTCTGTTCCAGAGTATGGGAAGTCTCTGGGACAGGAATCTATCCCTCCAGCATGTTCTGTTTATTGTGGTGACAAGGTTTAGGTCCCTAGAGCATGTAGCTCGGAGGGATTGGGATTTCTTTAAGTGGAGCATGTCCAGCAGCACTGGGTTTGACATAGCTTTGTATGTTAGGCAGAGATCGCCTCTGAGTAGGCGATATGTGACGGAGTAAAGCTGGAGTTTTTTGACACGGTCTGCGTAGGACATCTACTTGAGGCCAGTAATCTTCTTTGTGAGGTATTTCTGTGGCCTTTCCAGTTGTTGTAGATGTCTTGTGAGATGCATACCAAAAGGGGCGTTGTACTCTATAATGGGTCTAATGAGTGATGAGTAGAGTGGAACAATGACCTCTTTTTTTCTGGATGAGAACCCTTTTGTGATGAGGTGAGCCACATAGAAGGATTTCCTGACCAATGTGGCGATGTGATCAACAAAGGAGAGACTACTGTCCACCTGTGTCCCAAGGTCTCTTATCACATTTTCGGCATTAAGTAGACTACCAGCTATGTGGTAGTTCATGGATACAGAGTTTTTACCAAAGGGAATGACAATACACTTTTTAGCATTGAGCTTCAGGCCATGGCTTTGACACCAAGCATCTGTCTTAGTGAGGCCCTTTTGTAGTATGTCCACATTGTTAAGGAGTTTCGATTATGACTCCTAGTTTGCAGTCATCTGCAGACTTTGTTAGCCAAAGACCTTCTGTGTTAGCCTGTACTTCAGAGAAGTAGATACCAAACAGGTGAGGACCCACGACTGAACCCTGTGGTACTCCACTTGTCACTGGTCTGAAGTCGGATTTGGAGTCTGCTGCTTTCACAGTGTGGGTTCTGTCCATGAGCCAGTTGGCAACCCATCTTGTGACACAGGAATTTATACCTAGTTTAGTGAGCTTATCTATAATTCCAGAGTGGGGGATGGTGTCGAAAGCCTTGGCGAGATCTAGATAAGCTGTGTGAACCACCTTACCCTCATCTATGGCTTTGGTGACTGCTTCAAAGAAGTCCATCAGGGTTAGGAGACATGATCTGCCTTTTACAAATCTGAACTGGGTAGGGTCCAGAGTTTGGAGATTACCAATGTCTTTGTTTATGAGTTCCATGAATATACATTCCATGGCCTTGCAGACCAGGCTCATCAGGCGGTAGTTCCCAGGGTCCATCGTGGCTCCCCCTTTGTGGAGTGGGATAACCATCACAGTGCGCAATTTAGTGGGCACAAAGCCTGAGGTGAGGCTATGATTGAACATGGTACTTAGGTAGGGTGCCAGTTCACTCTGTAGTTCATGTAGAAAGCACCCTGGGATATTGTCAGTTCCCATGGATGTTGTGTTTTTGGCTTTGGAGAGTGTGTTTTTTTACCTGTGCAACCGTGATTACAAGAACTTTGCATTTTCCGCTATAGAGATGGGCCCTCTAGGGGGTGAGAGGGGGGTAAAGTTAGCACTGAACCTATCTGCCAGGATGTTGGCAATATCAGTTGGTTCTGTATATTTAGTGCCATTGTGCTGTAACTCAGAGCAGATCTGAGTGTTGCCATTGAGATTCTTGACATAGCTATAGAATGCTTTGTAGTTGTCTTTAGAGTCAGTGGCAATTTTGTTTTCATAACCAGCTTTGGAGGATTGACCAGGGAGTTCCTTCAGTCATGGGATTTTACTCTTTTTTGCAACAGTTTCTTTCTCCTGTTGTAGAGTTTCTTTATGGCAAAGGACCACCAGATTGGCTTCCTTTTTTTGGAGGATAGCATCTTGGTTCTATTAGGGATAGCATGATCCATGCACTCGTGTAAGTGCTTATAAAGTGCATTTGTGTAGGATTCAGCAGTCGTACCTCTATTGTCCATCTGTATGGGTGTCATGAAGTTTGCCACTTCTGTCTTAAGACGTGTGAAGTTGGCTTTGGAGTTTTTTTTACGGTGGTTTCCCTAATTGGGGGTGGGGGCGGGATGTGGATGTCTAGGGTGATTAGCTTCTGGTCGGATCTGACCAACGAGGAATTGGCCTCTGGTGTGGAACACTGGTTGCCCATGTTGGTAATGACCAGGTCTAGGATATTGCTGGCCCTGGTGGGGGTGTGAATAAGTTGATCCAAGGCGTTGGAATTTATGAATTCCAGAAAACGTTGAGCAAAAGAGTTGGTACATGAGTAGTTTTCCCAGTTAATGGTGGGGTAGTTGAAATCGCCCATTATTAGGGTGTTGGGTTGTACCCTAATACTTTCCAGTGTATCAAGAAATAAGGAGTGGGAATCCTGAGGCATGGCGGTGGGTCTGTAGCAAGCTACAATTTGGATTGCAGTCTTGCCCAAAGTTAGTTGCACTTGGATAATCTCTGATGCATTATGCTGTGCAGTGCAACTAGCCTGGAGGTGTGGATATCCTTAATGAATATGGACACGCCTCCACCTTTAGTGCTTCGTTTCGGGTTAGGTGGCCAAAAGGTGTGGTATGAATTATAGCCTGGTAATGCAGGGATGCTCTCTGGAGCTTTGAACCAGGTGTCTGTCACTGCACAGATGTCGATGTTCTCCATTTTAAGGAGTGCCTCGAGTGAGTGCATTTTGAGGTTTAGACTTCTAGCATTGAGTAGCATTACCCTCAGATTTTGCTTGCTTGTACCTGTTACGGTGGTGAATTTGTCATTTGTGTGTATGTGTATATGTATGTGTATGTATATATATATATGTGTATATATATATATATATATATATATATATATATATATACACACATATGTATATGTGTGTATAAAATATAGTATGTGTGTGTATGTATATATAAATATATATGTACACACACACACATATATGCATGCATACACACACATTATTTATTTTTTTTTATTAAGTTAATGGCTGACTTCTGATAATAAAGGGAAGCATAATGCTGCTGGCAGTTCTTCAGCACTAGATTTTATTAGCTGTTGTGTTAGCTCCTCAGATATGAATTCCTAGCATGAACATTCAAAGACAAACAGGTTCTTATTAACTAAGAAGGGGTTACCTCCAAATAAACTTTAAGGAACAGAATGTAATATTTCCTAAAGCTCTTTTTGAAAGGATTTTTTTTTAGCACTATAATTCTTTCTAGAAGGAATTTTATATTTTCAAGTTCTTCAGACTGCTTATTCCCAGACTTCAAAAACAGAATTATATTTGGTAATGGATCACATCTGTGATGCATAAATTACAGCACTGGTCTGCTTGGATTGATTCAGTGTGTCCTTTAGAGTTAATAGGCTTGAGAATATGCTCTCCTGCCTTTTGTAAGATGCATGGTGGTCAAGGTTTAAATCGCTGCTACCATTATCTTTATATCGTTAAAGATAATTCCATTGTTCATGGTATTACTGTTTACTTTTCTAATGATATTACATGCGCTGCTACATCACATTAAAGATGAGGTCCTTTCTCCTGCATCAGGCATATATTTGTATGGAATTGCTGTTTAGATGAAGTGACTGTATTACCCATTTTGAGGAAATCAAGAGATCTGGATACTGAAAGCCAATTTTCCACTTTTGTATTTTAGAAAAGTAGTTCTAAATAAGTGGAGCCAGTACAAACCCCTGTAAGGCACCACAGAAATCTCTTTTCTGGACAGACAGGTAACACTCTACCGTGGCTTTTTCAGTCTTACTTACCCAGTGTTGTATACGGGATGACATTTAGTGCTTTTGCCAGTTGCTCCATAATATAGAATAGCGCCAAAAGCCTTAGCAAGGTCAAGGACAACATCAGCAGTATGCAGTGACAACACTTAATTTAAAAGCTGCTGTTACCTCTTCAAAGAGTGTCACAAGATTCATAAAAAAGATTTCCCCTTAATAAAGTCATGCTGTTCCATATATAACAGAAGTATATCTCCTGTGTCATTTTCAGTAAGCTGCATTATAACTTTCTTCATGATTTGTTCAGAATACTGATCAAGCTGTTGAGTCTAAAACTGCCTGGGTTTGATGTGACCCCCCCCCACCTTTGTAAACAGGCAGCCCTACTGCCTGCTGCCATAGGTCAGATGAAAAAAATGTTTTTTTTTTTTTTTGCTCTACAGACACATTCCTTGTGTCCTGTGGCTAGGTGATCTTTTCATTGTTTTTGATTGCTTGCTGTATTCAAACATTTTCATCTCCTTGATGTAATTAAAGAATACTTTGTACACTGTTTTCAACCCTCGAGACCAAGCTGAGTTCATATTTAGATATGGAAGATATGAGAATGAAATTAAGCAGTTTCTGTACTGTATTTTATCTTTGATATTTGCTTTATGACTGGAGAGGTTTCATGAACATAAGTAGTACTTCTTTTATTTTTGTATATGTTATTAGTTTTGTGAGTTTAAAAGATAAAATCTTTTTGGAGGATTACCTTGACTACACTAAACATGGTGGATTAACTATGCTTAATCATCTGACATTTAGTTACTATGTGTTTTTTCTAAACTAGATGTAAAGCCTTGGGAGGTCATTGTCTCAAAACAGTTTCACTTCCGAGGCTAAGAAAAGAAAAAAATAAATCTATTTGCAGAGGACAAGCCCACTAACACTCTCTAATAATGTGCAATCATCCCTCCCCACACAGGCAGTCTCTAGATATACCTACTCCAATGTTACACAAACTTGTGAAGAGAAGGGAGAATGTGAATAGCAAAAGTAAAACTAATGATCTTCACGTCCACGGTGCCTTCACTGTGTGAAATAGGCATCCCCAAACTAGTAAAACATGGACATTATACAATGACCCCCCCCATTAAATATTCAAAAACGTGCACGCTGATTGGTCAGCGTGCACATTGTAAATCAGAGTTATAGTAATGGAAAAAGGTCCGGTCGCCTGGACTTTTTCCATTACTATAACTCTTTTTTTTACAGCAACAGAGAATGCAAGATCTCCGTTGCTTCACACTGTCTTGCTATGTTAAACGAGTTTAACATAGTGAGACAGCTCTAAAAAAGCAACGGAGATTCTCCGTTGATTTTTTCAAAGCTATCTCGCTATGTTAAACTCATTCAACATAGCAAAACAGTTTTTAAAAAGCAACGGAGATCTTGCTTTCTCCATTGCTTTTTTCTAAACTGTCTCGCTATTGTGCTGTGTGATACTTTTTTGTACTTTTCTGCTTTTTTCATGTTTTAGCAAAAATGTTATCTGTTTACATTTTTTAGTTTGTTCAGGGACCTTAGTCTTGTATTTGCAGTTGTGGTAAGATTGTGTTTATACATTATACTGCACTTCTAGTGAAAATTAAGAAGTGCAACACTAGAAAAGATGATAAAAAGCTCTCATCAAACTGCACAGACAGTTAAGAGGACTAAAACACTCAACAAACTGGGTAAATGAGACAACAGTAGATCCAAACACAAGTGCACCAAACACCCGAACTTGTCCACAGCAAAATAAATTTATTGTGAAGTGCTTTTCGTCACTGTGATACAGTGACTTCATCAGACATGTTTAAAAACAGTTGATTCATTTTAAATAACATTTAAAATTTACCCCATGGTACAAACCTTCCAATCAGCTCACTGTGTTAATTAATTCGAACACATTGAGTAATTAAACACTGTTACAAACAAGTTGTTAAAGGTATACTAACTAGTGAATATTAACATTGGGCACTATTTATCTCACCAAGCTCTTAAGCTTAAGTAGGCAAGAAATATTACAATATTCATTGAGCCCAGGGTTGAAAAATGCAATAAGGCACATCTGCCAAATTAATTCTCGTTCTTCCAATAAAAGAGCTGTCGGACCCCCTCTAATGTCAGGATGTATCTGGTCAACTGTCTTAAACTTGAATCTATGTCCCCCATTTAATAACACATGTTTTGCTAAGGAATTTGTTTTGGTTTTTTTTTCTTTTTCAATATCGTAAATGTGTTCATAAACTCTGTCACGGAAACGCCGGTCCGTCTTTTCAATATAAAACACTGTGCATGTCGTGCAGGATGCCAGATATACCACTGATTTGGAATTACAATCAAATTTGGAATGAAGACTAAACTTCCTTCCTCTAATTATGAAAGTCTTTCCTACATCCATAAATTTACAGTACCTACAGGCACTGCAAGTACTTTTTCCTGTCAAACTTCAATACACATTTCCTTTCCAATAAATTCTTGAGGTTAAGACCTCTCCTGAAAATCAAGTTTTGGGTAGGTACCCAGTTTCTCAACGAGAAAGACATCATTGCTGATGTGAACGCCCAGTTTTTGTATAAGATAGATCTTATCTTAGAACTATCCTTGCTGTATGTTGTTATAAAACTGCAGTTGTAATTTGGGCTTGAGTAATCAACACTCGCATCAAAATTCTGAAAAGCATCTTGTAAAACTTGGCTACACGGGGTATTTAATGTATTGGTCAATAAGCACATCCCCCTGAATATAGGTTTAATCACACCATTAGTTCTTTTTGTTTTAACTTCATCAACTAATAAAGCAATCAACTCTGTGGGGTACCCCCGATGTTGAAACATCTCCGTAAGTAACTGACATTCGTTGGAGAATATCATTGTCAAGTGAAACCATCCTAGCAGCTCTAATTAACTGTCCCTTGACAATGGAGTGTTTTTGTGCAAAAGGGTGGTTACTTGTAAAATGTAGAATTACAGTAAGTGTTTTTTCTAAATATATTAGAAATCAGTCTACCATTCACTATATCTGTGGTCAACTTGATATCAAGATAGTCGATGACTTCACTTTTAAATTTAAATGTAAATTCAAGAAAGTTGGTAGCGTGGTTCAAATAGTTAACAAAATCACCAGCTTGTTGTGCATTACCCCTAAAGATGATAAAAATGTCATCTAAAAAACGGGTATAGTATGCAAGCTGAGTCAACTGTTGGGGGTTATTAAAAATAAATTCCTTTTCCCAATAGACCATGACTAAATTTGCAAAGCTGGCACCAACTGGTGAACCCATAGCAACCCCTATTCTTTGGAGGTAGAATTCTCCATCAAAAGAAAAAAAAGTTATTGGTAAGAATAATGTCTAAAGTCGCTTCAGTTAGGTCAATCTCATGTGTTATTGCCTCTTTACGTCTGAGGATAGAGCTCACCCATTCAACACCTTCAAGATGTGGGATACATGTGTAAAGATCTTTTACATCGATGGTAAAAAAATAGTCACCCATGTTGAATTGTAGCTCATTGATATTTTGCAAAAATGTCCATGAGTCTTTACAGACTTGGTCTTCAGTCTTTAAATATTTCTGTAAGATAGAGTCCACTACTTTTACACAGGGGTATGTGATAGAACCCCTACTATCAATAAGGGGTCGCATGGGTGGGTTAACGATACTCTTATGTACCTTCGGGATGCCAAACATAATTGGAATTTCTGGGCATTCTATTGATATGAAATTATACGTATCCATATCAATTTTAGCTTCAATGAACAAGTCATTGAAGTAACCCCTAATCCGACTGTACGCTATGTGGATTTAATTCAATGAAACTTTCACATAAATGTCACTATCGAGTAAGGTACGCATTTTAGAATTGTAATCAGCCAGATCGAAAATGGCCAACCCCCACCCCCTTTATCTGGTTTGACCACTCGAACATGTAAGGACCTCAAATACTGTAATGCTGTTATTTCATCTTGTGAGACATTGTCATTGTTAATGTTTCTACTATTAATGACCCCGTGTGAGTCGAATATATGTCTCAAATCAAGCTCACAAATATTTTCAAATAAATTAAGCACTGGATGTGTTATTAAATGGGGGACATAGATTCAAGTTTAAGATAGTTGACCAGATACATCCTGACATGAGGGGGGTCCGACAGCTCTTTTATTGGAAGAACAAGAATTAATTTGGCAGATGCGCCTTAATGCATTTTTCAACCCTTGGCTCAATCAATGTTACAATATTTCTTGCCTACTTAAGCTTAAGAGCTTGGTCAGATAAATAGTGCCCAATGTTAATATTCACTAGTTAGTATTTAATCAGGGCAGGTTATATAGACTGTCATGTATTATTTTTTATATATTTGTCATTTTTATTCTATTATATTTATATATTCTTTAATAATATATATACTTTTTAACTTTTCATATATATACCTTTAACAACTTGTTTGTAACAGTGTTTAATTACTCAAGGTGTCCGAATTAATTAACACAGTGAGTTGATTGGAAGGTTTGTACCATGGGGTAAATTTTAAATGTTATTTAAAATGAATCAACTGTTTTTAAACATGTCTGATGAAGTCTCTGTATCACAGTGACGAAAATCACTTCACAATAAATTTATTTTGCTGTGGACAAGTTTGGGTGTTGGTGCACTTGTGTTTGGATCTATTGTTGTCTCATTTACCCAGTTCATTGAGTGTTTTTGTCATGGCATCTGGTGTTCCAAGCTACCCATCTAGTCCTAGTTTGTTCGGTCCTACTCAGCAACAGATGGATTCTCTGAGCATTACAGCATTGCTGAATGCTTTGTCTCAGCGTATGGATGCAATTGTAACTCGTTTGGATTCAGTGGAAGCTTTTGGCTCACAGCGTAGTCAAGCTTCACTCAATCCCCCAGGGAATGGGGTGGTGCTTCTTCCTTCTGATCAACAACAGGTCAACAACGGCAACCAGTTTGGAAGTGTTGCTCGGGTAACAACTTTTCTCTTCCCCCTGCACAACAGAGATTATGTGGGTCGGCAGATGGCCCTATTCTTATGTCGGGTGAGCGTACGTGCATACAAAACAGTGTTACAGGGCTTATTGGAGCTCCACATTTAGCTGACTGGATTAAAGATACTATAACACAAGCAGCTGCTTTTGGACGAAGCCAGGATCTACCGGCCGGTAACACCGAGAATGCACAGGTTAGTTTGCAGCCTTTAGCTAAAAAGCTAAAACTTTTTGATTACAAATTGCTCAAACTTAAAAAATTACAGTTGGAAGTTGTTTATTTTAAACAATGTTTGCACGAGCGCATAGTACCGAAGGGCTTGCGGTTCCACCAGTACCCCACTGGATTGACTGCAGATTCTCCCTTTCATTTAGAGCTGATTGCTCTTTTTGATCAACAAGGGTTCGACTTGTTGAATCTGATGATCAAGCATTATGCATTACAAATAGATGTTCTTACTAAAGAAGTTTCTGAGTTAAACGCTGACATTACCTCTAACAATGACTTTACTAGGTATAAGTTCGACTATGAGAGGTCATTCTCTAGTATCGACCAGCTCCTAGAATGACTTAAGTTTAACAAGACTAAAAAGATGTACCGCGACCGACAGGCTTATGGTAGTGGTACAGCATATACCCTAAGCCATCGACAGCACAAGTGGGGCCGTTTAACTCAGGGGGGAATGTTGTACAACATGACACTGATGGTACTGTGAATCTGAAGGTGAAAACATTAACAGTATGCGGGTGAGACATAGTGAACATATACGTAACAACAACACTCGGCCTGAGTACAACAATAGCCGTGCTAATAATGTCACACAAAATAACACCACAGACAACAATCAGAATTTTTACAATGCCAGCCAGACAGGTGCTATTCCAAGGAGACAACATCATCAGCCTCAAAAAAACAAGCAATGCAACAACTAATGTGAACATTGTTAAAAATTTAGCAGGAGATTTCAATATTTACAGTTACTCAATGTCTGCTGTTGATCCTGTTCTTATAGATCTCCTAGCTAAAGGCAATGCATTTGTTCCGAGTAAACACTTGAATGTAGCACAAACTATTTTGGATTTAAAACTCTATGTCAGGAAACTAAACCTGGAGATCTTGCTAGGTAATTCTAATTATGCCAATCACCCTTTCAGGGTTCCAAGTGTATACAACCCTCCTCTCCATCCAGTGCTTAATTTATTTGAAAATATTTGTGAGCATGATTTGAGACATATATTCGGCTCACACAGGGTCATTAATAGTAGAAACATTAACAATGACAATGTCTCACAAGATGAAATAACAGCATTACAGTATTTGAGGTCCTTACATGTTCGAATATTCAAACCAGATAAAGGGGGTTGGCCATTTTCGATCTGGCTGATTACAATTCTAAAATGTGTACCTTACTCGATAGTGATGCTTATGTGAAAGTTTCATTGAATGAAATCCACATAGCGTACAGTCGGATTAGGGGTTACTTTAGTGATTTGTTCATTGAAGCTAAAATTGATGTGGATACGTATAATTTCATATCAACAGGATGCCCAAAAATTCCAATTATGTTTAGCATCCCGAAGGTACATAAGAGTATCGTTAACCCACCCATGTGACCCCTTATTGATAGTAGGGGTTCTATCACATACCCCTGTGCAAAAGTAGTGGACTCTATCTTACAGAAATATTTAAAAACTGAAGACCAAGTCTGTAAAGACTCATGGACGTTTTTGCAAAATATTAATGAGCTACAATTCAACATGGGTGACAATTTTCTTACCATCGATGTAAAAGATCTGTACACATGTATCCCACACCTTGAAGGTGTTGAATGGGTGAGCTCTATCCTCAGACGTAAAGGGGCAACAACACATGAGATTGACTTAATTGAAGTGACTTTAGACATTATTCTTACCAATAACTTTTTTTCTTTTGATGGAGAATTCTACCTCCAAAGAATAGGTGTTGCTATGGGTTCACCAGTTGGTGCCAGCTTTGCAAATTTAGTCATGGTCTATTGGGAAAAGGAATTTATTTTTAATAACCTCAACAGTTGACTCAGCTTACATACTATACCCATTTTTTAGATGATGTTTAGGGGTAACACACAACAAGCTAGTGATTTTGTTAACTATTTGAACCACACTACCAACTTTCTTGAATTTACATTTAAATTTAATAGTGAAGTCATCGACTATCTTGATATCAAGTTGACCACAGATACAGTGAATGGTAGACTGGTTTCTAATATATTTAGAAAAAAGACTTACTGTAATTCTTTCCTACATTTTACAAGTAACCATCCTTTTGCACAAAAATGCTCCATTGTCAAGGGACAGTTAATTAGAGCTGCTACGATGGTTTAACTTGACAATGATTTCTCCAACGAATGTCAGTTACTTACGGAGATGTTTCAACATCGGGGGTACCACACCGAGTTGATTGCTTCATTAGTTGATGAAGTTAAAACAAAAAGAACTAATGGTGTGATTAAACCTATACTCAGGGGGCTGAGCTTATTGTCCAATATACTGAATACCCCCATAGCCAAGTTTTACAAGATCCTGTTCAGAATTCTGATGCGAGTGTTGATTACTCAAGCCCAAATTACAACTGCAGTTTTATGACATACAGCAAGGATAGTTCTAAGATAAGATCTATCTTATACAAAAACTGGGAGTTCATCAGCAATGATGTCTTTCTCGTTGAGAAACTGGGTATCTACCCAAACTTGATTTTCAGGAGAGGTCTTAACCTCAAGAATTTATTGGAAAGGAAAAGTGTATTGAAGTTTGACAGGAACACGGGTATGAGTACTTGTGGTGCCTGTAGGTACTGTAAAATTTATGGATGTAGGAAAGACTTTCATAATTAGAGGAAGGAAGTTTAGTCTTCATTCCAAATTTGATTGTAATTCCAAATCAGTGGTATATCTGGCATTGTGAACAGTGTTTTATAGTGGAAAGACGGACCGGCATTTCCGTGACAGAGTTTATGAACACATTTAGGATATTGAAAAAGAAAAAACAACAAATTCCTCAGCGAAACATGTGTTATTAAATGGGGGACATAGATTCAAGTTTAAGATAGTTGACAAGATAAATCCTGACATTAGAGGGGGTCCGACAGCTCTTTTATTGGAAGAACGAGAATTAATTTGTTCGATGCGTCTCAATGCATTTTTCAACCCTGGGCTCAATGAATGTTGTAATATTTCTTACCTACTTAAGCTTAAGAGCTTGGTCAGATAAATAGTGCCCACTGTTAATATTCACTAGTTAGTATTTAATGAGGGCAGGTTATATAGACTGTCATGTATTATTTTATATATATTAGTCATTTTTATTCTATTATATTTATATATTCTTTAATAATATATATACTTTTTAACTATTCATATATATATATATATATATATATATATATATATACCTTTAACAACTTGTTTGTAACAGTATTTAATTACTCAAGGTGTTCAAATTAATTAACACAGTGAGTTGATTGGAAGGTTTGTACCATGGGCTAAATTTTAAATGTTATTTAAAATGAATCAACTGTATTTAAACATGTCTGATGAAGTCACTGTATTACAGTGACAAAAAGTGCTTCACAATAAAGTTATTTTGCTTTGGACAAGTTTGGGT